>NC_045793.1:75935664-76247253 GCF_009873245.2 Balaenoptera musculus | reverse complement strand
ATACGTTACTGGTGGGAATGTGGAATG
Organism: Balaenoptera musculus; assembly: GCF_009873245.2. Classification (NCBI taxonomy): domain Eukaryota; kingdom Metazoa; phylum Chordata; class Mammalia; order Artiodactyla; family Balaenopteridae; genus Balaenoptera; species Balaenoptera musculus. The sequence continues at coordinate 76,247,226 of NC_045793.1, read as the reverse complement.
CTGGAACCCATCGGGAAGCCAGTCTGGCAGTATGCAAAGTTCATCAGACATTTACCATTTGCCCCAGTGATTCTTCTCCTTAGGTATTTACCAAAGAAAAATAAAAACCTGTGTTCATAAAAATGTGTACAGTGTTGTTCATAGCAGCTTTATTCACAAAACCGCCGAACTGGGAACAACCCAAATGTCCACCAAGTGGTGAATGGATAAACAAATTGTGTGTCCGCCTCTGATGGACCACTACGAGCAATAAAAAGGAGCAAGGTATGAAGACACACAATGACACGGTTGAATTTCAAAGCCTACTAAGTGAAGGGAGCCAGACTTAAAAGCCGGATTTCATTTATATGACATTCTGGAAAAGGGAAGACTAGTACAGTAACAGAAAGCAGCTGAGGATTGCCTGGTCAGGGAGAAGATGAAGAACAATGGGGCACAGGGAACTTTTAGGATGTTGGAACTGTTTTATATTCCTCATTGTGATGGTGATTAAATGACTCCATACAATTACCAAAAGTTATCAAACTGTACACTTAAAATTGGTGAATTTTATTCTATGTAAGTAACGCCATAAACAAATTTTAAAAAGAAGGGTGGAGGATAAGAGGACAGCTGGCAAAAAGGCTGACCAAAATCAAACTAACAAACGGAGGAGACTCCACCCAAACCCCGGGCACGAATTCCTACCAGCCAAGTGGCCAAAGCCCAGCCTCCTCCAGCCGCTCCCCGGCTGAGTCCGGCAAAACCAGCGGAGCAGCTGCGCCTTCCTCTGGCCAAAGCTGTTACTCCTTTCGAAGCAAGGCACTTTGCTGCTTGGCTGCCTGCTGCTCTGACCCTAGCTGCCACCAGTGTCACTGCCATTTCCCGGGAGCCGCAGCGCCGGAGCACCTACTCGGAAATAGGTGCGCACGTCAGGCCATGGCGGAGGCCCACTTCTGCCGCGTTTGCATTGGGGCCGTGGTGTTTTGCGGGGTGGAAGTCTCTCTCCTCCTGCCTGCCGCTTGGGTGCCTCGCTGGGTGCTGCACCTTAGCTCAGGGGCCACGTACAGCCGCCCGTTGCGCAGGTACCCTCAGATGCGCTCCCTCCTCGTCCCGGCAGGAAGGTCAGGGCCTGAAAGCAAACTGGGGGCAACCAGAGCTTTTGCTCGGGCTTTGCCGCCCCCTCACTTCCTCCCTCCCCGCACTAGTCACCCCCCAGGCCCCCGCCTAGCAGCCCCTGCGACGTCGCCGCAGTCACAGCAGCATCGCCCTTTCCTTCCCGCACCCCGACGCCGGAGACGGTTTCTTTTCCTTCCCTGGCTCGGGGAAGGGTGGCCACTATTCTCTCCCCTCTCCTGGGCAGGCTTGCTGATTCCCGCCCCCAAGGAACCAGGCGAGTCAGCCCCATCGCCCGCCGCCCCTTCGGCTAGTTTCTTCCCGCCTCCCACAGCTCTCCAGGATGAGAAGTGAACCGGCTACAGCCGAGCACATTTTCCTGTAGGCACATCCCCACGTCCCTCCAAGGCACCACTTGACCATCAAGAGGATGAGAGTGAGCCTGCGATGGCCTGCTTGGCCTCCAGTCGCCACAAGGGGGTGCTATGCGTTCGATAGAGACACAGCCAGCGCCAGACTCAACAGTCTCAATTTTGGTTTTAAATATTATTATTTTAACTTTTTAAATCTAACACATGCACGTGGTAAACCGAAGCAGTATAAAGATATACGATGTAGGTGAGTCTCTTTCCCATACTTGCCTACTGCCCCCAAGAAACGTCCCCAGTCTCATATTTTCTTCCAGTCATTTCCCAAGCATAGATAAGTCCATTTGTCTACATAATCAAATGAGACGTACCTATCAGTCTTTTGTTTGTTCTTTTAATCTATTGTGTCTTGGGGACTCTTTCTACACCAGTGTATAGAGAACTCCTTCATGACTTTGAAGCAGCTCTTCTCTAAGTGTGGTCCCCTGCCAACTACACCAGCATCATCAGGGAACTTGTTAGAAATGCACATTCTTAGGCCCAATTCCAGACCAAGTGAATCAGAAACTCCAACTGGGCTTGATGGTGTTTGTCAAACCCTCTATGCTCAGATTTGAGAACCACTGCAGATTTACTCTATTCCTTAGTCCATTGTTTTGGTATCCCATAATTTATTTAACAAATTTAAAAAGATAAACTGTTTTGAATTGTGTTTTAAATAATGAATCTGATATTAACACCATTTAAAGATTGTTTTACTTTCATAAACCAGTGAAAGGACAAAGCCCAAATGAAGCTACATTCTTAACTCCAAGAGAAACTTCACAGTTTTCATGTGGTTTTGTTTATTATTCTAAGACCCATGAGGTCATAGTGAATGGTTAAGTGTCTGGAGTTGATAAGCAGTTAAATCTGTTATGCAAACGTAGTTTGTCAGAGAACAAACACAATCCTCTAAAATAAGCATTTATGTGTAGTTTCCAATAACAAATGTGTGGTTTTAAAGTTACAGGTCAATGGTCTTGATAGATAACAAACCTCTAAATATTAGGAACTCTTTTTGCCCTTTTTAGTAAACTGACTTGGACAGAAACTCAGCTTCATTTGCACAAGATACTGAATAAGTACTGACTTATTTTAATGTTACAGTAATCAGTTGGAAGATATTCTCTAACTTTTCTTTATCTTTTTAAGCAAAAGATCACAGCTAACCAGGTGCTTCACTTATCAAAAACATATTAACAACTTCATTCAAAGTTTTCATAATATCATGGAAACTTGTGGTTCACAGTTTCAAACTACAGTTTTAACCAAGACAGAGTCCAAGTATTCAGGCTTTCAGTTTTCTATTTCACACAGCCCTCTAAATAATGGCCATTTAGAGAGCTTCCAGGTTTGATCTAACCAGTCATTGCTTCAGTGGCATCTTCCTACACATACGCAATTATCGTGGAGGATAGATTCTTTGGAGTGGAACTGTCATGTCAAAGATGATGTGCATTTTACATTTGATGGAGTCTTGCCAGATTATCATTTTTAATTTTTTAATTTTTAATTTTTTATCTTTTGGCTGCACAGCACGCCAAGTGGGATCCCAGTTCCCCAACCAGGGATCAAACCCGAGTCCCCTGCATTGGAAGTGCGGAGTCTTAACCACTGGACTGCCAGGGAAGTCCCCAAATTATCATTTTAAAAGGTTGTTGCAATTTACATAATATATTAAAATGTTTATTTTCCATATCCTTGCTAACATTTCATATTTAAAATTTTAAAAAAAATTTTAAAATATTTTGCTAATGCACAAGGCAAAGAAGAGTGGTTTCTCACTGTTGTAATTCCATCTATTTAATTATGAGCCTTTGGGATTTCTTTTTCTATTTGTGCTTCTTTCCCAATCTTCTACTGGATTGTAGGTTTCCTTAAGTAATTTTCAAGTGTTCGCTATATGTTAAGTAAATGAGTCCTTTGTTATCTGGGTGGCAAATACCTTTTTTTTTCTAGTTGTTTTATCTTTTCACCTAATTCTTTCATACAGAAAATTTTAACCTTTATATATGCATATTGATCCATCTTTGTCATGATGGATTCTGAGTTTTAGGTCTTCCTTTGAAAAACTTTTCTTTCCCCCAAGGAAAGCAAGAATTCATATTAAAAATCCAAAGGTATCTAATTAGTGAAAATAAGGCCATTCTCTATGACCCATCAAGAATTTACACCAGCCAAGCAAGATGAGGGTGCAATAGAAATCACCACCTCTGCATCTTTCAAGTCATTGATCTCGGCACTAAACTTGACAATTCTCAGGGATTACAGGGGATTCCATCTGGCCCTTCCAGCCATAATGGCCTCTACTCCATAGGCCAGGGAGCCAATGTGAGCGTTCTGCCAGTTGCCAGGTTTATGTTTTTCCTTTTATACATCCTGGGATTGAGAAAATAACCACACAAGTGTCCCTGTTGGCCCTACTGTGAGAGGGACTTGGGCCAGGACACACAATCCATCACCTGACCTCCGTAAGCTCCCATTCTGAGTGGTGGTCCTTGGTGATATTTCAGGTCTCTGGGGATTCATGTCAATTCAGAGCAAATATCTAATAACTCCTGGGAGGTTTGTATATTTCCCTCTCTCCAGTCCCAGTTATCAGGGTAAATGGCCACAGTTTGTTCTGGGAAAGCTTTGGAAGAAAATTCTTATTATACTCTGTGGCTGCATTATACTCTATGCTTGGAGATTCATCTGACGGCTCCGGGTCTGGAACTGGGAAAGAGGTCACCCATTCCCCTAGGATAATTTGAGTTAGGTTTGTGCACCCCAGTCCACATTTTTTTCTGCCTATATATGTCAAGCAGCATCACAGTAGGCTACCCACTGATTTCATTTCTAAGGGTACCAAAATCAATTAACCATAGCCACAAATCCCTGTGGTACCTTTCTGCTCTTGTGGCTGGTTTATTGTGGTAATTATACCCACCTTGTCTATAGGATCAGTGGTGCTGATTGTTATTCTCCTTGAGCTCAGGGACTCTAATTCCAGGCAGCACCCTCAGGTCATCGTCCGCCTGCAGAAGACGGCCACCACGAGCTTGTCATAGAGCTCTGTGAGGTTGCCCCTCGCACACACTTTGCAATGCTTTTGTGTGTGGACAGTGCTCCAAGATCTACCAGTGGGGCGCGATTGGGTGTGTGTGTGTGCCTGTGTGTGTATGTGTGGTTGAAGTGGGGTGAAGGAGTCTGAGCAGGTCGCACATATGTAGTACAGGTAGAGCTCGGAGATATTGCGGGATCAGTTCCAGACCACTGCAACAGAGCGGTATCACAATAAAGTGAGTCACATGAATTTTTTGGTTTCCCAGAGCATATAAAAGCTATGTTTATACTCTACTATAGTCTATTAAGTGTGCAATAGCACATGTCTAAAAAGTAATGTATGTACCTTAATTTAAAAATACCTTATTGCTAAAAAATCTGAACCTTCAGCAAGTCCTAATATTTCTGTACTAGTAACATCAAAGATCACTGATCACAGATCACCATCGCAAATATAATAATAATGAAAAAATATGAAATATTTGGAGAACTACCAAAATGTGACACAGAGACACAAAGTGAGCAAATGCTCTTGTAAAAACGGTGCCGATAGACTTGCTTGACTCAGGGTTGCCACAGACCTTCAATTTGTGAAAAAGGCACTATCTGCGAAGTGCAATAAAGCAAAGTGCAATAAAATGAGGTCTGCCTGTAGATTCCTTCTGCTGTTCCCATCTCCCTGAGGCTTTGCCGGGAGGTTCTGATGATTCCCTCTGACTGGAGGCCACTGTGGAAGGCAGGAGACTCGCAGATGGGATTAAGGGGCTTATCAGCTGACCTTCAGATAAGGAGAGGAGCCTGGGTCAGCCAGGTGGTCCCAATGTAATCACAAGCATCATTAAACGGAGAAGAGAAAAGCAGGAGAGTCAGTGTGAGAAACCGCCTCTCGAGGAGGATTCAACCTGCAGACGCTGGCTTGGAAGACGGAGGAAGGGGGCTGAAGCCAAGAAATGCGGGGCGTCTGGAAGTGGTAAGAAAACAGATTCTCTCTAGAGCCCCCAGAAAGGAATGCAGTCCTGCTAACGCCTTGATTTTAGCCTAGTGAGACCCATTTTGGACTTGTGACCTCCCAAGCTTAATGAGTTCCAGATAACACTTTATACTGTCAATATTACACCACCAAGTGTGTGGCAATTTACCACAGCAGTGAAAGGAAATGATCACAGCCACCACTGGATCCAAGTTTCAACTTAATGTCACTCCCAGGTTCCAGAGCAAACATATTACATCCTGAATCTCAGGCCAGTATGGCCACAAAAATAAATTTAGCCTTATCAGGTGAGGGGTAGGCTGGTAAATGTTTAACAAGCAGCAGTCTAGGGAGAAAATCCTGACTTACAGTGTTCGCCAATTTCCAGGTTGTAAATATTCTCCGCCCACCCCCCCCCCACACCCCCGCTCACTTCAAGCTGTGAACATCTTGTTACTGAACACAGATTTGGGAAGAGATGCAGAGCAGCCCAGCGTTATGCAGTGTTTCCATTATAAAGATACAGTAGAGGCAAATAACCTCGAGAGCATAGATAATAGTACGGTGTAGTGAAGATAAATAGAAGTGATGAGTTTTGAGTATTACCTTTATTCTTAATATACCTAACCGTAAGTTTATATGATTTAAGTTTTTGTTTTTTTTGTTTTTTTGTTTTTTTTTATTTAATTTTTTTATTTTTGGCTGCGTTGGATCGTCGTTGCTACGCGTGGGCTTTCTCTAGTTGCAGCGAGCGGGGGCTACTCTTCGTTGCGGTGCGCAGGCTTCTCACTGCAGTGGCTTCTCTTGTTGCAGAGCACTGACTCTAGGTGCGCTGGCTTCAGTAGCTGTGGCTCGCGGGCTTAGTTGCTCCGTGGCATGTGCGATCTCCCCGGACCAGGTCTCGAACCCGTATCCCCTGCATCGGCAGGTGGGTTCTTAACCACTGCGCCACCAGGGAAGCCCGCTGATTTAAGTTTTAAAAAGGGCTATGTCTAACAAGGATCTCATAAAATTCTTGAAAATTTAACCATTGGCCCTCTCAAGGCAGCTCTCGCGTGCCACTGCTTAGATTTCATTCTCTCTCATGTATCAACCTTAGAATTCATTCTCATACACGTTCCCTAGACTCCTGCCACAGCAGTTGATGAGGTCAGAGCAGGCCTAGGGCTTATCTGGGCTACACTGAGATCTAAATCTTCTTGTAGGCCTGGAGGCTCATCCTGGTAGTCCTTGAAAGTTTTTCTGCAGGTGTAGGTAGCATCCTTGGATGGGAGAGGGACGCAGATTTTAGGGGCAATGGGGGGTTCAGAATTCTCAGCTTCATCCGTGTCTGCCCAAATACCCCATCTCGGAGTCCCACTCCTTTCCCGTCAGAGATTGCCTTTAGTGCCGTGGCTCTCAAATTGTAGCCTGCAGTAGAATCACCTGGAGGACTTGGTAATCCTCGGCTACTGGGCCTCACCCTCAGAAGTCTGATTCATTAGGCTTTTGGTGGAGCTCAGAATTTGCATTTCTAACAAGTCCGCAGCTGACACTGTTTGTGCTGGCGTGGGGACTACACTTTGAAACTGTCTTAGTTTGAGAGACGCCTGGGTTTGAATATTTAGTTGTTGGTTGCAGTTTTGCAGCCCTGACAACCAGGTGTCGGGCTTGGGCCCCAGCTACGTTTCCCTGGGATTACAGGAGACGCAGGATTCCTTCAGAGCTGCCCTACAGGCTGCCGACTTTCCACTTCTGGTCTCAGTTGGGCATTCCTGGCCTTCACTTTCTCCTTTTTCTCTGCACTCGCTCTTGTTCCATTAGAATAAGTCAGTGGACCCTACAATCTCTATAATTACTATTTTTTAGTTAGCCTTTGAAGTGTAACAAACCACCCCAAGACAGAATGGTGTAAGAAAACAATCGTTTTATTTGCTCACAATTCTGTGGGTCAGCTGGTCACTCTTCTCAGGTCTGAGCCACTTGACTGGTGCTGGATGGTCGAGAACGGCATGACTGGGGCCTCAGCTGGGATGTTGGAGATGACAGGGATAACTAGGGTCTCTGTTCATGTGGCCTCATCCTCCAGGAAGCCAGCCTGGGTGTCCTCACATGGTGGCCTAAGGCTGCCAAAGAGCAGCAAGAGAAAGGCAAAGCCATAAATGCAGAAATGTGCAAGCACTTCTGCAGCTTCTGCTTGTGTCACATTTGTTAATATCCCAACAGCCAACAAGAAAAAGATGGCTAAGGCCAGAATCGGGGTGGAGAAATAAACTCTAGCTCTTGGTAAGAGGAACTGCAAATTATTGTGTCTGTTTTTTTCCAGTGTTGTTGAGATAAAATTGGATGTATTACACATTCCCCGTGTCTTACACTCCACCTGTACTTTATCCTATGCAACCACTGGTGAATAGTGGGATGATCATGATGCTACTTCATGTCATGAATGACCTGTGTTCCATTTCCAGCAACAAAGGAGTTTGTCCATGAAGTCCTCAAATGCATGAGCAAAACATTCTCACAAATGCATTTTGAGGCTTTTGTTTCCTAAGGCCACTTTCTGAACTAATTCCTGAATCAGTTAGAGTCCTGGCAGGCCAAAGACGGCATACTCGACCTGGATACTTTGAGGAGCCTTTACTAAAGGGATTATTTACCAAGGTATAGGTGGAATACAAGCAAATGGGTCATGTGTAGTGCAGAGCCCTACAGGGATCTGTTGCCTCCTAAGCCTGAAGGGACAAGGGGAGGCCAGAATTTCTGGAACCCTAAGACGGTAGCTGTAGAGAGAGAGTTGCCTGACAGTCGCTGAAGCCTTCCACAGATGACACAGTCAGCTCCTGATGACCCAACGGGGAGGGCGCCAGGGGGATAAAAGCCTTAGCATCTCTGTTCTCTCACCCTCTGATCATCTGCTGGTGCCTCCCTTTGTCCAGCCCCAACTGACAGCAAAAGAGAAGGGGGCATTAATTGATTCCCTACAGGTTAACCTCCAAAGGCATAGACAAAGTTGGTTGTAGGGGGCACATAAGTGGCCTCATTCTGGGCAGAGCTGGCTGGGGTTAGATGAAGGCAAAGTAACACTTCTTGTGACAACCTTGTATAATTGTCACCCTTTCCAATTAATAGGCCACAGTCATGTGCATGAGCTCATCAAGGATACATATCAACTCCAAGGAAGTTACTGGTGGTCCCATTTTCTAGACAAGGCAACTGGGTGAGTAACTTGCTCAGCATCTTTGAGCTTTAAAGCCACGCAACTGGTAAGTGGGATTAGAACCCACTTGAGTTCTTTGGTTATATCACAAATGCATCTACCCAGTTGAGGCTACAGTGTAAGCAGACTCTTCAAATTATAATGAATGGCTGTGTCAGTTTTCTAGGGCTGCCATAACAAAGTCTCACAAACGGTATGGCTTAGAACAACAGAAATTTGTCTCAAGGTTCTGAAGGTGAGAAGTCTGAGACTGAGGTGGCAGCAGGATTGGCTTCTTCCTGAAAGAATCTGTTTCATGCCTTCCTCCGAGCTTCTAGTGGTTTGCTGGCTATCTTTGGCACGTCTTGCTTGTAGATGCATCGCCCTGATCTTGACCTTCATCTTCAAGTGGTGTCATCCCTGTGTGCACGGCTGTCTCTGTGTCCAAATTTCCCCTTCTTACAAGGACACTAGCCGTTTTGGATTAGGGCCCATCCTAATGACCTCATTAACTTGATTATCTGCGAAGATCCTATTTTTCATTTAAGGTCACGTTCACAGTTACTGGGGTTAGGACTTCAACATCTTTTTAGAGGACACGATTCAAACCATAACAGTGCCCTGTTATCATTCATATCAGTTGTATTTATTGAGGGTTCCGCACCTTATAGCGTTAGAAAGAGTCCATTTACAGTGCAATGACGAGTTTAATATTGTTCGAATATTGTGCTTTGGCTATATTATGTTCCCTGCTGCTCCAAGAACGTTGTGAAAACTACTGATCAAAATATGTTATTAACTACAGCAATAGCTTCCATAACGGTACCAGGTAAATCAGAAATCCCAAAACAACAAATAGAAAGATCATGACAGACCCCGAGTCTTGGTTTTTTTACCAGGCTTGAATCTGTTGCAAACAGCAGGTGTCACTGTTGCCTGCTCTGTGATTGTTCGTTCTCAAAAAAGCCTTGGGTCAAAAAACAGCACTACATACACCACTGAATGAGAACAGTGTGTCTGAGGCTACTGTGACCCCAGTTTTTGCAACTGCTAGTCATTTTCTCACGCATTCGACTCCCCGATCCATCTGGGGACTTGTCCTCAGGAAACCGTGAAATCCTTTTCCCTTTTCTCTAGGATTCTGCTCAGTTTGCACCTTTGCATGTGCCAGCTTGGGGGACAGCAGGCCAAAGACCCTGTGCTTGGGAAGTGAGGGGTGGGGCCCCGGCAGGGCAAGTCTTCACGTTCATAGTCCCCGTCGCCGCTGTGCCCTGCCGGACAGCAGCCAGCAGTGGTTTCCTCGCAAGGGGCTGTTGGGATTATCATCTGTGATGACCTCCTGTGAAGCTTGCTGGGCCAACCATGAACAGGAGTTCCCATCTTCTTTTGTTAGAGCTAAGGGGGTGATTTTAAATCCCACTGGGTCTCCATTTCAAGGTTGAATTTAATATTTGGAAAGAAGGGTATAGTGCAGCGCAGTAGGGGTGAGGAGCAGGGAGGGCTGGGGTCCACCGTCCAGAGGCGTGGAGCCCACAGGGTGACCAGGTCACTCAGGGACGCTCTCCTTTGCTCTGGCTCGTAGGATAACAGATGATGGGGAGGTGTGTTCCTGAAGGTTGTGGCTCAGATAATAAAGCTCTTCCTTTCTGTCTATTCCCTCCCCCTCACCCCCACCCTGTGACCTCCCAAACCCATAAAAAATACAGGGCTCCACAGGAAACCTGCAGAAGGAATCTGGCGCTGTGGGAAGGATAGGTGGGGCGGGGGAAGAAGAGGAAATGGCAGCTGCTTGGGCAACCTGTAGGGGCCTGGAGGCCACATGGATGGGGCAGCTGTCCCTGGGAGGGGAGTGGAGGAAGAGCCGGGAGAGAAGGGAAGCGGAGGTCAGGGACAGTGTGTGGCCACCTGTTTTAGATGAGGCTGGAGGTTTCTGCAGCAACAGCATCTCTGTGGTGACTGGTGGGGGTGGAGCAGTCCCTTTTCATGGGTTTCCCACCTCAGGGATGGGTCACGATGACTCTAACCATTTTTGGGGGGTTGGTGCTAGAACAGCCCTGATCTCAATTCCTCAAACAGATAAAGGCATTGGTAGGATTTACTCAGTCTTATATTTCTGTGCCTGTATTACGTTTCTTGCTTTGGAAAGGCAATATGGTAAATGTGTAACAAAATCTGCTTTAATTTTTAAAGCTTTTGTAAGTTTCCAAACAAATAGTCATATAACTGAAAGAAATCTTTCTCAGACTATTAGTTCTGATTTTTAGTTAGGTTTGGACCCAAGATCATGGTGACATTTTTGGAAGCTCAGATCAATTGGATGTGAGCTCCTTGGAGCAGAGGTCATTTTCTCATTTTTGTTTCTGCAAGGCTGAAAAACAAATAATGGAAATGATAGATTAGTTCTTGTTATCAATGAAGATTTCCCCTTTTCTCCTCTCTAGTGGGAGAGACAAACCGATCATTACGATGACTCAGTACTTATAGTAACAGCCTTTCTCATAACTGGACCTTTAGGGTGGGGAGTACAGCTTCTGGGATCTCTTCCTGGGAGGGGCCGGGTGAGCTGAGAGGGCTGGGCAGGGGTCAAAAGGCATGAGAGTCCCTGGGGCAGCCTGTGTGAAGGCCCAGATACGAGGGGCTGCGGGTACAGTTGCCAGTGTGGCTGGAAAGAAAGGGTAGACCCAGTGGGAAGGTTTGCCTGAGAGGGAGTGAGAGCAGGGGCTGCGTATCTTTTTTTTTTTTTTTTTTAATAATTTTATTTATTTATTTATTTATTTTTGCCTGCGTTGGGTCTTCGTTGCTGCACGCGGGCTTTCTCTAGTTGCGGTGAGCGGGGGCTACTCTTCGTTGCGGTGCGTGGGCTCCTCATTGCGGTGGCTTCTCTAGTTGCAGAGCACAGGCTCTAGGCACGCGGGCTTCAGTAGTTGCGGCTCGTGGGCTCTAGAGCGCAGGCTCAGTCGTTGCAGCGCACGGGCTTAGCTGCTCCGCGGCATGTGGGATCTTCCCAGACCAGGGCTCGAACCCGTGTCCCCTGCCTTGGCAGGCGGATTCTTAACCACTGTGCCACCAGGGAAGCCCCAGGGCTGCGTATCTTAGCGGGACTGCTCCTTGGCAGAGTCGGGGGCAGACAGGAAGGGAGGTGAGGATTACTCGAGGTGGGGGGAATCGGTGTAGGAGGAACTGTAGACGTTAGATGAGGACTGGTGAGGGCCAGAACACACCGAGTGCATGGGGATAGAGCAGATGTGGCCTGACGCCCTCGCTCTCGAGGGGGTAGAAAGACTGGGCTCTGGGCACTGACTCCTGGCTAGCTACTGGCTAGGACAGTGCCTTGGAGGGGCTTTTCTGAGGACAGCACTGCAGTTGGAGGAGAGGGTGGGGCTGTCGACCGTGCGGAGAAGTGAGCGGGTGAGCGCTGGAGAGGAGACCCTTGGGACTCTACACAGAAGGTTGGGAGAGGTGGGAGGTAGAGGTGGCAAAGCCAGGCCCATTCAGAAGAGTGGAGACCGTCAGTGACAAGGTAGGAGCAAAGGTCTTAGGGGCCAGTTTGGAATCACTGGAGCTGCGTGGTTCCCCTGGCCTGCTCATCTAGGCCCAGCGTGTCCTTCCAGAGGCAGCACTGGCCCAGCGGTGGTGCTGGTACACCTGAGCCTTTCCCGTCGGCTTCCCTCAGCGGCTATTAGAAATCCGAGACGATTCGATGAATGCAAGTGACTCTAAGGTACCATTACTGCCGTGCAGCCGCGCCATGGCTGCACAGTGGAATCACCTGGGAGCTTCAGAAAGCAATGATGTCTGGGACCCTGATCTGACTGGGCTGGGGTGCAGACAGAACACTGGAATTTTTACAAGATCCCGAGGAGATGCTAACGTGCAGCCAAGTTTGAGACCCACTGAGTGTGGCAGGCTTATATATGCCAGGCATTATACTGACAGTCACCTATGTACATGCATTATCTCATTCAGGCCTTGTAACCAGTAATTCTCAGAGTGGGGTGCCTGAACCACTGCATCAGCATCCCTGAGGGACTTGTTGGATGTGTGATTCTCTGGTTCTATTGAATCAAACTCTGGGGGTGAGACAGCAATCTTTTGGAGAATCATCCTTCATTGAGAACAACCGACCTTATTCAAAGGAGTGAATCTCTAACTGTGGAATTTGGGGTATTAGTAAGTTATGTTAAGAAATGTATTGGGGACAGAAAGATCCTCTCATTGCCTCCCAAATAATATCTACAAGAAGCTTTCCCACATTCCTGCTTCTTTAATTGGAGGGTAAGTGGGTATGTTCTGTCCGTATCCCTCACCCTTTGATAGAATAAAAATCTGTTAAACATGGCAAAACAACACTGGTGATTACTTCCTTCTAAGATGACACTTTTCTCCCAAGTGTCAGAATGAGCAAGTTTCATTTTTTTCCTTTCTCCTCAGTGTGAGGTATAGAGTTGGATGTTTTCTTCTCAACAGTTTTTTCTTTTTTTTTAATTTTATTTGTTTATTTTTTGACTGTGTTGGGTCTTTGTTGCTGCACATGGGCTTTCTCTAGTTGTGGTGAGCAAGCTTCTCATTGCAGTGGCTTCTCTTGTTGCAGAGCATGGGCTCTAGGCGCGTGGGCTTCAGTAGTTGTGGCATGTGGGCTCAGTAGTTGTGGCTCGCGGGCTTAGTTACTCCACAGCATGTGGGATCTTCCTGGTCCAGGGATCGAACCCGTGTCCCCTGCATTGGATTAACCTGCATTGCATTAACCACTGCGCCACTAGGGAAGTCCCTCAACAGTGTTTTCTTTACAAAAGGCAAAAGAGCAATGCTCTCCCAATTCCTGAGCCTGCGGGACCCTGTGACGTGTTTCTCTCGTGGGATGCCGAGAGCTCCCCCCTCTGGCAGATTCTGAGAGAACCTGGACTCTCTTGTCTTTGCTCTCCTCAATTTGTTCTAGGTGTGGATGTCACATAGGAGGTGAGGATGGTGTGAGGCATCTACTGGGTAACAGGCCTGACATTAGCCAAGTGTTACTCCTCCTGATTCCAGTGAACCATTCAGCTGCCTTTATTTCTAATCCAGAAGAAACTAGTAATGGGAGAATAAGAGGAACCAAACCAGACTCACAGGTGCAGATGTTGGAAGGGGGGCTTCCCCTCCTCGGGTAACTGCCTTTTGCTTCCCCTGAATGATGTTATTCTCCGGAACTCCTGGTGTTCTGCAAACAAGTACATTAGCAAAAAGCTGAGTTTCTTTACTGTAGAACTTCTCAGGGCCTTTATCACACAAATGGGCCTTGTGAAGCTCCAGAGAGATAGCTACAGTGTGCAGAGTAATCTCACTTATAAGGGGTATATACAAGACTGGTGTTCCGTGGACCACATTCTGGGGGAGACTGACTTAGCTGCAGCTGGCAAGGAACTAACCATCACTAGCAGTATCGATGAGGAAAGAGGAGATTCTGAATTTGGGAATATAGTTCCTGTGGCCTCCTTGCTGAGTAAATGGGCAACATCTTCCCTCTTTTCTCGCCTGCCTCAATTCTGAAGTTGTTGGTCCTGATTACTTTTCACCTCTAGTTTTCTGCTGGGCTTTCAATGGGGCAAGTGCATATCAAACATAGCGCCAGGAGTCTCTGTAGCTGCTGCTCATGGACAATGTATCCCCTATCCATCAACCATCAAGTCCTTACAGCCTGGAAGGAGGGAACATGGCGAGGAACCTTTTCTCCCTCCCTCCTTTCCCATTCTGGTGAAACAACAACCCCGATCCAGAAGTACCATGGAAAGAGAATACTCAGCCCAGCTCTCAGAAACACCCAGAGTAAATCAGAGTTGACCTGGTGGTACCCTGGTGATGCAGATCTGGCAGTTAGTGGATAAAGTAAGCTCCTGTTCTGTTTTTGAAAGCCCTGCTTACAGATCTATTCCCAGTGAAAGAGGAATAAAAGATCCAGGGTTGGTCCCCAGTTTAAAGTCATCAGTAAGATGCTGACTTAAGGGCCTGAGGATTGCCAGTAGGTGTGTGTTTGTTTTGGGAAGGGTGTTGTGGATACTGTTGAGTCCCCAACTCTGACTGAGCACCGGCTGTTGCCAGCTCCCAGCTGCCCTTCATCTCTAGAGAATTGCTTTGGCCAAATGGGATCCACCTCCTCATCCACATGCCCAGCAGCCGACTGAGGCCGTTGACTGAGGGGCACGAGAGTATGGAATGCCAGCCCCCTTGCTCCAAGGTGGGACGCTTCTGGAATACACTCTGCCACTCTGGGTTCCCCATGGGCTCAGGCTCCAGCTGTGTTGACCTCCTTGCTAACTTAGCTATCTTCCCTACTTGTCTTGCTTCCCTTACCTCCACTGTGGCCAGATCTAGCAAATAAAAATAACGACACCCAGTTCAGCTTAAATTTCAGATAACCAATGAGTAACTCTTTAGTATAAGTATGTCCCAGGAAATATTTGGGTCATACTTGTACTAAAGTTATTTGTTGGTTATTTGAAATTAAAGTTGAACTGGACATCCTGTGTTTTATCTGGCAACCCTTCTTGCACACCTTCTCCTGAGAGTATGTCCCCAATAAATCATTGGAACAAGAGTTTCTGTCTCAAGCTCTGCTTCTGGGGAGCTCCTAAGAACGTGGGGATTGGGAGAGCAGGAAAGGAATAGGCACAGCTTGAGCCACTCAGGACCCTTGACTCAAAACTATTGATACCTCGTGAGTGGCCTGTAAGAGCTTCTCTTGCAAGCAGAGCTCCAGGAATCTGAGGACCGGACCCAGATGTAGGTCTGCCTGGCCCCTGTGAAGAGCAGTCGGGTCCCAGAGAGAACACCGTGGCCACCCAGTCTCCCCAGAGCAGGATCCAGCTTCTTGGTTTTGACCTAATTAGGCATGAACTCTTGGTGAGCACAGACGCCAGCAGATTTTATTTTACTCAAATGATGCTTCCTTTGCAGCCTTTGTGGATTCTAGGACCTGGACAGCTAGTGTTACCCCATTGACTTGAGTCCTAACAGTAGCAGTCTAGCTTCATTTCCTCACCTTTCAACACAACAGTCCTGTGGTTTTACACGTCTGTGTTCATCTGAGGAGCACATAGCTCTCTACATGCACATGTTGAACTAGACCTGTGATATATGCCTGGTCTTATAAAACCAATTCATCTGGGAATTTACCTGTCTTAGGAAAAAAATGTATTGCAGTGTGCTATTTTCTAGTACGGGATGAGGATTTCAAGCTCTAATGTGCAAATAAACCTGGGGATCTTGTTAAAATGTAGGCTCTGACTCAGTCAGTCTGTGGTGGGGTCTGAGACTCTGCATTTCCGACTGCATTCCGGCATCAGGTGATGCCAGGCATCAGTATCATCTTCTTGTTATAGATGGAAAACCAGCCCAGATGAGCACACAAGTGGCTAGCAGCAGAGCTGGAATCTGGCCCTGGAATCCATGTGCTTTACCACTAAATCGGGCGAATGGGGAAGCTGATGAAAAGACTGGGTGCACTGGACAGGTATATATCGATGAGTTGACAGCACACTGGGCCGGCAGACCTGCAGAAACCCATAGCAGTGGTCAGGTCGTCTGGGTTCAAGTTCAGCTACTACCTGTCACTTCATTAACTTCTTTAAGGTACTGTGAGGTGGGGTTGTGACAGTGACCCCTCATAGAGCTTTTGGAGGTTTCCATGGCATAATGCATATTAAATGTTAAGCACTGAGCCTGCCAGAGTAAACCCCTAATAACTAGTAACCACTATTATTTTATTTATTTATTTATGGCTGCGTTGGGTCTTCGTTGCTTTGCACGGGTTTTCTCTAGTTGCAGCGAGCGGGGGCTACTCCTCCTTGCGGTGCGTGGGCTTCTCATTGCGGTGGCTTCTCTTGTTGTGGAGCATGGGCTCCAGGCACGCGGGCTTCAGTAGTTGTGACTCACGGGTTTAGTCGTTCCACGGCATGTGGGATCTTCCCGGACCAGGGCTCGAACCCGTGTCCCCTGCATTGGCAGGCGGATTCTTAACCACTGTGCCATCGGGGAAGTCCCAAGTAACCACTATTATTAATGTAACTTCAGCCAGTTGTCCTTGTGCAATCAAGGCAATGCTCTGTGAAGGACTTGCTGTGGTCATCTCGGCAGGCAGCTGAACGGGGGCTAGGCATGGCCTGGAACGGAGTCCTTTACCGTCTGCTTTTCCTCATTGTCTTGCAGCAGCTTCTGTTTCTTTAGGGTGGAACTTAAATGATTACATTCTGGTCCTGCTACTTCTAGAAATCTGTGTAGGCATGCTGCAGCTGGCACCTATTAAAAAAGGATAAAGGGTTTTAATGGGAGGCATGATTATACTCCAACGCTCAATATAGCAGCAACGATCCCTGTGCCGTCTAAAGACATGTCGTCATTGGGAAGACGAAGGGGAACATCAAGCCATTGTGGGAACAATCAGTTGGTGCAGATAGTCTACCCAGGCAATCAGCCCCGAGCCCTTTTTGCCTCAATAGAGTTGGTAGCAACTGCCTTCATTACCGCATCCTTATGGCAACTCCCCCGTCACTTGGCTTTTATAGACCGAGTCTCCCTGGGGTGAGCCGTAAATTGCCATAAATTTAATCCATCCTGACAGCAGGGCATTGCCTGTGTCCACTCTGAACATGGGTCCCTAGGTTCTCGTCACCTGTGGGGAGTAAGTGGGTTTGGTACATTAAAGGCACTGTTGTTCGCAGACACTGATGAGAGTGTCGGGGTATCATTGGTCCTCAGGAAGCAAACAGTTAAAGCTTCCAAAAGAAAGAAAAGTGCTGTGTGTCGCAAAACTTAGCTTTTTATTTTTAGCTATGAGTGCTACAGGAAATCATGACTCTAGATTATGATTCTCTAGGATGTGAAACAGGATGAGGTTTATTCTCATTTTTGAGTATAAAATAAGTTATTACTCATAGCAACCGAAGAATGGTCATTTAAACCACTTTTCTAGATGTGCATTCAATAATCCCCCTTTCTAGAGGATGGTATGATAGAATGTGTGGCAAGGATGGAAATGCTCTGCATCTGCTCTGGGCAGTAAGGTAGACCGTGACCCATTGTGGCTCCTGAGCCCACGAAATGTGACTTGTGTGACTGAGGGTAGAATTTTTTTTTTTTTTTTTTTTTTTTAATGCTATTCTTCTCTGCTTACATTCTTTTTATGTATGTCTGTATGTATGTATGGCTTTGTTGGGTCTTCGTTTCTGTGCGAGGGCTTTCTCTAGTTGTGGCAAGCGGGGACCACTCTTCATTGCGGTGCGGGGGCCACTCTTCATCGCGGTGCGCGGGCCTCTCACTATCGTGGCCTCTCTTGTTGCGGAGCACAGGCTCCAGACGTGCAGGCTCAGTAATTGTGGCTCACGGGCCGAGTTGCTCCGCGGCATGTGGGATCCTCCCAGACCAGGGCTCGAACCCGCGTCCCCTGCATTGGCAGGCAGACTCTCAACCACTGCGCCACCAGGGAAGCCCCGAGGGTAGAATTTTTAATTTTGATTAATTCCAATTTTTATTTTTTAATATTAAAAAAAATGTATTATTGAAGTATAGTTGATTTACAGCATGTTTCAGGTTACAACATAGTGATTCAATATTTCTATGGATTACTCCATTTAAGGTTATTATAAAATATTAGCTATATTCCCTGTGCTGTACAATATATCCTTGTACCTTATTTATTTTACATATAGTAGTTAGTGCCTCTTAATCCCCTACCCCTCTCTTGCCCCTCCCCACTTACCTGTCTCCACCAGTAACCACCAGTTCGTTCTGTGTCTGAGTCCATTTCTGTTTTATTATATTCACTTATTTATTTTATTTTTTAGATTCCACATATAAGGGATATACAGTATTTGTCTTTCTCTGTCTGACTTATTTCACTAAGCATAATATCCTCTAGTTCCATCCATGTGGTTGAAAATGGCAGAATTTATTTCTTTTTAATAACTGAGTAATATTTCAGTGTGTGTGTGTATGTGTGTCACATCTTCTTCATCCATTTATCTGTTGGTAGACACTTAAAATTTTTTTTATTAGGCTGCATAGTGTAGTTCTAGAGAGAGAAGGAACTTTTGCATCACAGCCTCAGGAGGCTTAGTTAGCGTATGGAATATTAGGAGGATCTAAAGTCAGCACGTTAAATCTAAAATATTGGCCAGCCAGCAAGTGATTTCCCCTACTAGCTCCCTCCCTCCACGGGGGGGTTACTCTCTGAGGATGATAATGTAATGAATAAAATATCTTTTACTTGCCTAGCAGAAAGAATTAGTTGTTATAGTTCAGAGGCTTATAATGAACGAGGCTGTAAATTGTAAAATACTAGGCACTGTCATGTGACTCTATTAAGGGAAGGCAGAGGGAATTCTTGGTGTGGGCAATCGGACCACCTTCATTCAGCGTAGTATTGTGTTTGCCCCCTCGTTTATTTTCTCCGTCTACCTTCTGCCCATTCTCCACCAGTGTGGTTCTGTCCCACCCAGGGAAGCTCTGGGAATTGCTTATTTCCTGGTGGAAGTGATAATAATAATAATGTAGCATGAATGACTCTCAGTCCCCTTGGGTGTGAAGAAATGTCTTTATTTTCTTTAAATCAAATTGCCGAGCTGGTCGGGAGCTGAATCTCTGCATTTTGGCGGGCAGCCTGGGAGGCAGTCTCTTGGGTACCGCACTGAGCCTTCCTCCTCTGAGGTTCTACCACCCCCGGGGTACAGCCGGGGAGCTGGACGGGAACCCTGGAGCTGAGAATGACCTCCATTCCATCACTGCTTTCCCTGTCCACCCAGGGTGACCCCTCTGTGAGCTCAAGTTTACAGAAACCACAGAGTGAAAGAAAAGTGGTTTTGGTGCCCCTGAGGTAAGGAACATGATGGCCTGACCTCCCTCTTAGACTTGAGGAAGGTAAAAAATTTAGAGAACAAAACACAAACTATATATGCTTGCCTCCTTTATCAAAGATAAGGTGACCATATGTGCGTGGGTTTACTCTTAGAGGAAAACATAGGCAGAACACTCTATGACATAAATCACAGCAAGATCCTTTTTGACCCAGCTCCTAGAGAAATGGAAATAAAAATAAACAAATGGGAGCTAATGAAACTTAAAAGCTTTTGCACAGCAAAGGAAACCGTAAACAAGACCAAAACACAACCCTCAGAATGGGAGAAAATATTTGCAAATGAAGCAACTGACAAAGGATTAATCTCCAAAATTTACAAGCAGCTCATGCAGCTCAATAACAAAAAAACAAACAACCCAATCCAAAAATGGGCAGAAGACCTAAATAGACATTTCTCCAAAGAAGATATACAGATTGCCAACAAACACATGAAAGAATGCTCGACATCATTAATCATTAGAGGAATGGAAATCAAAACTACAATGAGATATCATCTGACACCAGTCAGAATGGCCATCATCAAAAAATCTAGAAACAATAAATGCTGGAGAGGGTGTGGAGAAAAGGGAACACTCTTGCACTGTTGGTGGGAATGTAAATTGATACAGCCACTATGGAGAACAGTATGGAGGTTCCTTAAAAAACTACAAATAGAACTACCCTAGGACCCAGCAATCCCACTACTGGGCATATACCCGGAGAAAACCATAATTCAAAGAGTCATGTACCACAGTGTTCATTGCAGCACTGTTTACAATAGCCAGGACATGGAAGCAACCTAAGTGTCCATCGACAGATGAATGGATAAAGAAGATGTGGCACATATATACAATGGAATATTACTCAGCCATAAAAAGAAACGAAACTGAGTTATTTGTAGTGAGGTGGATGGAGTTAGAGTCTGTCATACAGAGTGAAGTAAGTCAGAAAGAGAAAAACAAATACAGTATGCTAACACATATATATGGAATCTAAGGGAAAAAAAAAAAAAAAGGTCATGAAGAACCTAGTGGCAAGACGGGAATAAAGACACAGACCTACTAGAGAATGGACTTGAGGATATGGGGAGGGGGAAGGATAAGCTGTGACAAAGTGAGAGAGTGGCATGGACATATATACACTACCAAACGTAAAATAGAGAGCTAGTGGGAAGCAACCGCATAGCACAGGGAGATCAGCTCTGTGCTTTGTGACCACCTAGAGGGGTGGGATAGGGAGGGTGGGAGGGAGGGAGATGCAAGAGGGAAGAGATATGGGAACATATGTATATGTATAACTGATTCACTTTGTTATAAAGCAGAAACTAACACACCATTGTAAAGCAATTATACTCCAATAAAGATGTTAAAAAACAAACAAACAAACAAACAAAAAAAATCCCAAACTAGCCACATTTTAGGTGCTCACCAGCCACACGTGGCTGGTGCTACTGTATTGGACAACATAGATCTAGAACATTTCCATCCTTGCAGCAAGTTCATTGGTCAGTGCCAGGCTAGACCAAGCCCTGTGTTAGGATTTTATGTGCATGAACCCATTTAATTTTTTACAGCATATAAATGAGTTAAGTAGTAGTAACATTCTCATTTTAGACAGGAGGAATAAAGGCCCGGAGAGGCTTAAGGTTAACCAGGTGCCTAATGGCTGAGCTGAGTTTTCAATCCAGGTCTCTCCAACTTCTAATCACATGTTACCTCAGCTCGTAAGAGGCTCCTCACCTCTGCTACAGTGTGTGGCTTTCTTAAGACTGTGCTAGGGGAAAATGTTCAGAATATCCTGTGAGAACATTGTGGTTAGAAGAGATAGATGGTGTTTAATGACTGGAGAAATGGCTGCTTATCTCCGTGTGCAAGGCCCTATGTGAGAGCAGGCATTTCTGCCTTATTAGCTGCAAATCTCAGCGCCAGAGAGATGTGGAAAACTCTGGTCTGTCCTCATTGCCTTAAATAACCGAAGATAAAGCCCAGACTTCTCAAACAAGGATGTGATTGTTCGCCTCTCTGCTTTAAGAACAGCGTCAGTTATCCAGCAAATGGAAGCCTAATTGGGACCAGATTCAGGTCTCACCAGTCTGGTTCGGTAATAGGGACCTGTCTGGGCCTGAGTCTCGGCATCCTCCCTCTACCCCCATCCAGGCCCTCCCGCAGCCTCAGCTCCCGGGTCTTGCTGACTGAAACCAGAGCTCTAGGCTCAGGTGGGCAGCGCAGGCCCCCGTGGGAGGGAGCCTCTGTGCTTTTCCTATACTTTTGGATTTCAAGGGGGTTTTGAACAGACAGCCTGGTTCTCCCAAGATGAGTGGTTCATTCACAGAAATCACAGGTCTAAATAGGAAACCTGCTGAGAGAAAGCAGAAAAGAACAAAGGAAGACTAAAAAGAGGAGATTTAAAAAGAAATTTTTACATTAATTTCTCCCCATTTATGTTTTATAGACTACACATGGATTATGCTGGAAGCATTTAAAAAGATTTAACTCTTGTTAATGGGCCGCAAAGCTACGTAAACAAAATTTTGCCTAGATGTGGGGTTTTCAAAGGGCAAATGCAAGTGAGGATCTATTTTGTTAAGAAGCCAAAAATCCATGATCGTAATGAGTGAAATTCTCTTTTTAAAATTCATTTTATTTACTTTATTTTTTTTATTGAAGTATAGTTGATATAAAAACATTGTGTTAATTTCTGCTGTACAGCAAAGTGATTCAGTTATTATATGTATATATATATATACACACATTCTTTTTTATATTTTCCATTATGGTTTATCACAGGATATATTTTTTTTGAATTTTAGAATTTTATTTATTTTTGTATACAGCAGGTTCTTATTAGTTATCCATTTTATACATATTACTGTATATATGTCAATCCCAATCTCCCAATTCATCCCACCACCACCACCACCACCACCACCACCACCACCACCCCGCCACTTTCCCCCCTTGTTCTCTACATCTATCACAGGATATTGAATATAGTTCCCGGTGCTATACAGTAGGACCTTGTTATTTATCCATTCTACATATACTAGTTTGCATCTGCTAACCCCAAACTTCCACTTCACCCCTCCCCCACTCCCCCTCCCCTTGGCAACCACCAGTCTGTTCTCTATGTCTATGAGTCCATTTCTGTTTCGTAGATAAGTTCATTTGTGTCATATTTTAGATGCCACATATAAGTGATATCGTATGGTATTTGCTTTTCTGACTCACTTCACTTATCTTACCCAGGTTCAGATTTCATCTGTACTATAATCTGTGTGACCTTGGACAAGACACTTACACTTATCCTCAATCAGTTTCCTCAGAGGATAGATGGCATTTATTTATCAAAGCTGATTGCCATCAACATGTTGAATTACATCATCTAGGAGCATCTGGAGGAGGGAGAAAGTGTCAGGGGTAGGGAGGGACTTAGTGGGAAGCAGTCAGGGATCAGTAACAAAAATCTAGGCCAACTTCAGGCCTGGCAAGAAGGATCAAAGAGGAAATTGAATCCTGTAGTCTGTGTCAAATACAAAAGCAAGTGTCTGAGTGTGGCAGACACCCCCTAAGATCACCCCCAATGAGTCATACCCTTGTATATCCCCTTCCTCTTGAGTGCAGGTAGAGCCTATGGTTATTGGTTATTTCTTCTAACCAATAGAAGAAGGCAAAAGCCATGATGTCACTCCTGTGGCTGGGTTACGTTGTGTGCCAAAGGTGATGGATATTAGCAGGTAACTTAGGTAATTTAGCAGACTGGAGAAAGAGACTCTCTCTCTGTGGCTTTGAAATAGTAGGCTGTCATGTTGTGAGATGACCACACAGCAGGGAACTGTGGGTGACCTCTAGGAGCTGAGCGTGGCTCCCAGCAAAAAGCAAGGGCCCTGAGTCCTACAACCACAAGGAGCTGGATTTTGCTAACAACTTCAGTAAGCTCGGAAGCAGATTCTTCTCTAGTCGAGTCCCCAGATGAGAACCCAGCCCAACTGACAGCTTGCTTGTAGCCTATGGACCCTGAGCGGAAGACCCAGCCAAGCCATGCCCAGACTCCTGACCCACAGAAACTGAGAGGTGATCAGTGGGTGTTGGTTATGCCCCAAGTTTGTGGTGACTTGTTATGTAGCAACAGAGAACTAATACACTGAGGTCTGGGGGAACTACCACCAGCTGCCTGAAGCGGGGATAGGGATCCAGCTACTCGAGGCCCCATTTGGAAGGTAGCCCAGGAGTCCAGCCTGGCCACCCACGGCTGCATACAGCAGGGCCACCCTTGCTCCAGGCAGATGTGACTCTTTAAACCATGCTGTGTTTAAGGCAGTTGCTGCTGGTATCCTGACCACCACCCACCCACTGGCTGACAGAGACAGCCAGCTGCCCATTAGGAGGAAAGCACAAAGGCCAGGACAGGAAGCCACTCCTTGGGGTTGTGGTGGGGATGAAATGAGCTGATGTATATAGATCCCTGCCTTCAAGCCTGGAGGGGCCCAGGTATATGTTATTTTTCTCCTCCTGTGAGAGATGAGGATACTAAGAGGCTTGTTGGACAATCGCAGACAGATACCAGGGAGTTGATCTTACTTCCAAATATGACAGTTCATTCAAAGCACATGTGACTAGTTGTTTAGCAATCAGGAGAGGTTTCTCATTTGGCTTCAGATCCTCTGTCACCTCCTAGGGCAAAAGCTCAGACAGCCACTTGTCTGGGACTTATCTCTGCCCTGAGATGGTGAGCTGTGGGCAGAGGTGTTCAGAGCTGTCTAGCCAGGTTGAGGGATGCCCAGATGCTACAAGTGACACAATTCCACGGCTCTACTATGTAACTGTATTAGATGAGTAACCTCAGAATCTCTGGGGATGGGAACCAGGCATCAGTATCTTTTATAACTTCCCACATGATTCCAGGGTGCAACCAAGGGTGAGTACCGCTGAACTAAAGGGTCTTTTCTGTATCGTCTCTAGCATGTAGGCCAGATATTGACTGATCCCTGGATATCATATATATTTGAATATATAAATGTATATGTGTATGTATATAAACATACACATATACTCTTTGAAGGGAGGTATATAGATAGATCTCTGTCTAATGATACATTTTACACATATCTATATCATCTCCCTTCAAAGTGATAGGCAATGAATTTAGCATCCCATAACTGTTCATATTACCCTTTCCAACTTTAACAATAGAACAAATCATTCACTGGTGACCAGTAGGTTTTAGCAGTAGAGCAGGACTATACTTTCCCATTGTTTTCTGTTTGCCGTCACCAGCCTTATAGCTCCAGGCTCAGACTCATGGCATGGTCTGGTCTACATGCTGCTCTGGCATGACCTGGGCCTCTGGAGCACCTGCTGGCACCCAGAGCCTGGGCTGACTGCTAAACCTCCAGCCTGGGGATGTGGGGTGTCATGCTGGGGATCTCAGCCCTAACCCTGCCCCGCAGCCATCTGTAGAGCAAAACCAGCATCTTCAATCTGAAGAATCCAGTCTTCTCCCAGACCTACTGAGTTGCCATCAGACTTTGGTTAGGAGATAGGTTTTTGAGTTTTTCCAAACGTTTTAGAATTACATTGTTTCTGTGCTATCCTTGGACTCAAGACACAGATTCTATGTTGTCTCATTCCCCTTTGCTGGTTTTTATAAGAAGGTTGCGTGGTAGAAGTGGCATTGGAAATCAAGATAAACAAAAGTCCTGTGTGCCTTCTCAGATGCCCTTGACTGTCTCTTCTCTCTTGTTTGGCACCTCACCTGTTCCAAGTTGCCTTCTATATCCGGGCTGAGACGAAATGCAACAATTTGGAACATGGACTCTGGTTTTCTGAGAGACCAACAAGGAGTTTGGATGATAGGACCATTGCTCAACTGGAAATAGGAGATGGAGACCCTCCCCTTTCCCCTCTAAGGACTGCTCAGAGTTGCAGTTTCTCCCCACAAACATCCCAGAAAAATCCCACTGTGCCCAGTGAACATGCCTGCTTGACAACTTGATGTGATCAAGTTGCATTGGTCACAACTACTGTGAACTTAGGCCTGTCCTCCTGAGGCCTTAAGAAGCCGGCCTAACGCCTGGAGAAAGGGACAGTGATGCTAATTCTCTCATCCCCAAAGTCCCAGTAACCCCTGAGCCTCAAAACACAAACATTTCCAAAGTGTCTTGAGCCTATTAAAAGTATTTCCAGCTAGATGGTGTCAGCCTGAGTATCTGTTTTTTGTTGGTGGTGGTTTTTTCTCTCTCTCTCTCTTTTTTTTTTTGGTAGGTAGCCCGTTCTTCCATTAGCTAGAAACATATTCTTTTAAAGTAGTTATTTCCAGTGATTCATATCATCAACGTGCAAACATTTTATATTAATCAAAATTGGCGTTTACCTTGTGAGCTAACTGAAAAGTCAGGGACCAGTCTCTTCATACAATAGCTAACACCTTAATGAGGTAAAGTATCTGCCTTCGGATTAAAAAAAAGTTTTCTTTTAAACCCTGCCTTGTGGGAAGATAGAAGATGTAGACAGCCCTGTGAAATGTCACAGTTTGGCAGCATCTTCAGATGGCAGCAGATGGTTTTTACTTCGTTACCCACTAATAGTTTATTTATACATTCAGCGATGGGAGTGATTTTCCTCAAAAAATGAGGCAACTGGGGATTCTTAAGACCAGGCCTCACAACTCTTGCTTTGGGTGAGATTCCTCTGCATTGCTTTTCTCACAAAAATTCTAGAAGGGTTTGCAGACATTCTAACAGCTTGTGGTACCTCCGGGGGAACGCATTCCCCCCTCTCAAACCTGCACTTAGAAAGTGTAAGTATAGCAGAGGCTGAGAAGGGGCACAGCCCACCAATTGGGCCTTGTCGCTATGTGAGGCTTGGAGCTGTGTGGGAGACAGACAGCGCTAGCTGCATGTATTTAGCGGGAAATCCTGATTTAGAAGTTTAAAGAAGGAAAGAGGGGAAAAAAGACTCTAGGATTCCTGACCCAATTTGAAGATGAAAAGAGGACTAGGGAAATGATTTAGTAGTCTAAAATGTGGTACCCTGACCCTATTCGTGCAGCCAAAATTGGCTCTTTAATAATTTTTTCTTTTGCTAGAGTAAGGGATTGTGTGGGAGAAATGAGGTTTATGGTTTGGGGGTAATATTTTTATTTTTAGGTAATTTTAGACTGAGAAGAGTTGCAAAAATACAGAGTTGCTGTGTGTGCTTTACCTACTCCCCCCATGTTAATATCTAATAACCATTGAATATTTATGTAAGCTAGGAAATCAACCTTAGTACAATATATTAAATTTACAGAGTTTATTTGGATTTCACCACTTTTTCCACTACTGTTCTTTTTTCTATTCCAGGATCCCACGTTTCATTTAGCCTTCCCCCGTCAGTCTGTCATTCTCTTAAATGGACTTGATGCTTTTTGAAGAGCACTGGTCAATTATTTTGTAGGATGTCCCTCCATTGGGGTCTATCAGATGTTTCCTTGTGATGAGATTCAGGTTATGCAGCTTGGGGAAGGGTACAACAGAAGGGTGCCCTACTTGGTGCATCATATCAGGGGTACACGATTTTGACGTGTGTTACTGGTGATGTTAACTTCAATTACTTGGCTAAGGTGGTATTTGTCAGGATTCTCCACCATAAACTCACTATTTTCCTCTTGCAATTATTAAACATTTGAGGAGATACTTGGAGAGTAGGCAAGTATCCTGTTTCTGCTTAAAGTCTTGCCCCCTGATTTTTTTTCTTTTCCATTATAGTTTATTACAAGATATTGAATATACTTCCTTGTGCTTTCCAGTAGGACCTTGTTTATCTATTTTATACACAGTAGCTGGCATCTGCCAATCCCAAACTCCTAATTTATCCCTCCCCCAACCCCACTTTCCCCTTTGGTAACCATAAGTTCTCTATGTGGGTCTGTTTCTGTCTTGTAAATAAGTTCATTTGAATCATATTCTAGGTTCCACGTGTAAGTGATATCATGTGATATTTGTCTTTCTCTGTCTGACTTCACTTAGTATGATAATTTCTAGGTCCATCCATGTTGCTGCAAATGGCATTATTTAATTCTTTTTTATTTGCCCCCTGATTTTAGCACCTTTCGGTGGATCTTGCTTTTGGCAATAATTACGGTGGTGGTCTAATAATGACTTTCTACTTCCCTCATTCTTTCTACATTTGTTGATTGGAATCTTTCTGTTAAAGACTACTTGTCCATTCTCCCTCATGTATTTATTCAGTTATTTATTTACAACAGTATGGACTCAGATATTTATCTTATTCTTTTGGTTATAATCCAATCATATCATTTAGGTTTTTGCTCAAATGGTTCCATCCTTGGTCCTTGGGAGCTCTTTCAGGTGGCTCTTGTGCCCCTTTGATATGCCCCCATCTCCTTTGATATAATTTTTAGTACTTTCTGGCACCACAGGATAAGCCTGGAGCTCATCTTGCTATTTTTTTGCTTCAACCCTAGAATCAACCAGTTCTCCAAGGAGCCTTGGTTCCTTTCACTGGAGAATGGTATTAGAAGCCAAGATCTGGGCAGTGGGTGTACTAATTTGCCCCTGGGGTGGTATTGCTTCTGGCGTGTCTGGAATCTATACATACATGTATACTAACTCATGTATATACACACCTCTGTTTTTATTTCTCTATCTATTTGTCTCTGTGTGTGTATCTTTTAAGACGCAAGTCAATATTGGTAACTCTGACTCGCAATCTAGCACCTGAGGGTTCACTCTAGCCTTCTTCCATTCCTAATTTGTAATTTCTTTTTCCAATATTGAGAAATTGGCTGTAATTATTTGTAATTAGTGTTTCCTCTCTAGTATACAAATAGTTTCTAAATTCCTAATCCTTGACCCTGTGAGATATAGATTTACCAGCTAGAGTACAGTGTGTGTGTGCAGTTATTTTTGACTTTAGCCTCACAGTATCCAATCAAAACTTTCCCAGAGTGTTTTAGTAGATGATACTGTAGGTAGTATCATATGGTAGGGGTATATTAACTTTTAAGAAGCTGCCGAATGATTTTCTTAAGTGACTATACCATTTTGCATTTCCACCAGCAATATATGAGAGTGCCAATTGCTCTGTATCTTTGCCGGCACTTGGTATTGTCAGATCTTTTAAAAGTAAACTACTTAGACTCTTCCTCAGTTTCCTCATCTGTAAGAAGGAGGTAATAATTGTACTTCCCTTATTCAGTTGTATGAGAGTTAAATGAATCAATATATGTAAAACAGTCAGAATAGGGTTGTCAGATAAAATAGAGGGCATCCAGTTAAATTTGAATTTTATATAATTTTTTAAGTATAAATATGTTCCACATAATATTTGAGATAAACTAAAAATAGTTTATTCAAAATTTGAATTTAGTAAACAAGAGTACAGAACATCCAGTTAAATTTGAATTTCATGTAAATAAGTATTTTTAAGTATAAATATGTCCCAAATGTCACATGGAACATATTTACACTAAAAAACTATTTATCTGATGTTTTAGGGGCTACCTTTTCTCAGGCCTCAATGTAGGTCCAAGAGGGTCAGAGCTCTTTGCCAAAAAAGAGTTCAAACATCCTTGAAGAAGATGGAGAAGAAATTTAAAGGGTCTCAGGTGATGTGGAGCTATATTTCTGATACGGTATTTTTTAAGTAAAATTTGTATTGAAGTTGAACATATATTTTTAAAAAGGTGAACAAAACGCAAGTGCACAACTGGATCCACTTTCACCCAGTAAGCACACCCAGGGACCATCAAGACATAGCATATTAGTAAGCTGCTCTCCTGACTTGTAATGCAGTAGACTAGTTTGAGGCTGGCTGGCTTTTAAGCAGGTTTAAGATACTGCTATTTTTTCCCCAGCAGATTACTTGGGAATTTCCTGAGAAATTTCCTCTCAAAGTGACTTCCTCAGGGCTTTCTACTTAAAAGTAGGTCATTATTCTTTTGAATAAAATCAGCAAAGGGAGACAAGTCCAAGCCAAGTAAAGGGATCTTATAAATAAGGGTCTGTTGGAATGCTGGCAGGTGCTTCATTGATTGGAAGAAGCTGTAATTATATGTCCTCTTAAGTCTTTTACAAAGACCAGGTAATGACAGCAAATACGTCCATAGCCTTAACCCTGTGCTAGATGTTTGAAGCCCTTTACGTTTATTAACTCATGAAATCCTTACAACAATGCTATGAGGGAGGTATTGTTATCCCCATTTTTCAGATAAGGTAATTAAGGCACAGAGAGGTAAAGTAACCTGCTCATGGCCAGTAAGTGGCAGGGCTGGGATCTGAACCCAGGCAGTTTGACTCCAGAGTTTGGGCCTTTAACAACACATCCTACAGCCTCAGCAATTTGGTTCCCTCTTGCAGCTCTATTCTCCAAGTTGGAAACAGCGCTCATACTCATTTTGCTTTCCTGAAGTACATTTTGCATTATCTTGAACACTTGGTGGAACAAATGAGTTTTGCCTTTCCTCATAGTGTTAATTGGCCTCAGCTTGGCATCTAAGCACATGGTATTAAAGGGCACCCAGCTGGATACAGGTGTCTGAGGTGCAAAGCGAGTCAGTAGAGCAAATCCTCGGTAAACCCAAGAACAGCCATCCACACAGCATCAGGGGACAGAGAGGGAGAGAGAGGTGCTGGGTAATGATCTGAGCCAGAGGTCTCCAAACTAACTGGAAAGGGGACTGCAGCTAATGGAGCACTGATTTCTCATTGCAAGTGATAAATCTTCCTAATGGCATTTCAAACGCATTGTTCTAAATTTAAATATTTTAATATTAATTTATTCTAATGCCACCTCAAGTGGATAATGAACAATATCATCAGCTGTATTAAAAAGAGAAAAGAAAAATCATAGGCAAATCCTCACAAATTCTCCACTCTGGCAGTGAATCTGGGGAGAGTAAAAAATTTTCCAACAAAACTCATTTCTTTTTCATTTGGGGAATGATGACAGTCAAAATCATAATAAGTATAAATGACTAGTACATTTTTAGCATTTTGAGGACGACAAGGCATGGTTGGCCATTTCTCGGGGAGTCTGAGTTTTGGCTGTCTGTACAGCATAATAACGATGACTATTACCAAGTATTTACTGTACTTTATACAGATTATCTCATTTAATGCCTCTAACAATCATATGACAGGTGCTCTTTATCCCTATTTTATAGATGGGAAAACTGAGGTTTCAAGACTTAATGCATAACTGAACTAAATATTGGGACTGGGATATGTCTGATTCTGGAACCTGGGCTCTTAACCATGGTCTCTCACGACAGGAACATGTCTGCACCGTCAAGAAAATTAAGCAACCACAGCAACATGTTGTTTTCATTTTTCCCCCGAAGAGAGATGGTGCAAAGCGGAGCGTGCTGCGGGAAATGTGAGCATCCCAGACAGCGCTGTGAGTGGGTGGGGGAAGGGCAGCTGAACACTGGAGTGGACCTGCCCAGAGAGCACGCTCAGCGGCCGGAAGGAATGAGCCCAGTGCAAACTGAGCTGAGCCTCTTTAGAGCTGTGCCTTAGCCGAGTGCTACAAGGTGATACCCAGGATGAGAGGGAAGCAATTCCTCAGGGTCTAGGGTTGCCTAAAAAATCTAGCCCTGCTAGCTTCTTAGGTCATGGAGCTAAAACAGCCAGGAGAATGACCACAATTTTCAGTTCCCCCTGGAATGTTTGACCTCCTGTGTCACCTCAGTTTATTGCCTCCCAGACCCAAACACACCCTTCAACATGCTCTGTGATAAACATGGGATTTCTTTAAGCATTCCTCCTTTAAAGTGAGCAATAAAAGTAAAATTATATATTTTTAATAATACACACACAAACACACACATATATATATAGTAAAATAACAATTTAAAGAATAAGTGACCTTATAGCATAAAGCTTGCTCAGTAGAGGACGCTGGAGGGCCTCTACAGGAGGAAGAGGCTCTCCTGTGGCTTCCGGGGTGGGCCAGGGCCTGGTGGTGGATGAGGTCACCTGATAGAACCTGTGCCAGCCTCAGGCCCAGAATGTGGTCCCTCTGCAACTTTGCAGCCTTGGCCTGGCGATCACTCTTCTGCTGCTGTCTCTCATGAGAACCAGAGCCCCCCACTGAACCCGCCAGCACCGGGACACCCACTGCATGCCCCAGCCCCCAGTTCTGATGGTCAGTTCCCCCAGTCTACACCCCAGAGAGTGGCCTGTTATTTGTCCAGCAACTCAGACCAGCTCCGCAGCAAGCTTCCCTGCTATGTGGTGGGCTGCACCCACCTTCTCCAACCAGTGAACCCCTTCCAAGTTTGTCCTTCCTGGGTACTCCCCCTCAGCCCTAGGGCGCCATATGGAGTCTCCTTATATCTTCCAGTCTTTTTTCATAGTAATAATTCTTTATATTAAACTCCCTGTTTAACCCACTGTGTGGTTTTTTTTTAAATTAAATTTATTTATTTTATTTATTTATTTTTGGCTGCGTTGGGTCTTCGTTGCTGCACGCGGGCTTTCTCTAGTTGCGGTGAGCAGGGGCTGCTACTCCTTGCGGTGCG
Organism: Balaenoptera musculus; assembly: GCF_009873245.2. Classification (NCBI taxonomy): domain Eukaryota; kingdom Metazoa; phylum Chordata; class Mammalia; order Artiodactyla; family Balaenopteridae; genus Balaenoptera; species Balaenoptera musculus. The sequence continues at coordinate 76,215,145 of NC_045793.1, read as the reverse complement.
CAGGCTTCTCATTGTGGTGGCTTCTCTTGCCACGGAGCACGGGCTCTAGGCATGTGGGCTTCAGTAGTTGTGGCACGTGGGCTCAGCAGTTGTGGCTCGTGGTCTCTAGAGTGCAGGCTCAGTAGTTGTGGCGCACGGGCTTAGTTGCTCCGCGGCATGTGGGATCTTCCCGGACCAGGGCTCGAACCCGTGTCCCCTGCATTGGCAGGCGGATTCTCAACCACTGCGCCACCAGGGAAGCCCCCACTATGTGGTGTTTATCATCTGATTAGACCTAAACTGCTACACCTGCCACAGGACTGCCTACCTGAACCAAATTATGGTATTGTGGTAGAAAATCTGGGTGCTAAAACAAAATTTTGTATTTTTTAAAACTTATTTTGCTTTTTTATTTTATTTTTGGCTTTGAGGGTAGTTTTAGGAACAAATTTTCATCAATCTAATCTCAATTCATGTTGTATAAGATGTTAATTATTAGCAAGGAGAAGCTTCAGTGGTTGTAAATAGGATGTTTCCAGAATATTAGCTTATTACACCCTACCTTAAAACTTCTTTGCCTACCCATCCCCTACTGGATAAAATAAAAACTCAGCACAGCTTCTAATGCCCTCCATAATCTAGCCCTTGCCTCCCTTTTTGTTTTATGTCCTGCCATTACAGCTGTGCACTTTATAGTCTACAAAAATTAAAGTCCTACATTCCCCTATGTTTTTTTTCTGGCCTCTGTGCCTTTGCCTATTTGGTGTATACTTTTCCTGAAGTACACTTCCCTCCATCCTGACTACATCCTACCAAGGGGTGTGTTGGGAAATGTTTAACAACCATCTCTCCAGGGGGAAAAAGCTTGGTTTGTAGGGCTTGCTGATTTCTGAGATGTGAATACTCAATGTCACTGCTGACTTCAAGTTACCAATCTGGTCACTAAATGCAGAATTGGGAAAGAATGTATGTAATTGGCTTTTGCAAGCCAGTGTGAGTGGCTTCAGTCCACCTTCGACACTACCTATCTGCTCAAATAGCAACTCTTCCAGGAAGCCTTCCCTGATTACAGCCTGCTGGCTGCTCTCATGACATACTGTGCATTTCTCTATCATTTCCCTTTAATACACTGACTTATACTTTTCTACATCTGTTTCTTTCCCAGACTCAGCTCCATGAAGACAGGGATCACATTTTTTCCTCTAAGTTTTTGGCACCTAGCACAGTGCCTGACATACAGTTGTTACCTGATCCATGTTCATGGAATGAATAAGTATAGCTCTCCCTTGACAAAATGAGGGATTTTTTTTCTCCTTCAACTGGATCATATTGTGTACTGTTCTTATCAGTGAGCCGTATCCAAACAACCTGTTGGAATGGCTCATCTGGGCTTGTTAGAAATGAGCGGTGAAGGTTGGCTGGGTGAGAATTTGGTCAGGATGGGAAGTGGCTGGAGAGCTGGTTTCTCCAGCTGGCTCTTTGTGCCACAGAACACCCAGATTTCAGTGTAGAGCAACACCACTAATTACAGTGCCTGCTAACCTCATGGACTTTCTTTTTCTAATACCATGTCATTATACAGGCAGGCGGGACCTTGCAGTTGACTTTGCACTTTCTAAACCTCAGATTTACAAAACTTTCCCATCGGTTTGCTCATACTCTGTACTTGACCTAAGCCCTCCCACCAACTGCCAGTTGCACTCACATGGAAAATGTGTTACTAATGTAAGCTGGCATCAGCAAGATATATATGAAGAACACTCAGATTCAAAAATAACTAGTACTTCCTTTGCATCTTGCCAGTAATGTATATCATAGAATCATAGGCTTTCAGAGTTGAGGCTAACTCACTGGTGAAGACGCTTACCCCAGGAATCAGTTCCCTAGTCTGCAGGCTTATGCCTGGGGCACACTGCCCATTGTAAGGCATCCACTCTCCTTACTTTGGCATTCAGGGCCCTCCATGCTCTGGCCTCAACCTTGTAATTGCTATAATGACTTTATCACAGGGTGTGGCACCCTCAGGGTACACAAGGGATGCAGTTGGTTCATTGTAGCAATTGTAGCTAAAAGAGATATCATTGGCTAATTGTGGCTTTTTACTTAGGATGTTCACCTTGTCTGCTTCCTAGGTCACCTTATGTTTTCTACCCCAAGTTCAAAGTCAGAACCCTCTTGTATTGCTTTTCTCTCCACGGTGAACAAAAGTGAAGTCCTCAATACTGAAGGCCTAAGTCTGCCTCTCAGATCTAGGTTAAAACTACTCACTTTACAGCACTCAGAGCTCTAATTGGTGGATCCTCTGGATTCTTTCTTGGGAACTTATATAAATCAGCCTTTTCTTAACACAGACTTCAGGGTCAAGTTTGGAGAGAAGCCCTCCAGCCTCACTTTGCTCTGGAGCGGGTGTTCTCAACTTTCACCGCATATCAGAATCACCCGTGATACTTGTTAAAAAAAAAAAAAAAAACAAAAACCCACGGATGCCTGCTCCACCTGCATTCTAAATCTACTGCTCTTTGGTGCGGCCGGGGACTGGTATGATTTAAGTCTCCTCCGGCAGGTCTAACATGCAGCTGGGATCTGCTAAGGTGTTCCCATCTCTTCCAGCCATCCCTCTGGCATTGCATCATCTGATCCCTTATGATTCCTTTTTGGTCTAAATGAGACTCTGTTTCCCGCTCTCTTATCAGTTCCCATCTCCAGAAGATTGGTCTGGAGCTTCCAATTTCCCATTTTTCATGCCTCGGGGAATCAGACCTTTCTTCTAGGTTACCATCTTTCCCCTTATTAGCCACCATCAACCCCAGCACCGGTTATAAGTGGACAAAAGTAAATACCCAGTTTGTGCCTCATCCCACATTTGGAATAGATGATTGCTGTGATTCAATCAAGACATTCAAGAAATGTTTCTTGAGTGCAGAGGACACACCAATTCCTGGGCTAGCCCTAGGCTTATACAGATGAATAAGAATGTTTTATTCCTGCTTTCAAGGAACTTAACCTTGAGAAGGAAAACAGCCAAGCACATAAGTATCAGGCCCCATGACTGGGAAGGGCGGGTGCCACTGGAGTCCTTAGAAGTGGCACTGTCCTGCTGTTGATTTTTAAGCAGGATGTCTCCTTTAGAAATTGAGAAAGACGATCTGAATGATCTCAGAGGAGCATTCCATAATAAATTCAAACCCTGAATCTTTTCCTCAGCTTTAGAAATGTTTGACTTCAACAACTAAACTGGCAGAGGGAAAGGAGAACATTTAAGTGGATTAGAATTTTTTTTTGGGGGGGTACTAGAGGTAACTTCTTTTCTTTACTGAAATATAGTTAACCTACAGTGTTAATTTCAGGTGTACTACAAATGACTTGACATTTACATATGTGATGAAATGATCACCACCATAAATCTAGTAACCATCTGTTCCTAAAGTTATCACAGTATTATCGACCATATTCCTTACGGTGTACATTACATGCCTGTGACCTATTAATTATATAACTGGAGGTTTGTACCTCTTAACCACCTTCACCTATTTCACCCAACCCTCCACTACCCTCCCTTCTGGCAACCATCTGTTTGTCCCCTGTATATATGAGTCTGTTTTCATTTTGGTTTGTTTGTTTACATGTTTTTTAGAATCCTAATATAAATGAGATAATGTGGTATTTGTCTTTCTCTGCCTGACTTATTTCCCAAAGCATAATACCCTCTAGCTCCGTGTATGTTGTTGCAAATGGCAAGATTTCTTTTTCTTTAATGGCTGAGTAATATTCCATTTTATATATATCACATCCATTTATTGATGGATGCTTAGGTTGCTTCCATATCTTAGCTACTGTAAGTAATACTGCAGTGAACATTGGGGTGCAATTACCTTTTCAAATCAGTGTTTTTGTTTTCTCTGTGTAAATACTCAGAAGTGAAATTGCTGGATCATATGGTAGTTCTATTTTTCATTTTTTGAAGAACTTCCATACTGTTTTTCCATAGCAGCTGCACCAATTTATATTCCCACCAACAGTACACAAGGGTTTCCTTTTCTCCACATCCTTGCCAACACTTGTTATTTGTGTTCATTTTGATGATAGCCATTCTGACAGGTGCAAGGTGGTATTTCATTGTGGGTTTGATTTGCATTTCCCTGATGATTAGTGATGTTCAGTATCTTTTCATGTAGCTCTTGGCCATCTGTATGTCTCCTTTGGAAAATGTCTATTTAGATCCTTTGACCATTTTTCAATCAGGTTGTTTGGTTTTTTTGATGTTCAGTTGTATGAGTTCTTTATATATTTTAGATATTAACTCCTTATTGGATATATTGTTTGCAAATATCTTCTCCCATTCAGTAGGCTGCCTTTTCATTTTGTTGATAGTTTCCTTCACTGTGCAAAAGCTTTTTAGTTTGATGTAGTCGCATTTGCTTATTTTTGCTTTTGTTTCCCTTGCCTAAGGAGACATATTCCAAAAAATATTGCTTTTTAAAATTTCCATTTGCATGGAATACCTTTTTCCATCCCCCCACTTTTAGTCTGTGTGTCTTTAGATCTGAAGTGAGATCTGTGCTGTAGGCAGCATATAAACAGGTCTTGGGTTTTTTGGTTTTTTTTTAAATCCATTTAGCCATTCTATGTCTTTTGATTGGAGGATTTAGTTCATTTACATTTAACATCATTATTGGTAGGTATGTAGTTATTGCCATTTTGTTAATTGTTTTCTGGTTGCTTTGTAGTTCTTTTTTGCTCCTTTCTTCTTTTGCTCTCTTCCCTTGTGATTTAATTACTATCTTTAGTGTTATGCTTGGATTCCTTTTTCTTTTGTGTGTATCTATTATAGGTTTTTTAGTTTGTTATATATAAACCGTGAAGTTTATACAACATATATATGTACGTGTGTGTATCTGTGTGTGTGTATATGAACGATTGTTTTAAGTTGGTGATCTCTTAAGTTCAAACCCATTCTAACAACCCTGGGTTTTTACTCTCCCCCTCTTGTTTAATGTTTTTGACATCATATTTTACATCTTTTTGTTTTGTGTAACCCTTAACTGCTTACTGTGGATATAGATGATTTTTACTACTTTTGTCTTTTAAGCTGCCTACTAGCTTTATAAGTGGTTAATCTACTACTTTTACTGTTTGTGTTTACCAGTGAGACTTTTCCTTTCACAGTTTTCATATTTCTAGTTGTGATCTTTTCTTTTTCACTTAGAGAAGTCCGTTTAACATTTCTTGTAAAGCCAGTTTAGTGGTACTGAACTCTTTTAGCATTTGCTTGTCTGTAAAACTCTTTATCTCTCCTTCAAATCTGAATGATAGCCTTGTCCGATAGAATATTCTTGGTTGTAGGTTTTTTTTTCTTTCATCACTTTGAATACTTAATGCCACTCCCTGTATCCTGCAAAGTTTGCTGACGGTCTTACAGGAGTTCCCTGTATGTAACTAGTTGCTTTTCTCTTGCCGCTTTTAATATCGTCTGTCTTTAATTTTTGCCATTTTAATTATGATGTGTCTTGGCATGGATCTCTTTGGGTTCATCTTATCTGGGATTCTCAGTGCTTCCTGGACCTGGATTTCTGTTTCCTTACCCAGGTTAGGGAAGTTTTCACCTATTATTACTTCCAATAAGTTCTCTGCTTTTTTCTCTCTCTCTCCTCTTTCTGGGTCCCCTACAATGCAAATGTTGGTAGACTCAGTGTCGTCCCAGAGGTCTCCGGCCATGCAGCCAGCCACGCTGGGACGCAGCTCCACCCACCGGTGCCAGCAGCCACTGAACAAGGCAGGGCCTCATAGCCAACCAGGCCAAGGGCCAGCTCCACCTTCCCGTCAGCCCCACTACAACAGAAGGGCCCACACAGCCCACCGAGGGGCACCCCTAGAACATATGGCTCTGCTGACCAGAGGGAGTGTGCTGCTGGGTCCCCTAGGATGTCTCCTACATAAGGCCACTCCTCCAAGATTGGGAAATGTAACCAATCTACCAAATACATAGAAATAAACACAGAGGATGAGGCAAAATGAGGAGAAAGAGGAATAAGTTTCAAACTAAGGAACAAGACAGAACCTTAGAAAAAGAACCAAATGCAGGACTTCCCTGGTGGTGCAGTGGTTAAGAATCCACCTGCCAATGCAGGGGACATGGGTTCGAGCCCTGGTCCAGGAAGATCCTACATGCTGCGGAGCAACTAAGCCCGTGCGCCACAACTACTGAGCCTGCCCCCTAGAGCCCATGAGCCACAACTACTGAGCCCGTGTGCCACAACTACTGAAGCCTGCATGCCTAGAGCCCGTGCTCTGCAACAAGAGAAGCCACCGCAATGAGAAGCACGTGCACTGCAACGGAGAGTAGCCCCCGCGTGCTGCAACTAGAGAAAGCCTGCACGCAGCTACGAACACCCAGCACAGCCAAAAATAAATTAAAAAAAAAAAAAAAGAACCAAATGCAGTGGAGAGAAGCATCCTACCCAATAAAGAGTTCAAGGTAATGATCATAAAGAAGCTTAATGAACTTGGGAGAAAAATGGTTGAACACAGTGAGAAGTTTAACAAAGAGTTTGGAAATATAAAGGAGAGCCAAACAGAGCTGAAGAATATATCTGGAATAAAAAAATACACGAGAAGCAATCAACCGGAGTAGTGGATATCACCCAAGATGAACAGAAAAAGGAAAAAAGCATTTCAAAAGATGAGGATAGTTGAAGGGACCACTGGGAACTACTCAGCAAGAAAGAGGAGGGAGCTAGCTGTGGATGGATCTCACAGGCAGTGTTGAATGGAAGAGGACAGATGCAAAAGAGTGCATACTGTAGGATTTCATTTATATGAAGTTCAAGAAGAGATAAAACAAATCTATGGTGATAGAAGTCAGCATAGCAGTTACTTCTATGGGCAGGAGGGAGTATTGACTAAGAAACAGCACAGGGATTTTGGGGGGTGGGATATGAGAAATATCTGTCTTGATCAAAAAGTAGCTACAGAGGTATATATTTACATAAAAAGTTATCAATGTGTGCACTTTACTGTATGTCTATAATACCTTAATAAAAAAAAACAAAAACCAAACTAAAAAGGAACACAAATATAAGGTCATCGAAAGGGCCATGGGTGTAGAGCTATGTAGACAAGATCTCCCCTAACTGACTCCTTTGGTTGCATCCACCTCAACAATGCTCAACAAGTGAATGGGGTATTTTCCAGTCATCCCTTGAGGCTGATGACTGTAAATATGGTCCCAAACTTTTGCAGTGTTCAGGGATAAAGCTGAGGGATGTGATGAGAAACAAAATGATTTTTCTCGTGTACACAGCCAGTTAGTGGTAGAAATGGGAATACCTCAGCCTTCTATTTCCAACCAGTGTACTTCCTGCCTATCATGTGGCCTTTCAGAGGGTTTCTTTCTAAAGACATTTGAGATGAGTAATGGGATGTTTTGTAGAGAGTGGCAGAGAGTTTCAAACAAGTAAAGCAACAGAGAATGATTTTGAAAAATAATCCTGTCACGGTTGGCACTGACGCTTTTTTGATGTCTTCTTGACTACAGTGATAAAGACTGTAGGGAGATGGTGAAAAGGAGAACTTAGTGCCAATTTGGGGGCTGTATGAGATCATTTCACTTCAAAACACAGAGCAGAAATAGGAGAAATCAAAATAGATGATCCCCAGCTCCCTGCCTTCCTCCTCCTCTTGGGCAGGAATCAAAGGAGAAAAAGCTCAACAGTAAAAGCAGTCTCCAGGGACTGGTGTCAGGATAAGCAACTGCCACAAAGACAGATACATAACTCGCCCCTGGAGAATCCTGGTTGCGCTTCCTGCACAGGTGAGAGGACCAGTTTGTTTTGCACGCACACAGAAGCAAAATCAAGATTTTGTGAGCTTGGGGTAAGATTCTCAGCCCTGGGCGTCACTGCAAGGTAGCTGTTCATGTAGCTTCTGGTTACTCTCAGTTAAAAACTGCAGGTATACTGAGACCAAAAGTGTTAGCTCAGAGTCCAGCAGTAGAGTCTACCCATCTATTGATTTGAGGAGAGGGGAGATTAAAAGTCATTTCCCCTTCCTCTGGACTCATGTAATCCTTTAACTGCAATTTTCTCTTGACGCTTGTGCCAGTTGTTAATTAATCGCCTTTAAGCTCCAAACCCATCCTTTGTTTCTCCTGCTTTGTCATCCCGCACCTGGACTCAGCACCTTGCGTTTCTCTTTTGCCAGGCGGCTCAGTGTTACGCTCTACCCATAGAGGGCGCTGCACAGCCGAAGGGGAAGAAAGGGACGCTTTTGTTCCACGGGCTGTTTCCTGTGCAGTTGCTAGGAAACCGGGGTGCAGAGGGACCCAGCAAGTGTTCACCGCAGTGGTGATGGCTGTCAGGGTCCTGCCATGAGCACTCCAGCACCCTGTTCCTTCTTTACTCCAGCAGCCATGCCCTGTTTACAAGGGTGTGCATCTCAGTCTTGTGGGATCCTCCTCTCGATTTCGGATTTCCTCATTTACTTTTCCTTCAGCCTTAGGGCTGGTAGCTGCCTTCTGAGTTTCTACCTCTGTTACACCTTACAGTTCTTTCATCCCTTTTAGTTGTTAATCACCTTCTGCCTAGTTAACAATTCTTTATGCTTGATGTCCCACGTTCAGATTATTAATAGGGCTTGTCTCTTGACTGGTCCCTAACAGATGCACTGGAACGCACCTGACTTGTGCGCTGTTGTTTGTATATGCCCTTTAGCACTCCTTATGGACCCTCTGTGCTCTTGCTTCCTACAGAATCAGCCTTCCAGCTGGAATATATTACATTGTATATATTTCAGAGAATTAATGTCCAGATCCTGGACTTCCCTGTGTATACTCTTTCCTAATAAGATCAGCCTGAGAACATGAGAAAGGGGAGGGGAGATCCCATGGGAAAAGTTCTTCTTTCCCAGCTGACCTTGAACTTTAAAAAGGCATACTTATTTCTCCCAGATTTTACAGTGCATTGTCTAGAGTTGTAATATATTTATGCTGTTTTGATTAATTTTGTTTTAATAATTTTAACAATAACTCAATCCAGAAGAAAAAATTTAACCTATAAAACCTTAAGATTACAGGAAATTTAAAAATGATTTTGATTTATATTATACTCTTATTACATAGAATAATGCTAGGATGATTAATAAGGGATTTTCAAGCATGAAATACATTACAATAGGGTAAAATTGGGGAAATGGAATGGAAATATGAATTTAAGAAGGGAAAAGAACACTACGTTTCCTACTGTTAAAAGGTCATTCATGTATTTTTAAATTTTGGATGATGATAAATATTAAATTGCTGTGGTATCTATAATTCTTTGGATATGTATAAAAGCATGAAACAATTTTTTTGTTCTAAATTGTTGATATTGGACTTCCCTGGTGGTCCAGTGGTTAAGAATCCGCCTGCCAATGCAGGGGACATGGGTTTGAGCCCGGGTCGGGGAAGATCCCACATGCCGTGGAGCAACTAAGCCCGTGTGCCACAACTACTGAGCCTGCGCTCTAGAGCCCACGAGCCTCAACTACTGAGCCCGTGTGCCACAACTACTGAAGCCCGCACGGCCTAGAGCCCGTGCTCCGCAACAAGAGAAGCCACTGCAATGGGCAGCCAGCGCACCACAACGAAGAGTCGCCCCCGCTCGCCACAACTAGAGAAAGTCTGTGTGCAGCTACGAAGACCCAGCACAGCCAAAAAAAAAAAATTGTCAATCTTGACTACAGGTCAGAGTTACATTCTTTACAACTATTTAAGAAAATAGAGAAAGTTTATAATATAAAAGTATAAGAGTATATACATATAAGAATATAAGAGAGAAGAGAAACTTTAGATTTCATCTTTGAAAAGTTCAAGAAGATACGTAGTTTTCCAAAACTGTTTGAGGAGATACATGAGTAAACACAGGTGCCTCACTTATAATAAAACATGAATGCATGAAGACTGGGTGAATGAATAAGGGATCGAATAAGTGAATCAGCAACTGAAAGATAGAAATCCCTCCTAGGATAAATGAGAACAATATTCCCTATTTCTCTGCTCAGGTTGTTTCTCAGCTCCTCCTCTTGGGGAAATATGCATATGGAAAACGCAAAAGACCGACCTGGCCTTGATATTGGGGGCCAGATCAGGAGCCAGCGCAAGTCTCTCCTTTGTCTTTATTTTAGAATGACCTACGGCTGAATGAATGATTTATAATGCATTTCCTTAAAGCCCTGTGTCTTGTCTTTATTTTTTCATCTGTGCAGTGGATGTAGATATTCCAAATCAGTGACAGTTGGAATATTCATTTTACCTTTTGGAGGGAACTACCTGTGGCTTAGTAGAACAGCACTGTCTTGGAAACAGAAGACTTGGGTTGATGTCCTGGTTTTGCAAGTAACTGGTTGCATGATGCTTATCAAATGCCTTCATGTGTCTGCGCTTCAGTTTCCTCGTGTGTAAAAAGTGGATGGTGATAACAGTGAGCCTTAGATGAGGTGGTGCACGTATATGTGCCTCACGCACGGCAAGCCATCAGTAATGTCTATTGAAGCTATAAGAAATATTAGTTGGCAGTGAACCTTGACATATGCACCTCTTTCTGCCCTAAGGGCTGCCTGTCAGTCTATCGAGAACTAAATTAGGCCATCTAGGGCTGCACACTGCCGCAGGTCTTCCCTGCTGAAGAAAATATGTGGAACCTTTGATGGTTGCACATGGATGCGCTCCCACTTTACTCCCACAGCTGTGGTGTGCGTAAGCTTCCTGCTGCACAGAACATATGCTTCAGTCCTTGCCTCAGGGGTAGACACATTTGCAGTCATTTCATCCTTAGAATCTATTGAAGTGGTCACTGTCAAGTATTTCTATGTATTATATAAAATATAAAACACAGACATTATAGCTTCATGCCGGCATGGTTACTGAATCTGCTCTCTTGGGAGTGTCCAGGACTGGCCGATTTTCCAACCAGCTGAATTACAAGCTGACCAGCACGCACATACACACAAAGTGATTTTTTTACGGATCTCTGGTACCAAACTCGTAGTAGTTCACCTGGCGTTTTATCAACAATGGAGGTCACGTGAGACATTAACATGTTTGTGCCAAGTACCTAATAATAAAACTATAAGATTTTGTCTATTACTGAAAACATTGATGAATAAAAGAACGTGCCTGTGGTTATAGAGTCGAATCAGGTAAAGCAGATTTAGAGCTGCTTCTACACTCACACCACCAGCCTTTAAAATTAAGATTGCTCACTGAGGTCTTCACACATTTACACTAATAAGAGAGACGAACTTTAAAATGAGTTTTTTGATGCTCTCTGGAGCATTAAGCCGTATTTCTGTAAAGATTAAGACTCTTATTCCAGACCCCAAGTAAACTAAGGGAAATAATGATTGCAGAGAGACAGGAAAATCCAGTTCTTACAGTGTGCCAGCCACTGGCTCGGTGCTTTCCCAGATCACATCTCACTACTCCTCACGGCAACACTGTGGGTTGGGTGTCCTTCTTTCCATTTCACAGGTGAAAACACTGAAGTTCAGCAAAGTTAAATTTGGCACGAAGACATGAGTCCTTATCTATCTGAAACAGACCACATTCTTTCCCCTTCATGCCATTAACTCTGACCCTGGCTTAGAAAGGTGGATGCTCAGAAAATAGGGGCTGTGGAGGTGATAGTAGCATTTATATTCCCATAGACCCGGAGCAGCAATTCTCAATCTTGACTGCATGTTAAAATCACCACTGTTCCAGGGTTTACACTCCTGATTTGTAAGAGAGCTCGTAGAGCAGTATTTCTCAACCTGCAGAATCACCTGGTGGTTTGTTCACACAGATTGCTGGGCCCTGCCTCCAGAGTTTCTGATCCTTTATGTCTGAAGTTGGCCTGAGAATCTGCATTGTTAACAAATTTCCTGGTTTTGCTGCTGGTCGGAGCCCTCACTTTGTGAACTACTGTCTCAGGGCATTGTTTCTCAAAGTGCAGTCCCCGCCCAGAGTATTTAAGTCAGAATTGCTTATGGACTCAAATGCAGATACTTGGGCCTGGGCCCAGACTCAGGATCAGTCTCAGGGGATGGGCACTAGAGATCTGTCTTTTAACCAAGTGTTGCAGGCGATTCTTCAGCTCACTGAAGTGTGAGAACTGTCATCCAGTGGATTTTTAAGCTCTCCCTCATCTCATATACAACCCAGTTGTTAAATTTCATCTCATTTTGAGTGACAACCGCGAGCAGAGCCCCATTTACAACTCGCCATTAGCAGTTGTTGTGACTTGCTTCCGGTTATTTAAAATACCCATAAGGGATCTCTTAGTCGTGCTTTATAAATAAAAACAAAAAAAGAAAATAGTCACTTAAAAAAAAAAACCTCTCAATTGTTAAGTTTCTGCCTCATCAGGGAGAAAGAGGCCTGGCTGACGAGGAGTTTCATGCTTCCCCACATAAGTGAAATCGCCATGGGGCGCTCGGGATCATCCGTTGAAGAGTCTCCTTTCCTTTCTTCTCCCCTCCTTCCTTATTTTACCCTCAGCTATTCAGCTTCATCAGCCCCAGCAAAAATGAAGCTCGGGCTCTGAGTTTACAGGGGGTGGCCGCTTGGACCTTGGCATTCAGCAGGGAAGCTGGGGTACCGCCAGCTTCCTCAGAGCTGGAAAGTGCTACTCAAAGGTTGAGGGCGAGCAAACCTGGCCAGCAGCGGATGTGCCCTGAAGAGACGCAGGTGCTTCCCCGACCCTGCCCCTCAGCTGCGCACTCCCCATGGAAGCCAGCCGCCAATAAGAGTATTTATAGCCACCTTGGCCGGCTGGTTCCTGCCTGGGACCCCAGCGCCACTGGCTGACAAGTCAGGGAAAGGTTGGCAGGCTGAGGTGGAGGTGGCCCAGCTGTCCTCCCTGAAGAGTTGCAGAAATTAGTCCACCACCTCTGACGTCACAAATACAATGGAATCTCAAATGAGGGAGAAATGAAGGTCATGGGAAAAGATTTCCCATTGTTCTTCCGTGGCTCCAAAATAAGCCGTTTGCCCAAGAAGCCCACCGTGGGGGCGGGGGGGGGGGCCTGGTGCCATACGCAGAACTGGCTTGAAATCGTTCTTGCTAATAATGAGGGTGGGAAGGTTCGGAAAGGTCCAGGAGGTTCCCTCAGCCCCTGCTTCTAATGCCAACCCCGCCCAGGGGTCCTCGCACTGAAACCAGCGTGTCTTTCCAGATTCTTAACGCAAACCTGTCAGCGGAAACAATGGCCCTTTTTTCTTTCGCATCCTGAGTTTAGGCCTTTGGGTTACAAAAGAAGGCGGATGCAACACAGCTGTCAGTGTGTCTGCCTCGTGCCAGGTGGACGGCTCAGTTTGCTCAAGCGACTTGGGGATTTCGGGGGCGGGGAGCCGCTGTCCCCACTCACGCGGAAGAGGACTAGGGAGCCTGTGTGGTACCGTGTCAGCTCTTAGGCGGCTGCATTCTGTACACAGCTCCGCAGCACACGGTGTCTAGGTGACATCGTTACATCTCCAGGGGAAAACCAACAGAGCAGCACGTGTTCAGGAAAGGGTTTCGCTTCCTAACTGGCAGTGTGCCGGAGATCCAAACCTGTGACTCAGCGCCGCCGGTAGACTTCCTGCAGGAGGCACAGGCGGTCCTATTGCTTTGCCTGAGGCCCTTGCTTCCCTGGGGTCATTGTGCGTGGACCAAGCAGAGGCCCCTCTGTAGCCTGGTCGGGGACTCATGGGCCATTTTCTCCCTGAGTTTGACTAGTGTCCTGTCCTACAAAGAGAGTCCAGGGACCTGGAAATCTCATGATGGGTGTAATTTCAGAGACCCTGTGTGAATGGGACAAGGGAGGCCTCGCAGAGCCCTGGGTCGGCCCAAGAGGCTGTCCCTAGAACTGGCTCTCATGGGGGGTGCCGAGCCCCGCTTCCCAGTCTGTGGGATGCAAGGAAGCTGGAAGTCCTTGCAGCCTGAGGGGCTACTGGAGGAGAGCAGCCTATAGATTGGGAAGTGCATAGGCGTGCGTAGATGCACCTTGCATCTCATAGACTGGGAAGTGGGACTCGGCGCCCCCCTGAGAGCCAGCTCTAGGGACAGCCTCTTGGGCCGGCCCAGGGCTCTGCGAGCCCTCCCTCATCCCGTTCCCGCAGGCATCCACACGCCCTCCCACCTTCCACTGGATGCCAGCTCCTGGTCAGCTCCTTCTGTGACTGGAGCTTGTTCAACTGGGGTGACTTTTGGGGACTTTCTGTAAATCAAATTCATGCGGGCTCCCACCAATGGAAGTGTTTTGCCTGACTCTTGGCTGTGAGGTGGGGATTGGGGGCCGGGGGAAAGGAAGCCGAAAGCAGAAAAGGCGGAAATGCCAACCCCTAGACCACCATAGGAGTCAGAGATGCTCTGCCGTCCTCTTCCCGGGATGGGCAGTTGCCCTTCTCCAGTGGGTGCTGGTGGCAGTAACTGAACGTGTACAGTGTGGAAGGGGCATGGCCACAGCGGAAATTATATCGCGTGGGATTGAAGATCTTTTCAGTCCGGTGGGATGAGCGTTTTGTATGTTTTTTCATCAGGTGGGAGATAATGCTTTAAGTTTCAGCCACATCCAGAAAGAGCTTCTCCCTTCTGGATTCCTCATGGCTTTTCCATTTTCCAAGTCGCCTAGACAAGATTGTCTTCCTTGTTGACTGTTATAACATGAGGATCCAGCACAATTCCTGGCATATGATGGGTGCTTAATTAATACCTGTTAAAGCCGTGGATTAAATGAATAATTAATTGAATAAGTGAATCCACGAACCATTAATGTTGGGTCCTAGATTCCTGAAGATAACCAAAGAACATGACACTAGGATTTTCTCTGGGTCTTAAAAAGGGGATGTCACTTTCAGAGATTTGGGACGTGTGTCATTTCAGGTCCTGCAAGAAGCAGACACTGGAATCAGATTAAAAGTGCAGGTTTACTGGGCGGAAACACCTGCAAAAACTAAAACAGGATGCAGCAGGATTGGGTGGGGAAGACGGCTCTGCAGATCTGGCCAGAAGAAAGGGAGAAGTAAGCAGGACTGCAAAGCACAGGATCCCTGGGCTGGAGGCCAGTCAGCTGATGGCAAGGTCTTTCATGAAGCGGGATCTGGGCGCTGCACCTCCATGCTGTCAGGGGAAGGGTGTAGAGATGATCTGGGTGTGACAATGGTAATTGCTTTTCCTTCTCCAGGCAGTGTCTCCTCATCGCGTGTTTCTTCCATCAGGGTCACCTGCGTCTCCATCGCCTCTGCACCTTCTTTCTCTCTATCACCTCTGAGCTCTCCTCCTTGGGAGGCGAGGCAGCCCAGGACACTGTGGTCCTCTCTCAGCGTTCCCACAGTCTCTCTCCAACCGATCTCCAATGACTCAAAACTCAACAAGCTCAGACCTCTCTGGAGTGTATTCCTTTCCAGGACAATATTCTTTCCTAAGATTCCACCTCTGTTGTGGACACTGTCAGGTCCTGAAGACGGAAATCTAGCACTCCTCTTCACCGTCACCCTTGGTTCTTCTCCTGATGCCTCTGACATCTCACTATGCACGACCTCCAGTCCCACCATTTGAGAAAGAGCTCTTCAAGACTTTATTCCTGCCCTGCAGGCACCCGCTGCAGGCCAAGCGTGTGCCCAGTGGGGCCGGATCAGACATCCAGAGCCCATCAAGACAGGGTACACAACATCCTTGTTTTAGGCGGGGTGTCTTGTTCTCAGGGTCTGAGTAAACGACCCAAATCAGGAGGTCTCTGTTATCAGCAGGGGGAAAAGCAAGTTTGTTGTCGTGAGTCCTTGCATCCTGGCCGTTGGCGCACTGAGGAAACAATCCTGTTTACTTAAGGTAGATTGCTTTCCCTTGAAAAGTGCTGGTTCTAACTCCAAATCTTTCAGCTGTGTTGTGAATATGAAGTGGTGTGTTAGGCACTTCCTCTCATTGCAATCTTTTTACCCATCACAGTTACAATGGTTGCCATTGTCTTTTTCCTGTTCATTTTTTCGTTCAATCATTCATTCATTTGTTTTTCATTCATTCTGTAGATATTTACTGAGACAGAGTCACATGAGTTTGTAGTGAGGGGCATGGGCTCTTCAGCCAGATTGCCTGGGCTCAAATCCCAGCTCAATCACTGGCTGGGATGTGGGACCGTAGTTGAATTACTTAACCTCTCCCCATCTCAGTTTCCTCGTCTGTAAAGAAGGGTAATTAGAATGCCCATATCAGAGGTTCATGAGGACTAAAAGAGTTAAACAGTGCCTGGCATAAGGTAAGGGAATTTTTTATTTTTTATTTTTTTATTTATTTATTTTTGGCTGTGTTGGGTCTTCGTTTCTGTGCGAGGGCTTTCTCTAGTTGCGGCGAGCAGGGGCCACTCTTCATCGCGGTGCGCGTGCCTCTCACTATCGCGGCCCCTCTTGCTGTGGAGCACAGGCTCCAGACGCGCAGGCTCAGTAGTTGTGGCTCACGGGCCTAGTTGCTCCGCGGCATGTGGGATCCTCCCAGACCAGGGCTCGAACCCGTGTCCCCTGCATTGGCAGGCAGACTCTCAACCACTGCGCCACCAGGGAAGCCCACGGTAAGGGAATTTTAAGGGTACCAGGTCAGTAACATCAAATCCTTGCTCTCAAGGAAGTTCTGGTGGAGGCGGAAGGAATTGGGCACAGACAGCCATGACGAAGGCTGATGTGAGCTCTAGCTAGGGAAACTGAGTATTTATCCAGTCTGGGATGCTTTTGAGTTAGGGGGGTATGAGAACAATGAAAACTACATCGTTTTTGAAATTATTTATTCACTAACAAATTATTTTCAATACAGTGCTCAACAATACACAGTGCTCTTCAAAAATTATACAAATAGAATTCTTTTTAAAAATAGAAAAGAACATTGTTCATGTTTGTAAACCAGAATTTTTAGATAAACAATTTTATATGGATTAAGAAAATACAATACAGGCATACCTCGTTTTATGGCACTGTACTTTATTGTGCTTCCCAGATATTGCACTTTTTTTTTTACAAAGTGAAGGTTTGTGGCAACCCTGTGGCAAGCAAGTCTGTTGGGCACCATTTTTCCAACAGTGTTTGCTCACTTCGTGTCTCTGTGTCACATTTTGGTAACTCTGGCAATATTTTAAACACTTTCATTTTTATTATATTTATTATGATGATCTGTGATCAGTGATCTTTGATGTTATTATTGTAACTGTTTGGGGCGGCATGGACTTTGCCCATGTAGGACCGTGAACTCGATGAATACTGTGTGTTTTCTGACTGCTTTACCGACCAGCCATTTCCCCTTCTCTCTCCGTCTCTTCGGGCCTCCCTATTCCCGGAGACACAGCACTTTTGAAATTAGGCCAATTAATAACCCCTAGGTGTTCAAGTGAAAGGAAGAGTCACATGTCTCTCACTCTAAATCAAAACCTGGAAATGAGGGAATTTCCCTGGCAGTCCAGTGGTTAGGACTCTGGCACTTTCACTGCCGAAGGCGTGGGTTGGATCCCTGATCGGAGAAATAGGATCCCACAAGCCACACGGCACAGCCCAAAAAAAAAAAAAAAAGAAAAACAAAACCCTGGAAATGATTAAGCTTAACGAGGAAGACATGTCAAAAGCCGAGACAGGCTGAAAGCTAGGCCTCCATGCACCAGTTAGCCAAGCTGTGAATGCAAAACTCTTGAAGGAAACTAAAAGTGCTACTCCAGTGAACACACAAATGATAAGAAAGTGAAACAGCATTATTGCTGATATGGAGAAGGTTTTAGTGGTGTGGATAGAAGATCAAACCAGCCACAGCATTCCCTTAAGCCAAAGCCTGATCCAGAACAAGGCCCTAACTCATCAATTCTTTGAAGGCTGAGAGAGGTGAAGAAGTTGCAGAAGAAAAGTTTGAAGCTAGCAGAGATTGGTTCATGAGGTTTAAGGAAAGAAGCCATCTCCATAAAATCAAAGGGCAAGGTGAAGCAGCAAGTGCTCATGTAAAAGCTGCCGCAAATTATCCTAAAGATCTAGGTAAGATCATTAATGAAGGTGGCTACACTAAACAACAGATTTTCAATGTAGACAATTCAGACTTATTTTGGGAGAAGATACCGTGTAGGTCTTTCATAGCTGGAGAGAAGTCAATGCCTGGCTCCAAAGCTTCAAAGGACAGGCTGACTCTCTCGTTAGGGGCTAATGCAGCTGGTGACTAAGTTGAAGCCATTGCTCATTTACCATTCCAAAAATCCTAGGGCCCTGAAGAATTATGCTAAACCTCTTCTGCCTGTGCTCTATAAATGGAACAACAAAGCCTGGATTACAGCTCATCTGTTTATAACATGGTTTATTGACTATTTTAAGGCCACTTTTGAGACCTACTGCTCAGAAAAAAAGATTCTTTTCAAAATAGTACTGCTCATTGACAATGCACCTGGTCATCCAAGAGCTCTGATGGAGATGTACAACAAGATTACTGTTTTCATGCCTGCTAACAAAATATCCATTCTGCAGCCCATGGATCAAGAGTAAGTTCGACTTTCAAGTCTTATTATTTAAAAAATACATTTCATCACGCTGTAGCTGACATAGATAGTGATTCCTCTGATGGATCTGGGCAAAGTAAGTTGAAAACCTCCTGGAAAGGATTTACCATTCTAGATGCCATTTAAGAACTTTTGTGATTCATGAAAAGAGGTCAAAATATCAATATTAACAGGAGCTTGGAAGAAGTTGATTCCAACCCTCATGGATGAGTTGGAGGGGTTCAAGACTTCAGGAGGAAGTGACTGCCGATGTGGTGGAAATAGCAAGAGAACTAGAATTAGGAGCCTGAAGATATGACTGAATTGCTACAGTCTCACGATAAAACTTTAACGGATGAGGAGTTGCTTCTTATGGGTGAGAAAAGAAAGTGGTTTCTTGAGATGGAAACCACTTCTAGTGAAGATGCTGTGAAGATTATTGAAATGACAACAAAGGATTTAGAATATTGCATAAACTTAGTTGATAAAGCAGCAGAAGCGTTTGAGAGGATCGACTCCAATTTTGAAAGAAGTGCTACTGTGGATAAAATGCTATCAAACAGCATTGCATGCTACAGAGAAATCATTCGTCAAAGGAAGAGTTAATTGATGCGGCAAACTTCATTGTTGTCTTATTTTAAGAAATTGCCAAAAGCACCCCAACCTTCAGTAACCACCACCCTGATCAGTCAGCAGACATTGAGGCAAGATCCTCTACCAGCAAAAAGATTATTACTTGCTGAAGTTTAGGTGATGGTTAGCATTTTTTAGCAATAAAGTCTTTTTGAATTAAGGTATGTGTGTTATTTTTTAGATGCAATGCTATTGCACACTTAATAAACTACAGTAGAGTGTAAACGTAACTTTTATATGCACCAGGAAACCAAAAAATTAGTATGACTGGCTTTACTGTGATATTCACTCTGTTGAGGTGGTCTGGAACTGAACTCACAATATCTCTGTGTTATGCCTGTAATATTGTACATTATTGTCCATAAATACATATTCACAACTTTGATCAGTTTTCAGTCATATTTGTTTATATTGCAGTAAGTCCTTGACACCTTTGAAGAATGTATTTATTTCAGTCTTTTTCATTTTTAAAATAAAGTGGACCATCATATCATTTTCGGTTGCATTATTTGATTAATAAACTTAAAACTGACACTTCTCTGTGAACCAAAATATTTTTAACTGAGAAAATACTCTCTCTGGAGGTGCTGAATTATTTAGTAAGCTCAGAGCAAATGCAGCTAAATAGAGGATATTCTTGATTCTATTGTTTTCAAATTGGACCGTGTTAATATTTCAGCCAAAATAACTTCCCCCACTCAGAGCATCTTTATACTTTTACCAGGCATAAACTGTCAAATAATTTCTCACTATTTATGGTGCTTTTGAATGTTTCACTAAAGTTAATGTAAAATTGAAGGCCTTTTCAATTATATTCTATTTCAGTACAGAATATAAATTGATCCAATTAAAAATAGGAGCTTCATCAAAAGATCCTTCCCACAAGTCAAGGTATTGTATACCTCTGAGCTCCCACAGTTTAATTTCATTTCGTCCCTTGCTTTGGTAGAGACAATTTCAATGTGTCCCTGGGTAAGCTTGTTTTAGATAATTACAATTCATAAAAATCTTCACAACCTGAATTTTTTGTGCTCCACTTATTGAATAATTTATTAAAATATTCCAATTGATTTTTATTAAAACGCAACCAACATTTAAGGAACTATTCCAAAATAATTCAATAGTATTCTAGGGCATGTAGGTTGATTTACAAAATAGTTATTCAAAGGCTCAAACATTCCCAAAATCAAATTACTGATGGGCAACAGAGAAAGAAAGAAAATGTACACTGCCAAGCTGAAGTTTTTGTTCTTATTGTTGATGCAAGGGGATTGTTTGTTCTGAGAGGGGTGACTGGATACTTAATACAAGGTCTATCACAAGAATTTTGTGCTTTAGTTGCCTTGTTTATGTATAAAAACATTGGTAATTTTTGACAATGACAGTTTCTATTTCCTGTGGTGGAATATCACAATTCTTTGGAGACAATCATGAATTATGTGCTCAACAAAAATTTTCCAAATACATTCTGTTCTGCAGCTTTCTTAATTTGGTAAGAACATTATTTTTCCATGAACCTAAGCATTCCCCTAAATTTGTATTCCTATTATTACTACAAAAACACCTCTTATCTTCAATGTTGAACTTTTGAACTGAATTTGTAACAGTATTCCCAACAACATCAGATGTTTTACCTGGGAGTAAACGTCAAACAGTTTTACTTTGACTTCATGAATAATATGGGGAAAAAAATCACACCATAGTTGGAATTAACTGATTTTCTATTTGAAGTATCTGAAGACTCTAATATAAGAAGGGTTTCATGCAAGTGTTTGGCAATTCTTCTTTTATTAATGTCACCAACACACATATAGCTATCAGTTCACTTTCTGCATGTACAGACTTGGAATAAAAATGAGCAAAATTAATTGAGAAGAATAGTTTGATCTAAATGAAAAGTCATGCTTCACAGGTAAACACACCTTCTGTAGCTGCACATGTGAAATTATTGTTTGAGGGCACAGCCTTCTTAAAATAGTTCTAACTTTTGAAGTAGAGGCTAGAACTTCTTCAGCAGACTTGTGTCTGGTTTTTATATGGTCAGTGATGTCACCAGGACCCAACGGTGGATGGTAAATATCATTAAAGATTTTGTACAAGTTACATATCCATCAATTTTCTTGATACATGAAAAATCAGTACTTAGTCTTAAATTTAACATGCACATTTTTTGTTGAATTGCTGCTGAAAACATTGCCAAATTTTAAAAAGTGTTACCAAATAGTGAAATAGTTGTAATTTTATGCCATATTATAAAGGAAAATCCCTCTATAGCAGGAGTATTCAGA
Organism: Balaenoptera musculus; assembly: GCF_009873245.2. Classification (NCBI taxonomy): domain Eukaryota; kingdom Metazoa; phylum Chordata; class Mammalia; order Artiodactyla; family Balaenopteridae; genus Balaenoptera; species Balaenoptera musculus. Next base: position 76,193,765 of record NC_045793.1, on the reverse strand, counting down.
TTACTCACTATACCCTTTATTGTAGAACTGCTCAGTCTCTAACTCCTGTATATTTTACACAAGTGCCCAACATATATATTTTCTCTTATTTTCCAAAGACTACACTGACTGAAGTCCTGGTGGCTTTGTACATCTTTCAGGCCCCTGCACTGGCCAGCACACACTGGTTGGTACACCACTGCAGGAGCAGAGGTGCCGAATATATCTCCCCCCAACCTTCCAAGACCAGGAAGGGTTATATACATATTTCATTTTATCAGCAGTAAGTGCACCATCGGGTCCTGGTGACATCACTGACCGCATGCTGTCCTTGAAGGGGAGATATTAGCTATCACCTGTTCCCGTTTTCATCTAGAAAAGCTCAGGAAAAGAGACAGTTTAGGGCTGATCATCTTTCAGATTTAAACATGTATTAAAGTGAGAACGCTGCTTACTGCCTGTGAATCTTAGATACTTGCAGGAAGTTGGAAGTACAAAGTAGATCTCTACCAAACTCCCCTTCCCCAACATATTTTAATGCAATCATCACTACCAGTGTTTTACAAAAAAATAAAACATCTAGGACAAATGCTAAAAACTACATGGGACACCAAGCATAAACTGGGACTGTTCCAGGTGAAATGGGATATGTTATCTCACTGGCTATGAGTGAGGGAAGCACAGCCTTCCTTTGTGAAACGCACCCAACAGCAAGGGAGGTCAAGGAGTACCTGAGGAGAATCTTAAAAGATAGGTTGAAAATTGTCAGTTAAAGTATGAAAAGCAGGTTTTCTTAAAGTTGTTTGTAAGCCTTTCATTTATCTCAGTTATCACAGAAACCCTATGGGTGGGTAATATTACTCTGATTTTACGTTTGGGGAAACCAAGACTTGGAGAGGTTAAGGAATTTGGCTCAGGTCCCCCAGCTAGGACTTGGCGAGGCTGGGATGCAAGGTCTGTGACTCCAGTGCCGGGGGCCCTTGGCAGGTCCGCCAGTGGTTCTGTGTATACAGTGGCTCAGCACAAGAGGTGGTGTGCAAACTGGGAAGCTAAATCATGTTGGCAAAAGCAGGGGTAGGCTTGGTCTGATGAGGGTGCTGCTAGAGGTAGGTGGAGGCCAGGTCGTGATGGGCCTGGACGCCAGGCTAACTTGAATTGAGTCACGAGAGTCGCAAAGAGCCCACATCAAAACTCCCCTACCCCATGAAGACCTTCTGGAGACTGCAGCCTTCACTTGCCGCCTCCCTTTGTCTCCACTTGTGGTGCCCGCTTACTTTTTACAGGTGAACTTTAACTATGGCTAAGTTAAACACCATTCAGTGCTTTACTGGATACAGTCTTGTATAGTTTTCTCACTGCTCTATGTGTGTGCATTTGGTCTTTTCAAGCAAAAATCTCAACTTCTTTAAGGCAGAGATTGATGTTACTCTAGATTTCTTAATAATTCCCCTTGGTGCTGAGCACACAGGAAGCGTTCAGAAAGACATTTCTTGATGGAAGGAGGGTTGTCAATAAGTGGGTTTCAGATTGCATTCTATTGATTAAAAACTGAAATATTTAGACATTTGACTTGAGTTTGAACTTGCTTTCATTCTGCTTTTTGACACCAGCTTGGCGCTGTCCCCCCCCAAACTTCCTCTTTGGTTTGTTTGTGCCTGGGGCTTCCGTTTTAGCTGCTTAGCCTTGCGTTATGGTTACTCCTTTTCTGCCCCATCTGAGTAACAGGGTCGTTTTCTTCCAGACATTCAAGGTTGAATGAGTCCAGGTGGGCAGGCAGTTGACTTATTAATGCCTCGTTGACTATGCCCATTGGTGTGTTACTTGATTTTAATCTCAGTTGATGAACCTTCACTGGTTTTGGTAAATCTAGCCGGATCTACATAGGACTAGAACCCTGGAACTGTGATATGCAAAATGGAAACCACCAGCCATACGTGACTATTTAAATTAATTAAAATTAGATAAAATGTAAATTTCTGTTCCTCAGTCACACTAGTCACATTTCAAGTGCTCCGTAGCCACAGGTGGCTAACAGCTAGCCTATTAGCACAAATTTAGAACCTTTGCATCATTGCAGAAAGTTCTGTGGGAACAAGACAGTTGATTTGGGGTAGGAGTATTGAATAAATTAACAAATTCTGGGGCCAAAACTGAGCACTATAAAACAAAGCTTTGATAACTGATTCTTAGCCTGGCTGATTTATTATTTAATACAATATTAGTAGAATTCCTGGGGATAAAATGACTTTGTAGCACTTAAATAGCCATTTGTTTAAGTGTCTATGACTTCCAGCAAATCTGTGAGCTCTTCCAGAACACGGAACGTGTTTTATCTTTCTGTCTCCCAGGCTTGAATTTGTGTCTGGTGCAGAAAGGGCTAGAAAAAAAGTTGGGAGAATGAATGAATAAATGCTTGGAAATATCATTCATTTTCTCTATTGTTAACTATTAGACTCACAAATTATATTCTGAGCTGTACCTGTTTTTACCTATTCTTATTATTTTTAATGCTTTATATTCTGAGAGCATGAAAGAAAAAGTTCAAGAATGAAATACAAATTCATTTGAATGAAGACATGAGAAATCTATGCTGGGGGACGCAGAAGGAAAAGCTCCCCAGGGAACCCACGTGGGGTCAGTGGAGGCCTTACATTGGGGGTGACATGACCCTCGTTGCCTTTCTTGTGGAGTTGGGAGGAGCCAGCATGAGGCATCATGACTTTGAAGGCCACAGGTGCCCTGTCCCTCTGTCAAGAAAAGCAGTACAGACTATGGAAAGTCAACTTCCTGTCCCTTTCCTTTCCCTGGAGGGGCCTTCTGCCAGAGCCCTGTGATGCTTATCTGTTCTCCGCAGATCTTTGGAATGAGGTCATCCAGGAAGTTGAATCCCTTTGATACAATTATCTCTGCGTCCTTGGCTCTTTGTTCTTGTGGAGATTGACTGGTGACCCCCATGCTTCCTACGTGGTTGGAACAGCTGTTGTGAGGCGGGATTCCAGGTGCAGGCCCCTGTGTGGGTGTGTGTCCTTCCCCAGCTGTCAGGATGGGGGCCAATGTATGTAGGTGGGCTCCCCCAGTAAAGCATGCTCAGGGAGCTACAGAGGAGATGACAGGGGAGAGGAGAATTTATTGGTGGTGGGGAATCTCTCTCTCTCTCTCTCTCTCTCTCTCTCTCTCACACACACACACACACACACACACACACACATAGATGCACATTCACCATGACAAAGCCCAGAAGTTTTTTCTCTTCAGTTCACCTTAGTTGACAGCCAGTTAAACCAGTTCTAAGGGTTCACTCTTCCTGAAGGGGTAGGGGTGGTTGACTTTTTGGAATGAGATTTCTCAAAGGATATTCTCAGCCCATCTTTTGCTATACTCTTCCCTATTGTATCTGGACATCTTGCAATATTTTCTACTCAATAGGAATTCTCCTGTGTAACAAGCCCCAAACCCCCATAACTTGTGCACCCTTTCCTATACAAATCCCCCCTTCCCAAAACTGGTTTGGCCTAACCTGTCCTTGTGCTGCTGTGGGCACGCCACGCTCACCTCTCCCAGGTTTCGTGAGTGGAGAGGGAGGAGGGGCTCCCCAGCGGCCAGTGCAGAAGTCCAGTCAAATACCCAGGAGACTTGTGACGTGTGCATTTCTTGTGGAATAACTCATTTAGGTCTCGTTCCATTCTGAGATTCCCTGTCCCTCCCTCTCTCCCCTGTTTTTCTGTCTTCCGTCCTCCAGTAGATTATTGAAACGTGCTATGAGCAACCCGGCAGCGTTTGTTGGCAGGTGGCAGGAACAGCAGGTCTGAAGATTTTAGAATTTTTCTGCCTGAGCTCATGAAACAACTGGAAGTCCTTTGCTCTCAGGGAATGATGACGGCATTTCTCTAGAAGGAGACAAGACTCCTGTTATGTGTATGTGTGTGTATGTAAGTATTGTTCATATCATATGTAATCCATAACAGAATAACAAGCTAGCATAGTGAACTATTAGAAACCATGAAGGGACAGTTTCTTGTGTCCCTTTGGTGTGGTGGTTGGGCGATGGGGGGAGGATGGCAGGAGTCGTGGGTATTTGCAGTTTGGGGCTGCCTGGCATCCATTCTCCCTTCAACTTGGGCACGTTTTCCTGATCTTCGTTCAGATACCGTAGTAGCCAAGGTCCGAGAAGGAAACAGAAGTCACCACCACAAGGTTGAGTGAAGGGGCTAGTTACACAAATGGGGGTGGGATGGGGACCAACAGAGGACAGTGGAGCACTAAGGGACAGGCAACAGCCGGGAGCCATTCCCACCCCGGGCCTGTGGGGCGAGGGAAGGAGCGGTGGGACCAGAGCCCGGCTAGAGCTGGCGTTGGAAGGGTGCGGGGGGCCACCCACCGCCAGGTGTCCCTCTCGAGGAACACAGCCTCTGTTAGGACCACAGCAAGGCAGGGAGCGAGCTGGGGAGCCAGTTATCCCCACCCTGTTCTCCTCCCACCTTCAAATCTTCCATTGGTGTTCCCAGGAGCAAATCCAACTAGGAGGCAGAGAGCAAGGCAGTTGGGGTGATGCATTCTGAAGAGTTTGCCCCTGAGAGCACAGAACGGAGCAGAAAGTGAATCTGGGGGTGAGGGTGAAACAGGGCCCAGGCATCATGCCTCTTCCCCCACCCCTGTGCTCTGGGAGAGGGGACGCCACTCCAGAAACATAGCCTTAGGCTCTGATTAGCTAATCCCCAAGCGGATTTCACACACCCCACCAGCACCCCCCGACCCCGGCCACGGTGCTTAGTTCAGGACACACGACCCAATTTAGGCCAATGAGCCAAAAAAAAATTGTCTAGCGACTTTGGAAAAGAAGATGTTTCACTTCTATGACAGCTACTGGGAGAGAGAGATTTTTCCCTTCCTGCTAGACATAAACAAGGAAACACACAGCCCCTAAAGCTGCTTCCAGCCATTTTGCAAACATGCAGGAAGTCAGCTTTAAGGATAAAGCAGGTACCATAGGAGAGAAGATGAAAAGAAATTGTGTCTTTGGTGCCATCACTGGGCCACCAAAACTCACCCTGTGACTAGTTTTTAATTACTGAGCCAATACCGTCTTTTTATTATTTATGTCAACTTGAGTAGGGGTTTCTATTACTTGCAACCAAAGGCATTTTACCAAAGCCACCAGTATTGGGCCTGGAACCAGAGAATATTCTCCTATTCAGTGTTTCCCAGAAAGGGAAGCACCACAGGGTGAGACAAGCTATAGTTTGAAAGGAGTAATTGTAGCATAAATGTTAGGGAGGCTAAGAACAGGATCAAGTGCAAAATGCCTGGGTAGAGGTAGAAGTTGGAATCATGGAGTCAAGGGTTCCGTGTTCGGTATAGACAAGACCGGGTGAAATGCAGGTCAAGAGTAGATGGGGAAGGCCCCGTCATGGTGGTACGTGTTTCTGTCTGACTGGCTTAAAAGGCCTGGGGCAGGTTGGGCAGACAGTTTTGAATGAGGTCATCACCTTTAAGCAGCAGGAAATGGCTCTCTCCGGGTTCCTTGGGAATACTTGGCTGTTGAGGCAAAACTGTGCTTCTGCATTCTCAGCATGATCTATCATGACTCTTCAGAGGGTAAGCCTTTCGACCCAGCCCATGGTTTCTGTCAGGCCAGCCAGTGGCAGAGAGAGGAGGAGGAGGAGGGCAACCCCTGGATGGCCCTCTCTTTGCTGCAAGCAGCAATACAAAATATTCTTTCACCACTTCTTCCTTTGTTCAGGATTTTAATAATTCCTCGCCTTCATCATAAGATTAAAGATGTGCTCTCCTGGCAGTGCTGGTGGTAAATAGGAAGATGATGGTAATAGTTGGAGTTACATTTATTGAACACTTAATGGGTTTTCATATATGTCTGGCTCTAATCCCAGCACTTTATTTATTGATTGATTGATTTTGGTGTGAAAATAAAGAGATAATAGGATTTAATTGGACGTAATTGAATGATATTATTAGTATATTAAATTTGTATGGCCCTTGCGCACACAAATCATCTCTTAGAACATATCTGCAAGGTTCATGCGTACTTTATTCAGATTTATGAATTTGAGTCACCCTTTCTTTACAAGTAATGGGGCATTTGCATATTCGTACTAGTCCTAAATCTTTTCTTTCTTTTTTTCCCTATGCTTTTAATCCAAGCACTTTATGTGCATTAACTCATTTACTATTCACCACATCTTTTGAGAAAGTTACTATTATTTTTCTTAAGAGGAAGGTGAGGGAAATGAGAAGTCATATGATTTGAATTTTAAGTGATAGGAAGGGTTTTAGTCATTTGGTTCACCCTCTCTATAAAAATTTGAAATATTGCCTATACATAAAAGAATTTAAATATATATGTATGTAGTATAAAGAATAATATAACAAATGCCCATATGTCCACAACCAGTTTGAGGAGTGGTACTTTTGAAGATGCTGTATATCACTTCCCTGATCCAATCCCTCACACCCTCTGCCCTTGAGGTAAACCCTTGGCTGAATTTTGCTTCTATCTTTCCTATGGTTTTACCATGTATAGATCTACCCAACGTATGTCAGGCCTTTTAAGCCCATCAGACACACTTACAATCTTAATAAATTGTTTACATTTGTAAGCTTTCAAACTTTGTATAAATGGTATCATTCTGTATGTATTCTTCTAAAATATGCAATGTGATATGAGATTTATCCATGTTGATATAGATAAGTCTGTTGACTCACTTTTCACTGAACTGTGACATCTCTTTTTATGAATACACCACACTTTAGCTTTGCTGCTGTGGTTGCTGGACATTTGGGTAGGGGGTTCCTACTATACAAACTTTGTCACTGTGTACACTCCCATACTTGGTCTTGGTGCCCATCGGCAAGAGTTTCTCCAGGGTATAAATCTAGAAGTAGGGTGGCCGATTTGTAGGGCACATATAGCCTTGAGTGCCCTAGTTGATGACTAGTTGTTTACCAAAGTGATTGTGTCAGTTTACACTCCCATAAGCAGTGTACAAGATTCTCTGTTATACCACAGTCTTGCTTACCCTTGGTATTGTCACATTAAAAAAATTTTTTTTCTGAGTATGTCAGAAATTATCATTTTATTTATTTGTTTCAAATCAGTATTCAAATAAGACTGATAGAGTACAATATTGTAATACAGTTACAATACAGTTATATTGTTTGATATAACTCTGAAGTCTTTCCTGATATATAGGTCTCCTCTCTGTCTCTAATGTTCTTTACAGTGTGTTTGTTGAAGAAATCAGGTCATTTATTCTGTATAGTTTCCACAATCTGGATTTTGTTGATTGCATTCCAACATGTCAATCAACATGTATCACAGAACCCTCTATTTCCTGTAAATTGGTGGCAAGATCTAGAGAACTGTTCAGATTTAGCTTCAATTTTTTTGGCAAGAATGTGTCAGACAATGTGTTTCTACTTCCATCCATCAGGAAGCATATAATATCCAGTTAACTGGTTTTTTTAAATGATGTTAACAACAGCCATTAATGATTATTATCTAGATTCCTTATTTAATTATGGTGTTAAATATTAAAATTCTATCACGCCCACTTCATTTATTTGCTGGGATACCTCTATAAAGAAATCCTTCTCCTCATCAACTATTTGGCATCCCAAGATACAGTCTGCAGATAGATTCAGTTTGCTTGATTTGTTCCTTTTATTTACTAGTTTTCAAAATGACACATTGGTTCCCCACGTCCTCTAGATATGACCAGTGAATTTTGAAAGTTACTATCTACCACCTTTAAAATATATTTGATATTTCAATCCATTGCAGCTATTAAACTTATTGATGTTCAATTGTTGCATCTTCGGCCAGTGGGAGCCTGTTTAAGTTGGTTTAAGCCTTTTGACCCATCTGTAGTACTCTCCAACGGCTTGGAGGAAGTGCCAGCTTGTGACAGGAAGTGCCAGATTCTTTTTATACATTTTATGTCACAGACCTGGAATCAGCCATTTCTCCAGAATTCTGGGAAATCGCATTTAAAGTAGCAGTCTCGGTGCTAGGGCTTGTTATTGGCTTATTGTTATTGGTTACTTTTTGCGATTGGGTTGGTCATTGCTTACCCTTGGTATTGTCAGATTAAAAATTTTTTGTCAATGTCGTATGTTTAAATGCTATTTCCCCAATTTACTAATGAGTTTGAACATCTTCCATGTTTACTCACCATTTGTGATTCCTTTGTGGTGAAAGCCTATTCAAATCTTATTTGAGATATGTTACATTAAAATATTTTCTAGTATTAAACTCACCTTGGTCATATGTATTTTACTTTTTATACACTGGTAGATTTGGTTTGCTAATACTTTATTTAGAATCGTTGCCTTTACGTTCGCAAATGAGATTGTTGTATGGTTTTTCTTGCATGACCCTTGTCTCATTTTGATACGTTAGCTTTATGAAGTTCATTGGGATGTTCCATTTTTCTTCCTCCGTGTCTTCCTCCTCCTCATCTCCCTCTCCCTCTCCCTCTCCCTCTCCCTGTCCTTCTCTTTCTCCATCTTCTCTTAAGAAGTTGTATAATAAAAATGGAAAATTTCTGATCTTTGGATGTTTGTTAGAATTTACTGATGCTTTCTTTGTGGGAAGACGAAACACAAAACCACTGACAATTTATTTTAAGTTAATAAGAATAGTCAGATTTTCTAGTTGGAAAGTTATACCTTTTTTGGAACTTGCCTATTTTGTCACTACTTACTGACATAACAATAAGTTATGTATCTCTAATTGTAGGTCTAATATGATGTCAAACAGAATATGTCCACACCCAAACTAGTGATCACTACCATTTCCTCTATTCCTCCTCTACCCTTTCCCATCTCAGAAAAGCTGACTCTATTCTTCCAGTTAATCAGGCCACAAGTCTGGAAGTCAGATTTGAGCCTGTCTTTCTCTTGCAACCCACTTCCAATCAATCTGGAAGTCCTTTCGGCCCTTCCAAAGTCTGGCCATTTTTGCCATCTCCATTACACCTAATGTCTTAGTCTGTTCAGGCTGCTACAACAAATTCCACACACTGGGTGGCTTATAAACAACAGAAATTTGTTTCTAACAGTTCTGGGGGCTGAAGTCCAAGATCAAGGTGCCAGCCTGGTTGCCTTCTGGTGAACCAGCACTCTTCTGGGTTCATAGCTGGCATTTCAGCTGTGTCCTCACATGGTAAAAGGGGCTGGGGAGCTCTGTGGGATCTCTTTGATAAGAACACTAATTGCATTCATGAAGCCTCCACCCTCATGACCTAAGTACCTCCCAAAGGCCTCACCTTGTAATACCATCATCTTTGGGGGTCAGGATTTCAACATGTGAATTTTGGAGGGACACAAACATTCAGACCATAGCACCAAGTTGTCTAGGCCACCATCACCTCTTGCTTGGCCTGTTGTGTTACTTGGTGCTCCGGCTTCTAGACTTGCTTCTCTATGGTCTGTTCTCCACACAGAGCTCTAAGTGAGCCTTCTACATGTTAACTCACCCTTCAATGTCTTTCCAGCTTTTGTGAATAACGTACAAGTCACCATTTGGCCCACAGGCTGCTCTGTCATCTGGCCCCCGACTGTCTCTTGGACCCTATCTTCTACACTCTTCTTTTGCACACTCTGCAGCAGATGGCCACTTCTCTCTTCCTCAGACAGGCCTGGCTTAGGGGCTTTTACATTTTTGGTTCCCTCTGCTTAGAAAGCACTTCCCTTTAATATCTGCATGGATTGCTCCCTCACTCCTTTCAGATCTTGCTTAGGTGTTACATTTACCAGGGTCCTTTCTTCACTCAACTATATGAAATTTCACCCCTATTCAGTTACTCATTATCCTCCTTCCCCTTATTTATTTTTCTTCTAGCGTTCATCATTGTCTGATTTGTATGTTTGTTCATTTTCTGTCTTCCACTATTAGAGTATAATCTCCTTCAAGGCAGGGCTTATCTGTTTTGTTCACAGGGAGCATCTGTCTTTTGACTTGATACCTTTTAAGGGCCCAAGGTCTCACCTTCTGTCTTCCTGATGAGTGAATATCAGAAAACATCCCCAGGCAACTTTGGCTTCACCACTTTTTAAAAATTCTGAATTCCTTCTCTCACTTCATTTTTCTTTTTTTGTGGGGGGGGGGGAGGTGTTCCTCTGAGGATTTCTCTTACTTTCTTGTGAGCTTAGCTACGCATTTCAACCAATTATTTCTTTATTTTATTTTGCATTTCAGATGCCCTGGCTTATAGTACCATTGAATCTAGAACTCTTCAAACCTGCTATTTTTCATGCCATGCATAGCAACCCAATGGAATGACTTGCCCAAGATCTTACTGTAAGTGAAATCGCTGAGATCAGACCCTGGGATCCCTCACCTGCACCATGGTGAGTGCTTCACCTCCACCTTGGGTTAGGGCTGTGCCCTGTTTTCTTTTGAGGTCTAATGGAACAGATATTTCTAGCCTAATGTCTATAGTCAGAGAAGACAGAAAGGAACAAAAACAATAATCACAACACAGCAGTCTCCAGGTCTAAGGAAACTGTTGTCAACATTGAGGGCTGTAATAGCCACTTGTAAATATGTAATGGGAAGTAGACGTGGGAATTGTGGCTGATTTTAGCAGGGTAGCTTTTGTCAGAAGCTGTTCCTTTTGCTTTTTCTTTAGAAGTCAGGTCCGAAAGACATTTTCCTCAGAATTTCTGCTCTGGGGTAAGGCTGGAGGCCATCTTCCTTCAGTGCCTGCAGTTCATTTAAGCTGCACCTAGGGTGTTTGTCAGTCAGAATGGAAACGTTGGTACCTTGATAATTATGGCAGATTTTTAAAAAAGGTTTATTAGCTCTGGTGAGATAGTGTAGCTAGAAACAGGCTGTATTTTAAGCAAAATGGCTGCAGGTTGGAGTGCTCAGAATACTATGCAAATCAGTTGAAAACTGAGATTTCAGTCAATCAATCAATTTTGCTTCATGTGATGCCAACTGACATTTAAAAAAAAATCCTTATTTGTCTCATTGAATTGACTGACTTGGGGCATGAATTGACTTAATTGCATGGTTGCTATTGATATATGGTAGACAGAGATTGCTTTGCTGGGCCATCATCAAATGCAACAAGTAGGCCATGAATAATAGTGGACAGCCCCAATGGGTAGACAGCTTGCTAACTTTTTCTTGCAAAACAACTTACTGCTGCCAACCTATCAGTAAGTTGGTTTAAAAGGCATGTGAATAATAGAGAGTACAGTATTCTATCCAGTGAATTCAATTTTAATGTATCACATCAAATCATTGGGTCAGTTAATCCAATACCAATTTTTGATAGATAAGGTTATGATGACCTTCAAAATATAGGAAATGAGGTATCCTGGGAAACCTGCCTTTGGTCTTTTGTGTTGAAGATTCCCTCTGTAAGAACAGCAGTTAAGTTATGTTTTCTAACTATGAAAGTATTATCACAATGCATATTTGGGAATCCCACCCATCCAGAGATGGTGATAGTTAATACTTTAGTATAATTCCTTCCAGTCTTCTTTCCACACATTTTTTTTACTAATTGAAATGATACTGTATCCTGATGTGATTTTTTTTTTTCACTTAACAATTTGTATGCTGTTGGGGTTTTCTTCCACTGAATATGGTGACTTGAGTATTTCCCATGTTATTATCAATTTTCCATAAATATTTTTAATGGTACATAGTATTCCATTGTATGAATGCAGAATTGTTTACTTAGACATTCTCCTATTGTTGGACAGTTAGGCTGTTTCTTGTTATCTATTATTATAAGTACAATTCACCTGAACATACCTGTACATTAAATTTTTCCTGTATCTTAAATTATTTTCTTAAGCTAGCATCATATAATTATAGTAGAATTATCTAATCAAAGGTTATAGATATTTTTCAGTCTTCTGAGACAAATGACAGAATTGTTTTCCTAAAAGAATGTCCTTATTTGTATTTAATCCAACGGGACACAAGAAGATTTCTCTCACCATAGATAGGCCAATATTATGTAATTCCAGTAAAAATGGAATATTACATTTTTAAAAAACTCTATTTTAACTGGACAAAATTATAGTTTTTTAAATTTACATTTTTCTGGTTATTCTTAGGGTTGAATACATTTTTTTTAAGTTTACTAGTTATTTTTCAAAGGGCAGGATGAACTAGTCTATTTGTGCCCTTTACCCATTTATATATTGGGATCTCACTATTTTTTTCAAAGATTTGTATGAAATCTTTGCATACTAATTAAATTAATTTTTGTCTTATGTATGGTAAATGTTATTATCAGTTTATTCTTTGCATTTTATTTTTATTTTGATGTATAAAATCTCTACATTTTTATGTAATCATATTTATCATCCCTTTGTTATTTTTTATATTTAATTTTAGCTTAGGATCCAGAAATAGATAGAAGGTAAAGTCATCAATTATAGTGTTTATTTTCAATAGTGTTATTGAGGTACAATTTACATACCATAAATATATTTAAGTATACAATTCAATGACTTTTAGCAAATTTACAGAGTTGTGCAAACTTCACTACAATCTAAATTTGGAACATTTCTATCACCCAACAGAAACTTTATGCTCATTTGCAGTCACTCCTCATTCCTACCCCTAGTCCTGGGCACACACAATCTAATTTCTGCCTCTATGAATTGCCTTATACTCAACATCTCCTGTAAATGGAATCATGCACTGTGTGGTCTTTTGTAACTGGCTCCTTTTACTTACTCTGTTTTCAGGGTTTATCCATGTTGTAGCATATATCAGTATTTCTTCCTTTATTATGGTTGAATAATAGTCCATTGATGGATATACCACATTTTATTTATCCATTCATCCATTGGTGGGCATTTGGGTTGTTTCTACCTTTTGACTATTATGAAAAGTCTGCTATGAACGTTCATACACAAGTCTTTGTCTGGACATATAGTTTTATTTCTCTTGAGTAGATACCTATAAGGGGAATGACTGGGTCATATGGTAAATTTATCCTTAACTTTTTAAGAAACAACCAAGTGTTTTCCAAAGTGGCTGCACCATTTTACATCTCATCAGCAATGTTCCCATTTCTCCAACACTTGTCATTGTAATTATAGTCTATTCACTCCTTCACTTGTCTCTATTTTGTTTTGCTCTTTAATGTAAGGTAAGGATTTTAAATAATTTCCCCTTATCCTATTTGTTTGTCATGTCTTTTTATATATTTAGTGTATTCAATTCATATTTAAATGAATTATTTTTAATGATCTTTTTTCTCCCAGTATGTCCTTTTCACACCCTGCATCTTTTTCCTTCTCATTCAAACAAAAACAAGCATTTTCCAGAAATTTAGTCAGTGAAATGCTAGGATAAACTAATGTGACAATTTAAATTATCAACAAATGTTTCAAATCTTTTTGAAAGTAGTGGGATAAAAGTACTTAAGAAAAACCATACAAATGAGTATGTTTATTCTCAAAACTCTCACCTTGAGTATTCTGATGAAGTTATTCCTCAAGTCATTTTGGAGGACTGTAGAGCCTGTGGCATATTATTTTGGCTCTGCTTGGTGGTTACGAAGTCTGTGGCAGATGAAGTTTATTTTTAGAAAGAGCATAAAGTCATTTGGAACCAAACATACTCAGTAGGGTAAGTGATTGAATTGAACCAGAAATATGGACTACATAGTAACACTCCACACACACACACACACACACACACACACACACACACACACACACACACACACACACACACACACACACACACACACACACACACACACACACACACACACACACACACACACACACACACACACACACACGGTTGCTTTTTGTGTGTGTTTCCTAGATTAAACCAGAAAAAAAACTCTAAAAATAGTGCTACCGATATACTTTTAAGTGATAACGCTATTTGTTGAAGACAAGAATAACTCATCCTTAAAGGTAAAAACATTCAATGAGTTGTATAAGTTCTAGTATATTTGTTTAAAATTGTATCCAGCTATTTGATAGTAAAATTTCATTTCAAAGTTAACTTTGATAATTCCAAGTTCAAAGTTTTATTCTTACTGAAAATGTTCCCATAGGAGGTTCTAATTACAAAGCCAGGGTAAGAAGAGGTCCTTGCTTTGGTTTTAAGCTCCCTACTGAGCACGTAATGAGTTTCTGGTCTCATTGGCACTGTATGTTGAACTTAGTGAATATCAAGCACATCTATGCTTGCTGTAAGCTTCCTTGGAATGCTAATGATTCATGTTTCTTACAAAAATGCTTGGAAAAGTCTTTTTTTCTTTTGGTTTATGGGCCTCCTCTCACTATATCTGTATCCAAAGAGTGTCGGATTGACAACACCAAAGATCTCCTGAAGGCCGAAATGTAAACTTTCAGAATTGAGTTGGAACAGAGATGGAACTGCGTGGCTGTGGTCAGGAGGTGATGGAGAGAAACCCCGGGGTCTAACTCTCCTGCCTTGTAGACAGAGTGTTGTCAGAGCTGCCTGCATGGTGAGCTCTTTGACAGCCTGTGTGGCTCCTGACATGTCCCTGGGCCTCAACTGTAAAATGGGCACAAAGTGTAAAATATTTGTCTCACAAGGTGTAGCAAAATTGAAATATAATGATACTCAGCACAATGTGTGGCAATTAAGCATTTAAATAACAGTAACTCTCATGGCTGTCACCCTCATCAGTCATCATGGTCATCTTTGTAGCCCTGTCAGCACCCACCACAGTGCCTGTTTACTGAGAGCACAATAAGTGGTACCTCATATTGGCCACATCCCTGTGTCCTTTTCATGACTTAGCATAGAGCCTGGTGTACAGCCAGTGTGTGATAAATGAATATTAAATGAGTGAAAAAATCCAATTTAACCATGTGGTTGCCAGATGTAATTCATCTCGGATATTCAGAAAAATGGTGTTTAACATGATTTCTTAATTAATTAAAAATCTTCCTAGTCTTCTATTATGTGCTCTGAGAGTCAGTAGAATATGGTTATTATAAGCAGGGACGCTGGAGTTGGATTTACCTGGCTGTGCTTCTTACTTGCTGTGTGACCTAAGGCAAGTTACCTCCTCTCTCTGTGCCTCAGTTTCTTCATCTGTAAAATAATAGCACCTTCCTCATAGGGATGAGAGACTTTATACATATAGTGATTAGAACAAGGCCTGGCAAATAGTAAGGTAAAGGCCATGTAAATATGTGCCAGGGAAGGGAGGAACTTTAAAAAGAGATAAAGCAGAACCCCTCTCCTCAGAGAAGCTTTCCAGTTCTCAGGGTTCCGCGTATGCCCATGAGGCATGCAAAAGCATGAAGGAAAGCCAAGCACGTGTGAAGAGTTGAAGGTAGGAACAGCAGTGTGCTGGGACGTGTTTAATAACCAGCGATCTAGGAGAAAAAAGCCCTGACTTATAGCTTTTCCGATTTCTGTGGTGTAAATATTCCTACCGTGGCCAATTTCAAGCCACCACTGTGCTGACTGTGGAGCCGGGAAAAGATGCACACAGTTGGTTCTTGCAGGCTGATGCGAGCAGGCTCCAGGACGCTACTGGGTAGAAGCTTCAGGATTCCAGAGAACACCATGTGCTAGAGATATGGACTGAGGGCCTTAAAATCCTACTGTTTAGAGAGTTCTACCTGGTTCTGGGAATAAGTTCTATCCAGCCAGAGGGAGGAGCCAATTTCCTTTCCACAACCTACTGCTTACGAAAAAAATTCCCCTTGTCACCTGATCCCCGAGTTACTTCAGAAAGTCAGTTTCTTTGACCTTTCACCATTCAGTCCTTAACCTTGAGATTGCCAGTGGGTAGGATTACAAAGATGGTTCAGGTTTGTTGAATTTGGAGAGAGGTAAGAAAGGGGTGGGACCTTCATCTCCCAATGTAGTCTTCTTCAGGCATCTCAGGGAGAAGGAACCACCAGGATCCTAGGTCCTGCTTTGCCCTGACTCGCTGGGTAACTTTAAGAAAGCACTTAAACTCATGTTTTCCATAATAAAATGGATAGGAATAATGTGATGGTAGTCATTACTTCTATACACCAATGATTCCCCATTGCCTGCCTTCCAGGTACATGGTAGGATTAGCTTCTTGCCCACATGACCAGATCCTACCAGTGAATCGTGAGAGGGAATGAGAGTGTTACTTCTGAGCACAGCATTTAATTGCTAGGACAGAAAGCTCCCGATTGCTCTTTTCCCTCTGCCACAGTGCTAGCCATATTCCAGATGATGGTTGTCTGGTCAGTCTGGACGCTGCAGAGAAGATGACATGGGGTAGATTCCCCAGCTGACTCATGAGAGAGCGAGCAAGAAATACATGTCTGTTGTGTGGATGCACTGAGATTGTGGGAGCACAAGATGTCCTATATTGACTGACACAAGGATCCAACGTGAGAATCAAATGCAATTATACACGTAGGATGGAAATGTTCTGTTAACATTAAAGCCCTCTACCCAAGGAAGGAATTAGCATCTCTAAATTAGCAAGTGGGTGGAAAACTCATTCTTGGAAAATTACTTATAATTATTTCTTTGAAATACAAATTGAACTCTCAGGAGCTATATCTCATATCAGGTCTTTACAACAGGTCAAATTTGCTGTTAGCTTTACTGATCCAAGACTGGAGAGTAGTCAGCTGCAAGCCTTTGGGGGTAAAGTTTCCAGAAGTGTTAGTGAGGAAGGAAAAGATGTTTCGTTATTGTTTAGGAATAGGAACAGTGACCACATAACAGAACCCCCTTCGCAGCGATAGTAAGAATGGGCTTTTCTTCAGTGCCCGAGTGCCAGAACTTCATATATAGAAATGTCTAACCCCTGCAATACCTCACCCCCTTTTCAGAGTCATAGCTCATCAAAGGTTGTATAGAAAGAAAGGACTGGAGCTGGAGTTCAAACCAGGCCTGTCATAAACTCTGCCTTCTCCCAAGAAGGAGAGGAGGATTCAAGTACAAGTAGTATATACTGGGCAGTGGGAAGTAATTCAGGAGAAGGAAGGCAGCCGATAAAGATGATTGTCATATCAGTTACCATTACGGCTGTGGTTTAATCCCATGGAGAAAAAGTACAAAACTCATGACCCAGAATAATCCCACTCAAGGGCTGAGGGGGCCGGGGTATTTATATACCAACTCCTGAGTTTGAGGGCTGCTTCCAGGGGCAGAGCGGCCTACTCTGGTTTGGGGAATAAAAGCCCTCAGGCACAGAGAAGCAGCGCCTGGTGATTGGAAGTCATCTTGGAAAGCATGCACATCCAAAGGTTGTAGGCCGAGACATGACAGCATTTGCTCCAAGCTCCGAAGCCTGAGGTCTCCACTACTCTTCCCTGATCAGCTCCCTCGGTCCCTGAGCCACGGTAGCTCCTGAGCACATCTGCCCTCCTCTCCCGGAGCCCCTCTAGGGTCAGGGAAACCCCCTGTGGATCCAAAAGGCTGCATCTAGGCACCATTTGGTGCCCAGCAAGTAGAGGTCAGAGCTCTTGGATGAAACCACTTTAAAAGGTGGGTAGTGGAATCCATTTCCTAGGGTGGTTGTGAGAATTAAGGGAGTACATGTAGATTTCTTGGAACAGTGTCTGATGCATGGTACATGGACAATAAATGCGAGCCGTGATGGGGATTGAAGACAACGGATTGGGCAGGAGATGGTGAAGGGAAGGAACAGTAGGAAGAGGAGGGAGAGAGCAGGATGGAGGAGGAATTAAAGAACAGAGAGACAGAAAGCTCTTGTCACAGTGCATCGTCCACGTGGGCTGTCAGCATCAGCGAACTGCTCTTCTCTCGCCTTTTCTCGAGGTTTGGGGGTGATATTCTTTCTTATCAACCAGAGCAAGTCTGAGATAGCTTCCTGCAGCATCTCCAGTTCTCGTTCCTGCTCAAGGTTACCCTCCTGACAGTGTCACTGCTGAACAGACAGACAAACAACCTGGGGCTGAAATTCCACGCCTCCGAGCTGCCTAGGATGGGCTGGGGCTTTCTAAATGGCTTCTTCGACCGGGTCTAAGGCTCAGAATTTAATGTTTACTCATGTGATAATGCCAGTTTGGAGAGTCCTGAGAGTAAGTGTGTGTGTGTGCACGTGTGTATGTATGCACATGTATTTAACTTGCAGGATGTATATAATTTTAGATATTCTGGAAAATAATTGCTCTCGATTAGGACCAACGGAAGCCACCAGTTCCTATTTTCACTGCAAGTTGAAGGAGAAAAGCAATGGTTTAAATCACGCAACAGGTGTTTCAGATTAGATATTAGGGGAAATTTCTTTTTCAGTTGGATTTGATAAACCCTGGAATGGATTGTCAAGGTAAATTTTGAAGCCTCTTTCTCTACGAGCTTTAGAAATAGGATAGATACTCATCTGCCTGAGATGGTTGAAGCATAATCCCATCTGGAGATGCCGTGATGGATTGGCTTCAGGTGGCAGCAGAAGGGAAAGGCGATCTCCTTTCTACTGAGGTCTCCTGACCAAGCATTTCATTTCACTTCTCAGAGCATTTCAGCATTACTGATTTTATTTGATTTCAAAAGTTACAAATGTTCATTACCTAAAATTCAGAGAATGCAGAAACATACAAAAAAGTAAAAATCAAACAGAATCCTATAATCCAGAGGTAACCAAAAATGATTTATTTTTGGCATATATATTTTCCAGGCTTTTGATACATTTAACATAGAATCTTCAAAAAAATTATATCATGCACTGCACACTTTTGTAATCTAGCTCTTATACTTATTATATTGTAGACTCCTTTCCATGTCAGTAAATACAGCTTTATATCATTTTTGGTAGCTAAAGATAATTCCATGGTATCCATGTATCACAATTTATTTAACCAGTTTTCTACTGTGGAGGTTTAGGTTGTTTTCCCTGGAAATCCTTGTACATATGTCCTTGTGGAGTTGTCCAATTATTTCCTAAGAATAAATTCCTGGAGGCAAAATTGCTGTATAAGGGTATGCCTGTTTAAAATTTTCCTACCTATTACTAGATTCCCCTCCAGAAAGGTCATATCAATTTACATCACCATCAATAATGCTTGAGAGAGTCTGTTTCCCCTTTTTCTAAATAGTGTTGGCTACTGTTCATGTTCACTGGCTACTGTCAATGTTTTAATATACATTTCTTTGAGTTACAGAAAGATTGAGGTTTTCAAGGTTTTCAGTCATTTATATTTATTTTGTTGGTTGCCTTTTGTGTCCTTTATCCATTCTTCTATTGGGGACCCAGATAGATGGATGGATGGATAGATAGATAGATCAATAGATATAGAGGTAGATTATATCTATATCATTTTAAAGGCTGTCTTTTAACTCTACTGAATATGGACATGTTGTACAGTGGTTTGCTACACAGATTATTCTTTGGACAACAATAGTTATAACTAGAATACAGTGACCTACTGGAATCCTGGCCATTAACTGTCACCTGTCTCTGGTCCAGATAAAGTCTCCAGTCACCAAGGAGTAGGGGGCAGAGTGTGGGGAGGTGGGTAAAGTTGTGTAGACGTGGCCAGTGCATATTTTATGAATCAGGTCAGGGTTTCCTGCCATTGAATGAAGTCAGAGACACTGGGCTTGACAACAGGAAGAACAGGAAATAAGGCTTCAACCCAGGGAACGCGTGGTGGTTGGACCGAGAGAGGAGGGCCGGAGGGAAGGTAGGGAAGACTGTCCTTTAGGGCCAGTCCCTCTGTTCCCCTCCATCTAAAAGTCGCAGCGTCTTCCCCTTCTCAGTACCCCTCCCCCATGCCCTCCCCCACACAGACCACCCATGCTAAGAGGCTTGACCCACCAGGGCTGTTGTCCATTCTCTCCTGTCTCTTCCTCTGGGCCAAGGAGGGAGACGTGAACACTTTTCATACTTGATGACATAGGACAAGGAAGGCTAACTGCCCAAGGGCAAGGTCGACAGAGAGGGGAAGGAACAGGGCGTTCTTCCTCGGGAGGGGCTGCCTCCGGGGAGAAAGGTCCGGCTGCAGGGTAGGGGAAGTAGAACTTGGCATCATGCTTTGTCACAAAGATGCAGCTGGAACCAGGACCACATCCTGCTTCTTCGACTTCAGCTCATCTTTGCTTCTTCCCTGTCGCCTTAGCTGTTTCGGGTTGCAAGTTTTGTGAGGTTTTGAGAACAGTATCTTGTTCATTTCACTCGGAGTAAAATCCAGCTTCCTTACCTGGCCTGGAAGGCCCTATGCAGTATCACCTCTGCCACCTCTCCCACCCCATAACTTACCCCATTTCCCAGATCATTCTCTCCCACTCATTCCTTGAACACGCCAAGTGCGTGCTCACTCCGTGGCCATTTCGCTTGCTGTTCACTTTGCTTGGAAGGCCCTTTCCCCACACGTCCACATAGCTTACCCCCTCCATCCTCAGGTCTCTGAGCTCCAGTGTCACCTCATCTCAGTGGCATGTAGAGATCCTTGGCGGGCAGCTGTCTCTGGGAAGTCTGTCTCAGAGAGCAGGGACCAGACATCAGGGAGGGTTCCTGAGATGGACCCCAGGTCTGGGGCAGGGCTGACTGACCGGATGGAGATGAACCCCAGATTTAGCAGGGTCCAGGGCTAAGCAGCTCACCAGGGTAAGGAGTTGGCACAAGGGACCCAGGTGAGAATTCAGTAGCTGGGTCTGGGCTCCCTTTACTCCTCCAAGCCCACCTATCTCCTGCTGAGCCAGCCCCACCCACAGGCGGCATCTTCTTTCTGTCCCCAGCCTCCATTGCGGGTTCATGCGCAGGGCCCCACTGCACCAGCATCCCAGCTTGCTCCCATGCCCCTCATTGCTTTCATCTCCCTTCTCTGCCCTCTTCCTTACTGAGACTCGGATTTCTCCTCATCCCATTTCGGAAACCCTCCTTTCTCTTCCAGAGGTGGTGTTGTCCCTAAAGCACCTGAACTCAGCCATGCCCATGGGGCAGTAAACCCAGCTCTGGGAGCTGGCGAGGCAGGAGTACAGCGTAGGAACTCAGCCTCAGAAGGAAGAGAAGTTAGTTTCTAGACCACCAGACCAGAGCCAGGCAGTCAGTAAGTGTGAGCTGGTGCTACTTCAAGAAGGTTGGGCCGAAAACTCAGAAATCCCTGCCCCTGGAGGATGGGCTTACCCCAGAGCACAGGATGATGGGAGCTGTCCGGAGACGGTGGTGGGATGGCTCCAGGCCTGGGTGGAGGGATGAGGTGGACCGGGATGTCAGCCATAATGTACTGCCCGGTCTAACAGGGGCACCCATCAGTCTGAATCAGCGCCCACTTGCCCTGGAGAAGGGTCCTGGAGGCCCCCTGCTGAGCCCAGTGTTACCCTTCATGTGCCGGAATGTGAGGAGGGTTGAGAGTGGCCCGGGTTAACGTAGGGGGACGTGGGGCTGCATCTGTTCATAACTGGCACGGAATTGCTTCTCTGTGTTAACATCTGGTTCTGTGTTCAGATGTCAGTCCTGGCGAGGGGACCGGGTCAGGCAGGTACTGCCGAGGAAGCTGCCACCATGGTGTCAGCAACGCTTCTTCTCAGAGCGGGAAAGACCCATCCTGAATGTAAATTACCAATTTCTTTGTGAAGGATGTCTAAAAAACCAACACAACAACACACCTAACCTTGCAGAAAACCAAATCCTCAAGTGTTAAGCTTCTGTCTAAAATGTTTCCAGTGGACTAACATCTGTGGGATGAGGGAGTGCTTTCTTATTAACGTCAGTGTGAGCAAATACCTGGGGGGACACGGGGCGACCATCCTGGGAACAGCAAGCCCCACCACGAACGTCCACCTGTCGCGGAGGGAAGGCCCTAGGGTGTGACCACCGAGCCTTCAGCGCTGACTGTCTCGAAGGGCCACTGTGGCTCCCCTGGCCCAGTGAGCAGGGCTGACGGCAAAAGCATTCTGCTGCTGGCCCATCCCAGGTGGCCAAATTCACTGCGAATGTGCTGGGCGTTATTGGCTGCTCCTGTTTTAGAAGTTCCCCCAAGGCTCAATTTTTCCAGAGTGTGATTCAGCCAAGCCATGGACATGCTAATGTGAGGCTGTATCTCCCCCTTGGGAGCCCACTGACCCCCTCAAGGGAGGACTTTGCAGAGAGCTGCAAATTCCCAAGTACTAAAGCTCCCCAGATGTGACAAATCTGTTTAGGAGATTAGCTGAGAAATGGAAGATAAGGAGAGAGAGAGGCTTATGCATTATCCCATCTGCCAGGCTAACTGGAGGCATCTATTCCCCAGCCTGAAGAGAAGGAGAGTGAAATCAGAGAAAGACTGAGGCAGCATTCACATACACACACCCCAATTTGGTTATTTTGGCTAAAAAACTGGTTCATTCATCCAAACAGATGATGGGTCCCATGCCTGGGCCCCATATCACATATTTCCATTCATTTAGTCTAGGGTAGGGCCTGGCATTTTTAAAAGATCCCTAGGTAACTAGTAGTTTCACTCCGCTTGCCACTTGATTGTTGTCTGTGTGCCAGGCATCGTGATGGGCATGGAGGATATGAGATGCAGACTTTATGGGCTCTGATGGGACGGATCAGTCAGTGTAATTAAAATGCCTAAACTAATAGCGTGTGACCGCCCTTTCAATACGATATCAAGATAATTGCTTGAAAAGGGAAAAATTCAATCAATCAATCAGGTGTTAGGTCTGTCGAATGCTAGTTAATCAGATTGATCTGCTTTTCCTGAATTGACACACAATTAAATTCATATTGTTGTTTTTGTATAATATAGAGACAGCCAAGCACATTATCTCTTCAAGTAGAATCCGGGTACCACTTGGTTTTGGAAGGTTGTTTCTATATAGCTTCTTGGGCCCCTGTATAGATCCCAGACCTCCTGGATCAGAATCTCTGGTTCCCAAGTTTTTCTTAGGCAGTGGTTCTCAACCTTGGCTGCACATTAGAATTACCTGGGGAACTTTTCAATAGCCCAGGCTGCACCCCAGACCAATTCAGTTCAATTCAATGAGAGTCTCTAGATGGAAACGGGGTAGGGGAGAACCCAGGCATCCCCACTTTTCAAAGCTTGCTCAGCTGAGGTTAAGAATCACTGAGCTTAGTTCCATGGGTGGAGGCAGCATCGGGGGGGTCTTTTAAAAGCTTCCTGTGGGATTCCAATGTGTAGAAATTACAGAGCCTGCCCTCTGACAGACGGTACCTGTGTGAAGGGCATGCGAGCATTCTTTCTGAGTTCCTGGAGCTGTTTACTACAGTCCTGACTCGTGGTGAGTTTTTTTCCTGGTGAAGAACTGCTATGGAGATGTTCCAAGTGTTGTGTCTGTCTGTTTCCATCTCAACAGTCAGAAGGTCCCTACTGCCTTAGGACTCCTCGGGGGCTAACATTTTCCTGTGTTGTATGTCATGGTCTCCTCCTCCCAGGGCATTCCCAGGTGCATCCTGCCTCCGCCTCCCCCTCCCCCTGTCCCTTCACCCTCAGGGGCTTACTCAGGCCTTCTCTCAAAGCACCCAAAGCACAGGCTCTTTTCCCACTGGCCGTGTGTGAGAACCTGCTATTCTAACCCATTAATCCTTATTTGTGAGCACTAAGGGTGTCTTGAGCTACTTTCCCCAGAAAATGCTTATGTTTTGTAGGAGTCTTTGGAGAGAATTACCTCAGCTGGATGAGGCAAAAACTCCCTCTGAGCCTGGGCTTGGTCTAGAAACCTTATTTTTTCATTGAAATATGGTTGATGTGCCAGATTATATTAGTTTCAGGTGATTTGACATTTGCTTACATTATGGAATGGTCGCTGTAATAAGTCTAGTAACCATCTGTCCCCATACAAAGTTATAGAAAGCTTCTTTACATAACACTACAGGAAACCATGAAATATAGATCAGAGATGTATGGGAGTTGAAACCTTTTTGTCATCCCTGCCTCAGAACAAAGCAGAATCTCTCCTGGCGTATCCAGTCAGCATGGGAAATTGAAGGGACTTTCCATGGCTTTATGCATGTCCATGAGTAGAGACAGCCCTGCCTCCTGCCATTAGAAAGTAAAGTTAAAAATACAGACTCAACCATGATGAAGCTGAAGATCAGAAAACTCCTCCTTTTTCTGACTCTGGCCCTCCCCCGTTTTGGTAAATAGTTCCATATTTCATAGATAGACCGGACACCCTGAGCTCAGTACACTTGTCATGTCTGGAAGGGAATATTCTGCAACACTCCCAGGTCAAAAGGGACCTAACACCCCTTCCTTTATTGTAACTCTCTTCTTCAAGCCAAACTAATTTGATACATTAACCATCTTTCTTCTTTCTTTTAGCCATGTGATTTAAACCTTTCTTGGTCATGAATCTCTTTGAGAATTTGGTGAAATCTCTAGCCCAGTACCTCAGAAAAATTCACCAAAATATGAAAATCTGTATTTAACTTCAAACCCTCATGACCCTCCAAATCCATCCATGGGCTTAAGAATCTGTGTATAGGGCTTCCCTGCTGGCGCAGTGGTTGAGAGTCTGCCTGCCAATGCAGGGGACACGGGTTCAAGCCCCGGTCTGGGAGGATCCCACATGCCGCGGAGCGACTGGGCCCGTGAGCCACAACTACTGAGCCTGCGCGTCTGGAGCCTGTGCTCCGCAACGGGAGAGGCCGCGATAGTGAGAGGCCCGCGCACTGCGATGAAGAGTGGCCCCCACTTGCCGCAACTGGAGAAAGCCCTAGCACAGAAGCGAGGACCCAACACAGCCATAAATAAATAAATAAATAAATTTTTAAAAATATAAAAAAAAAAAAAAAGAATCTATGTATAACAGCAGCTCACAGAGAGAAAAGTAGAGATTCCTACTAGATGCCTATACCCCAAGCCATTTATCTCCTTATTAATTGTCCAGAACACTCTGTTATGGACTAAATGTTTGTGTCCCCCCAAAATTCATGTGTTGAACTCCTAACCACCATTGCAGTGGTATTTGGAGGTGGGGCCTTTGGGAGGCAATCAGGTTTAAGTGAGGTCTTGAGGATGGGGCCCCATGGCAGCAATAGTGTCTTTCTAAGAAGAAGAAGAGAGACCAAAGCTCACTCTCTCTCCTTCTGCCATGTGAAGTTAGAGCAAGAAGGTGGCAACCTGCAAGCTAGGAAGTGGGCCCTCACTAGGAACTGAATGGGCCAGCATCTTGATTTTAGACTTCTTAGACACTAGGTCTATAAGAAACAGATGTCTGTTGTTTAAGCCACTTAATCTATGGTATTTTGTTATAGCAGCCAGAGCTTGCTATACTTGCTCATGTCCATTTACAGAGCACTACAGGCAACCCATAAATAGACCAGAGTTTGCACAGGAGATGAAACTTTTTTACCTCCCCTATCATAGCTTGGAGGAGAATCTCCCACGGTAGACCAGGCAGCAGTGGCAATTCCGCTGGGCTTAGAATGGCCTTCCTTCTCCTCTCCCTTCATTATCTCTTCTTTTGAAATGCTACCCGTTCAAGACCAGCTTAAATATCACAACTTACCAAAGAGTCAGAGTCCCAACCTCTCTCTACACCCCGTGTCTTTTCTCCCTCTCAGAATGGCAGGGTCTTCCTTTTTAAACTCTCAGAGACTTTGCCCATCATTATGATTATTTCTGTACTTGTCTTTCCCTCTTTCTTGTAAGTTAAATACGTTATGGGCAGCGATCGTCTTATCTTTATATGCTCTGCAGTGCGGACCCTATTGCTTGGACTATAGCAGGAGATAATTTTGTTGTTCTTGTTTAATTGGTAAACTTGGGAATGAAATGTGATGTGGCCATTCACTGGCTCCATCTTCTTATAACCCCATGAGATTTATGGCAACACGCCACATTTGGGAGCACCTCTGCCCAACAGGTGAATTGTTAGGAGCTTGCACAGGGCTTTTCAGCTCAACTGACTGCTCTTGGAAATTATTGGTCAGAAAAAGAAAAAAAAGACCCATTTTCTGGACCTTCAGGGTTGAAGCAACAGGAAGGTAGGTCTATACTTGTCTGGTATTGTCTTCAGATGGCAGCACACACTTTCCCTTGTAGCTGCCCTGCTGGGTTCTTCTGAGACCCCCACTGGGCCCTTGCCATACAGCTTCCCTGACTCAGGCAGCCCCTCTCCTTTGGCTGGCCTCTCCTGATCCCCCTGCAGCTTCTGCTTCTGGTATTATGACCCCTAACCTCTTACTCTGGACGCCCACCGCCTTGGGTAGGATCCACAGGCTGACATTCCTACCACAGTTCCCACGTCGGGTCCCCAGGACTCACACACTTTTGACCCGCTGATAGAAAGTTCCTTCCCAGATACAGTGGTCCACTCTGTTGCCACAGGTCATGTCAGGTTCTTCAGGAGTGATCAGGTGCCAGTTTCCTGGGCCCCTGCAGGAAACAAATGTTCCCTACTCATATGTTTCTGAGTAGGGACTCTTAAAGCTGGGGTTACAGGTTATGCAGGGAGGTTGGCTCTTCCCAAAGAAGTGATCTTTAGAAATCCTCTTTTGCCCTCCTCGGTGAGAGTCTGAGAGTCATCGAACTGGTTCTTCACCACCTGTCTGACGTATCTGTATGGCTGTCCATCTCCCAACTCAAGGCTGAAATCCGGTGTACATAACATCTTGGTGTCCCAGCTGAAACTTGCAATTTAACACTTGGTTCTATATTGTGGTCTTGCTTCCTCATCCACAGCCGATGCCACCAGGAGTGAATTCCTGAACCGAGGTCACCCAGTTTATTGCGTGGCCCAAGCCCTGCGGTTTGGGTGTTCCAGTATAAATAAACAAGTAGGAATGATCAGATTTGAATGAGCAAATTTGAATAAAGTAATATACTGCCTCCGATTTGCAGAATTCAAGCCAAGGAGTCTCAGTGCAGAGTCAGGACCAGAAGCTGTGTTAGAGGAAGCAAGCCAGAGCAGGAGCCAACTGAGAGAGACAATGCAGATTCCATCAGAGGAGCAGAGATGAGCGTGGTCATGTGGCTTCCAGGAGAAAGGAAGGAGTCTTCTCAGTTTCTGACTACCCAGGGGTGGTCTTCCTGTGGTCACGCAGGGCTGGGCTTCTGGCCCTCCGGTAGCCATGATCTTGCCTCTTGCATCTTCCCATCCCATCCTCTGCACCAGCACAGCCAGCTTCTGTTTCTTGTAACCCAAACTGATTAACTAGACCAGGAGACAACTGCAGTTCTGGGTGTTTTGGGTAACAAACCGTATTCTTTTCAGATACCCCTGTCCCACAGATCTAGTAAATGCTGTGGCAGATCAGCTGCTTTGTACCATGGCTTGAGAGAAAAATACACTGTCAGCCAGACTGTCAAATCAGCATAACGGGCTTGGTTTTTTCTTTGTGGTTTGAATGCCACCCTTCTGGAGTTGGGAAATGATGTCAGCTCACAGGAAACCCCACGTCTTTTTGTTGTCACTTACCAAGTTTGGGAAAATTTGATAGTATCCAGCAGACAAGCGGTAATTTGCTGACAAGTGTGGAAGGGTAGTTCTGAACCCTGGCTGTGCATGGTAGAAGCACTTGAGGAGCTTTTAAAACTATCACTCCTGGGTCCCACCAAGGCTAATTAAATCAGGTACTCTGTGGTGCCGCCTAGGCTTGGTCCTTTTTCAAATCTGCCTAAGTTATTTTAATGTGCAGCCAGAGACTCGCTGATCCAAAGAGGAGAAGAGAGGGATGTGATGATCAAGGAAACTTATATTTACTGAATACCTGCTACATGCTAGACAGTTTACCTAGTATTTACTGCTATCTATTGAGTGCTTACTATGTGTAAGACTGTTTTAAGAATTTTGTACCTATTTTTTTAATGCAAGTTAATTTTTTAAAATTTATTTTATTTATTTATTTATTTATTTTTGGCTGCGTTGGGTCTTCGTTGCTGCGCGCGGGCTTTCTGTAGTTGCGGCGAGCGGGGGCTACTCTGCGTTGCGGTGCGCCGGCTTCTCATTGCGGTGGCTTTTCTTGTGGAGCACGGGCTCTAGGTGTACGGGCTTCAGTAGTTGTGGCTTGCGGGCTCTAGAGCGCAG
Source organism: Balaenoptera musculus (assembly GCF_009873245.2). Classification (NCBI taxonomy): domain Eukaryota; kingdom Metazoa; phylum Chordata; class Mammalia; order Artiodactyla; family Balaenopteridae; genus Balaenoptera; species Balaenoptera musculus. The sequence goes on along the minus strand of NC_045793.1, from coordinate 76,165,855 downwards.
GCTCTGTAGCTGTAGCGCACGGGCCCAGGTGATCCGTGGCATGTGAGATCCTCCTGGACAAGGGCTCCAACCCGTGTCTCCTGCATTGGCAGGCGGACTCTTAACCACTGTGCCACCAGGGAAGCCCAAGGATTTTATATCTATTGATTGGCATTTATAATAATCCTCTGAAGAATGACCTCCATGTTTCAATGAGGAAACTGAGGCACAGAGCAATCACAAAGCTCATGAGTGACGGAGCTCAGTTTCAAATCAAGGTAGTGTGGCTCCAGAACTCTCACTTTCTTTACCACTACATCTTACTGTCTCACAATGACCTTGGCTGTTAGAGAGGACGGGCTATGTCATACTGGGAATGGAGGAAGTAACCTTGGAAATCCCTTAACAGAAATCCCTTAAGAACTCAAAAATCTCTATGCTACCATATTAACAAAGATTATTTCTCATTCAAACTGTCTATTCATGGAGAGTCCATGAGGAGATAGGAATGCCGGGAGGGGGGAGTGAATGCTCAGCTCCGCAAAGTCACTCAGAGACCCAGGCTGAAAGAGGTTCCACCATCTTGTAAACTCCATCACTTGAAGAAGAAAGTGGCCTTCTCAATCCCTTGGACCAGGGAAGAGAGAGGTGGGATAATCACACATGGGTTTTTCACTGCCTCAGCTGGAAGGGACGCGGGTCATTTCTGCTCATCCATCATTGGCTAGGACTAGTCACATGACCCTGCCCAGCTGCAAGGTAGTTGGGAAACATAGGGGAGCCAATGGAATATGTGTAAGCATTTATTTCTTTGCCACACCCCCTGAGGTGGCTGTGATGCCTGGCTCAAGAGGCATTCAGAGAGCTCAAGGAATGTGCCTAAAGAGACACAGAGTTTGGAGTTGGGCCTCACACTCAGGTAGTCTCACTTGAATTCTTGTGCTTTTTTTAATCCCATCAGTGACTAACTCTAAGTGTCTGGAGGGGTATTCTCCACACCAGTTAGCATTTATTTATCCTCGAGGGCATCTAGTAAATGCTAACACCACCTCCAAACATAAGGTGACGCTAGAAATATCTGGGTTGTAAATATAGATAATTGTGCTATTTTTATGAGGTGTGCTCATTAAATCATCAGGTGAAGTATCTAATGTCATCCTGGGAGTAGAAAGGATCATGCTTGGTGCCTAAAAATAAAGAACAGATTCACTGCGGGTTGCTAATATATGTAGCTTCAAAAAAAGCAGCCACCAACTAGCACGTCTCCTGTATGTGTAAAAGACTACAGTTACACTGTTAGTGACAGCTTTTTGAAGTTTCTGGAGCTCTGCCATCACAAATTGCTCCAGGTACAGAGGTGACAGGTTGGAGGAAAGCTTTTTTCTCCCAGTCTGTGATCAGCCATGGCTATTGTTGTTTATTAACCCACAGCATGAACAGGAATAAGGTATTAGCTAGACTCCACAATTTTAACATGAAACTTGGCAAGTGATGAAAATTCTCACCTCGTCCAATTGCTCGGGGTCTATCGTTTTGATAATTACATCTTAAAATATTGCACATTTTCCAAATGGGCAGCCGTATTGATGGGAAAGAAGAGGGTGCCCTGAGGTAGGTAGCCCCTACTTATATGTTCCTTGACATGGAGATGCTTTGTCCTTGGTCCCCAGGAGACCCACTGCTAGGAGATGGAGGCCCCATATCTGTCCTGCACCTCTGGAAAGTGCTCACTTGCACAGTACGTCCCTTGTGACCTAATGCTATGCTTGGGATTGTAACTGCATGAATATTGACAAGCCCATCCCAAACCTTTCTCTCTGACCTGGCACCTCCTCTAGTGTCCTAAGGAAACTTGGCCTAGAAAAGAGGCCAAGGCACGAGTGCCTAGGGTGGCATGCTGGACCAAAACAAGTCAAATAATGATAAAAAATAGCCACCATTAATGAGCTTTACCATAAGCCCAGTACTCCTCTAAGTACTTTATATATCAATTTATATAGTTCTCCCAACAACTCTCTGAAGCAGGCAGCACCATTATTTTTATTTTACAGATAAGGGAGCTTGAGGCACAATGAGGTTAAGAAACTTACCCAAAGTCCTACAACTAGATAGTGGCAGAACCAAGTAGAGGAGGCCGGCAGAATGGTTTTAGAAGTTGGGCTCTTAACCAATACAGAAAATAAAAATAAAAAGAGGTTTGGAGGGGAAAATACGATTGACAAGAGGAAAGCCATTACTCCCTTTGCCATGTTTCTCTCCTTGGCGTCCGTAAGGCCCAGCGTGAGACTGAGGTTACCTTTCCCAGACTGGCTGTGGTTCCAGAGGGATCTGAGCCTCAACCTGAACTGATTATTGAAACCACCTGGGGAACGTAAAAAAGGCAGCTATTTGAACACTGCCCCTGAGCTGCTAAACCAGTCTGGGCCCCCAGAAATAATATCGCACGTTAAATTTCCCCAGGTGTTTCTAATGGCCAAGCAGGTTTTGGAGTCCCTGCTGTAGCAGAATCAAAAAGTTCCCAAACACAGGGATAGGCTAAAACTGGCCTGAGGTGAAGAAGAGGAGCCCAAGACACATCACCCATGATGTGCACGGGAAGTATACTTAAAAATGAGCGTCGGGGGCTTCCCTGGTGGCGCAGTGGTTGAGAATCTGCCTGCCAATGCAGGGGACACGGGTTCGAGCCCTGGTCTGGGAAGATCCCACATGCCGCGGAGCAACTGGGCCCGTGAGCCACAACTACTGAGCCTGCGCGTCTGGAGCCTGTGCTCCGCAACAAGAGAGGCCACGACAGTGAGAGGCCCGCACACCGCGATGAAGAGTGGCCCCCGCTCGCCGCAACTAGAGAAAGCCCTCACACAGAAATGAAGACCCAACACAGCCAAAAATAAATAAATAAATAAATAAATTTTTTAAAAAATGGGGCAGTAAAAAAAAAAAAAAAAAAAATGAGCGTCAAGGCCAGATTTGAAAGGGAAGAGAGGTGGTCATGATTCAGAATGGAAAAAGTGTAGCCAGGAAGGATCTGATCATCAGTCTGCCCCAGTCATCCCTGTTGCCCTAGTGATGGGACTGAGGTCCTTTGAAAAACACCGTTTATTGGTTTTTTTTCTTTTTATACCATGTACACCATGGTAAAATTGTACATCAGTGAAAAGAAGAAAATTAGCAAGCACTGGCATTTCTAACACCCAGAGTTATACTGCTAACACTTGGGTGCTCAGAATCACTTCCTGCTGGACAGATATACATCCTGTCTCTTTTTTTGGACAAGCTGGAGGCACCACCATTTTGCCATCTGCCTACCTGTGGCCTCACTGAGTGAGGCACCAGCGGGTACCTTGTCCCTTCGGTAATGTGGGTTTGCCAGAACTTGCGGCTCAGGACCCCCGTGTGCAAAGCTGAGCTGGCATCAGCAGGTCGGTAGGATCCAAGGAAGCCTGTGCAGCGAATGGATGGCTCTGGTGGACCTGCGCCACTAGTTGCCACAACTCCTGCCATGCCAGCAGCACCAACATCACTAGCACCAGCTCAGAATCACGGTGTCCAACCAGGAGGAACCTGAGAGACCACCTGGTGGTCATTTTATAAACAAGGAAACCAAAGCTTAGGAGGGTGAATGTCAAGCCCAGCAGTCTGCCTGCCTTAAGATGCCTGAAATGTAACTACGGATCTGGAAAAGGAATCAGATGATTCCTAAGGGACATGATTAATGAATGGGCTACAGAAAAACAGATGGGCAAAGCTCGCTGGAGCTTGACTTTGTGGAAATCCTTTATGACCACTGGCTCACCTATTTGTATAACTTAGCTGCAGCTTAACTGGGGGAAATCCATCCAACGGACCCAACAGGACTGCATTCCTACATTATTTTGGTGACAATAGCCCCACATACCCCGCCTTCCTTTCTTGCTATCTCCACCTGCAATGCGATCGGTTAGGTTTTGGCAAGCCAGAGCTTGTAATTTTGGCGTATCCTCAATTGGCTACGTTAATAGGGTTACTATAAAAATGTTTGCGGTGTACTGCAGGGGTTGGAAAACTTTCCCTAAGGTCATAGAGTAACTATTTTAGGGCTTGTCAGCCATAGGGCGTCTGTTGCAACTACTCAACTCTGCAGTTGTCACACAAAAGCAGCCACAGACAATATGTAAATGAATGACTGTGACTGTGTACCAATAAAACTTTATTTACAAAAATAGGTGGCGAGGGGCTTCCCTGGTGGCGCAGTGGTTGAGAATCTGCCTGCTAATGCAGGGGACATGGGTTCGAGCCCTGGTCTGGGAAGATCCCACATGCCACGGAGCAACTGGGCCCGTGAGCCACAACTGCTGAGCCTGTGCGTCTGGAGCCTGTGCTCCACAACAAGAGAGGCCGCGACGGTGAAAGGCCCGCACACCGCGATGAAGAGTGGCCCCCGCTCGCCACAACTAGAGAAAGCCCTCGCACAGAAACGAAGACCCAACACAGCAAAAATAAATTAATTAATTAATTAAAAAAAAAAAAAATTGGTGGCGAGCCTGCCAAACAGCATGTAGGGGGATTATTCTGTGCATAATAGTGGTTTATTCCCAATAATTCTACCACATAATTATAACGTATCTAGAAATTTTTAATTATTTGATGAGATGTCAAGAGAAATGACTGAATCTTTACAGTGAGAGCAAAGTCAGATTTAGTCATTGGAAAAAGTTCACTTGATTTTGAAAACTCTACTTTTTCTGCTTTTTAATGACTGCCAGAACAACATTCTTGCCAGACACATGTGTCAGTGACTCCGTGTGAATATATTCATAGTGTGGATTTATTTAAGCGCGGACTGCACAGTTCACCAGTCTAGGATATTAAAACAGATGGAATATTAATGACCAATGCTAAAGTTTCAGTCATTCTTAAAACAGAAAATGCTCTCAAAGTAGCTAATTCTTTGTAAGAATGTATTATAGTTGTTTTCTATTGTCAGTTAGTTACGAAAACAAGCTGCCCTAAAACTTAATGCCCTAAGACAATATTTATTTAGCTCATGAATCTGTGGATCACCTGGGTGGTTCTTTTGATCTAGACCAGACTCTAGGCCAGTTTCAAACGGTACAGACTGGACTCTCTCTAGCTCTCATGTCAGGGGCTGTGTGGCCTAGCGTGGCCCTACTCACATGTCTGGTGGTGGGATGGCTGTCGGCTCCGGCAACGGTGGACAGGGAAGATGGTACAGGGTTTCATGGCTGTCATTCTCCAGTAAGCCAGCCCGGACTGTTGACAGTGCAGTCCCAGGAGGCCACGATTGTGCATGGCAGCCTGAAAGGCCTCCTGAGGCCTAAGCTCAGAACTGGCACATGGGCACTTCAATCGCCTTCCGTTGGCCTAAGCAAGTCACAAGACCAGCCCATATTCAAGAAGCGGGGAAATAGATTCTACCTCTTAATGAGAGGAGCACAAAGTAATACTACAAAAGGTGCAGATCCAGGGAGGCACAGACATTGCTACGATCAATCCACCATAGTCTGTAAGAGAATAGGCAAAATAATTGTTTTTTAAAGATAGGACAGGAAGCCCTGTTGACAACATCATTCACATAGTTGAGCTGAAAACAAAATTAGCAAGATTGACGCATCTTTTTCACAGTGTTGCAGTGTGTTCTTATTGTTGAATGAATCCAAACCATGTCTCAGGTGTTGTTTCTGTCCACCTCACAGGCCTGTCCAAATTCCAACATCTTTCCTAGTGTGTGTAATTGTGCTCTACCTTAAGAAAGCCCTGGGTATGAACACTCAAACTGTCAAAAGAGAAATTAGGATGCTATTCTTTGATTGACAATAATTCTTTTCATTTTTAACAGAAGGTTTTATTACAGACTTCCTAGAAATAGTGAGTTTTCTATTTACCATGTAATTTACTTCGTAGAAATTTGGCATGGACATTTTCTGGGCACTCCTATCACCAGAAACATGACACATCCGTATTTCTCTCAGGACTCCTTAAGTATTAAGATGATAATCTTAGTTATTCTTTTTTTTTTCTTTTCGGCCTCACCGCATGGCATGTGGAACTTCCCTGATCAGGGTTCGAACCTGTGCCCCCTGTAGTGGAAGTGCGGAATCTTAACCACTGGACCACCAGGGAAGTCCCATACTCTTAGTTTTGTTTCTTCACCATGTTTATAATACATGAAAAAGCCAAATTTGCAACAATAGTACCTTTTTTTTTTTTCTTTTTAAGGAAGTCAAACCACACTGGGCCTAGGGAAGAAAGCACTGGCCAAAGGTTCATCAGATGGGAGCTATAACCTTCGTTCAGTGAGATGGCACAGGTACTAGAAAGAATAGCAAGCTTGGAGCCAGGAGATGTGGGTCTGGATCTCACCTACAAATATTTTCCTTTCTTTTTTTTTCTTAAATTTAATTTAATTTTATGTTTTTATACAGCAGGCTCTTATTAGTTACCTATTTTATACATATTAGTGTATACATGTCAATCCCAGTCTCCCAATTCATCACACCACCACCACCCCCCACACACACCCTGCTTTCCCCCCCTGGTGTCCATAAGTTTGTTCTCTACAGCTGTGTCTCTATTTCTGCCTTGCAAACGGGTTCACCTGTACCATTTTTCTGTATTCCACATATATGCGCTAATATACAGTATTTGTTTTTCTCTTTCTGACTTACTTCACTCTGTATGACAGTCTCTAGGTCCATCCACCTCTCTACAAATGACCCAGTTTCATTCCTTTTCATGGCTGAGTAATATTCCATTGTATATACGTACCACATCTTCGTTATCCATTCATCTGTCAATGGGCATTTAGGTTGCTTCCATGACCTGGCTATTGTAAATAGTGCTGCAGTGAACATTGGGGTGCATGTGTATTTTTGAATTATGGTTTTCTCTGGGTATATGCCCAGCAGTGGGATTGCTGGGTCATATGGTAATTCTATTTTTAGTTTTTTAAGGAACCTCCATACTGTTCTCCATAGTGGCTGTATCAATTTACATTCCCACCAACAGCGCAAGAGGGTTCCCTTTTCTCCACACCCTCTCCAACATTTGTTGTTTGTAGATTTTCTGATGATGCCCATTCTAACTGGTGTGAGGTGATACCTCATTGTAGTTTTGATTTGCATTTCTCTAATAGATAGTGATGTTGAGCAGCTTTTCATGTGCCTCTTGGCCATCTGTATGTCTCCTTTGGAGAAATGTCTATTTAGGTCTTCTGCCCATTTTTGGATTGGGTTGTTTGTTTTCTTAATATTGAGCTGCATGAGCTGTTTATATATTTTGGAGATTAATCCTTTGTCCGTTGATTCATTGGCAAATATTTTCTCCCATTCTGAGGGTTTGTTTTTTTGTTGTTGTTTGTTTGTTTTATACAGCAGGTTCTTATTAGTCATCCATTTTATATACATTCGTGTATACATGTCAATCCCAATCGCCCAATTCATCACACCACCACCCCCACCCGCCATTGCTTTCCCCCCTTGGTGTCCATATGTTTGTTCTCTACATCTGTGTCTCAATTTCTGTGCTGCAAACCAGTTCATCTGTACCATTTTTCTAGGTTCCACATATATGTGTTAATATGCGATATTTGTTTTTCTCTTTCTGACTTACTTCACTCTGTATGACAGTCTCTAGATTCATCCACATCTCTACAAATGACCCAGTTTCATTCCTTTTCATGGCTGAGTAATATTCCACTGTATATATGTACCACATCTTCTTTATCCATTCGTCTGTTGATGGGCATTTAGGTTGCTTCCATGACCTGGCTATTGTAAATACTGCTGCAGTGAACATTGGGGTGCATGTGTCTTTTTGAATTAAGGTTTTCTCTGGGTATATGCCTAGTAGTGGGATTGCTGGATCATATGGTAATTCTATTTTTAGTTTTTTAAGGAACCTCCATACTGTTCTCCATAGTGGCTGTATCAATTTACATTCCCACCAACAGTGCTAGAGGGTTCCATTTTCTCGACACCCTCTCCAGCATTTATTGCTTGTAGATTTTCTGATGATGCCCATTCTAACAGGTGTGAGGTGATACCTCATTGTAGTTTTGATTTGCACTTCTCTAATAATTAGTGATGTTGAGCAGCTTTTCAAGTACTTATTGGCCATCCGTATGTCCTCTTTGGAGAAATGTCTATTTAGGTCTTCTGCCCATTTTGGGATTAGGTTGTTTGTATTTTTAATATTGAGCTGCATGAGCTGTTTATATATTTTAGAGATTAATCCTTTGTCAGTTGATTCATTGGCAAATATTTTTTCCCATTCAGAGGGTTGTCTTTTCTTCTTGTTTGTAGTTTCCTTTGCTTTGCAAAAGCTTTTAAGTTTCATTAGGTCCCGTTTGTTTATTTGTTTTTATTCCATTTCTCTAGGAAGTGGATCAAAAAAGATCTTGCTGTGATTTACGTCAAAGAGTGTTCTTCCTATGTTTTCCTCTAAGAGTTTTATAATGCCTGGTCTTACATTTATAACTTTAATCCATTTTGAGTTTATTTTTGTGTATGGTGTTAGGGAGTGTTCTAGTTTCATTCTTTTACATGTAGCTGTCCAGTTTTCCCAGCACCACTTATTGAAGAAGCTGTCTTTTCTTCATTGTATATCCTTGCCTCCTTTGTCATAGATTAGTTGACCATAGGTGTGTGGGTTTATCTCTGGGCTTTCTATCCTGTTCCATTTATCTATATTTCTGTTTCTGTGCCAGTACCATATTGTCTTGAAATATTTTCCTTTTTACAAGACATCATTTAATTCTTCTTGCCTCCCGTTCATTAGGGTACGTACTGCCAGTGTCTGCCATTACACAGTTTTCTTTGTTGACCGTGTGATTCTCTGCTGTGATTCCCTTTAGTTTCCATTTCTGTAAAGTGGGGCTAACGGTCCTCACTTTGCCAATTTCACTGGATGGCAAGGATCAATGAAAAAAATCGGAAGTGAGTTTCTTGTCAAGCTCCTGAAGCTTGAACTTGAGAGTACCTCACTTACACAACTTTCTTCAAGATAATTTTGTATTCATAATTTTGAATCTACCAGAGTTTCTTAAGGAGGGTCCTTAAGAGAAAAAAAGAATCAGGAGAGCCCTCAATGTTGGTGTCCTTCAGGACGCCACAATCTGAGTCTGCCTCCAGACATAACATGTAAGGAAATACTTTATTAGGACTCTAGAGCTGAGGATTGGGGATGCAGTTCTTTCATTTAGGCTTTCACTTCTAATTAAATGCATGTACTTCTGGAATGGGTAGCACACAAAGTCTTATCTGTCATTTATACTCTGGAGTGTGTGAGTTAGAGCTTTTCCTGAGAGCAGGTTTTGACAGACAGGGAAAGAAGAGAAAGCATGAAATGTGAGATCCTAAAATGAGTGGGGGAGAAGCCAGAAAGAGAAAGGAGGGTGATAGCCGAGGTAAGACTCTGGCAATGACCAAACAGAAAAGATGCCGCCATCATCCCGGAGTAGGACTCTGGACACCTGTAGCTCTTGGACCTGAGGTGAGGTCTGGAGACACTAGGGGAAGGGGTAGAAAGTCATACAACCAAAAAAAAAAAAAAAAGAAAGTCATACAACCAAATGCTAACAAAGCATTTATCTTTGGGTGGCATGAACATTTTTATTTTCCTTTTTTGTATGTGTATACTTTTATTTTCCCCCAGTTATAAAATAGACATGAATTGGCTATATCAGCACTTTTTTCACATTTGAGAAATATTTTACACTTCAGAGCAAAGAGGACAGAGAAGACACCTCACACACTGTTGTACCAAAGCTAGACTGAATGGCTTAGGGCTTAGATAATGTTTCAAATGAAGGCCCTTTCTCCTGGGTGGTTTTGTATTTCCAGACACACATACCTAACTGAAAGAAGCATTTTCCTCATTGAAGCTGATTCAGGCTAAACACAGGTTTTAAAGCTATGTAAAATTGAATCTAGTTTTCTTATAGATGCTATTAAGAGACCATTAGGATAGAAACCTTTACCAGGGCTCATTCAGTTTAATTCAATTCAATTCTACAACCCTTATTTCTCGAGTGCCGGCACGTGGGAGGTATCAAAATGAGTAAGGCTTGATCCCTGCCCTCAAGATGCTCCAAGTAAAGTGGATGAGAGAGGTGCAAAGGCAAGAGCCATCACGCTGTCTGCGATGAGTGCTGTAGCCCTGTTAACTCTGGCCCCCCCAATCTATTGGTCCTGACCCCAGAGACAGAGGGAATTTTGGACAGCACTTCCTATATAAGGCAACTTCTCTCTGCATCGCCGCCAACGTAGATGAAGATCAAACTGCAGCTCTCATTCCCCACCTTGGGTTTTAAAACCTTGGTCCCATTCTCTGGCTCTCCCATGGAGACCTCATCCCTAAGTATGCTGGAATATCCTGGAACACTCTGTCTCCTTCAGACCCACCAGCCTTTCCTGCTTTGCTTCCATTAGTTTCCATTCGCACTCCCCTTTTAACAAAAAGGGGAGTGAAATTCAAAATGCCTGTATGTGATTTGCTCCAGTTTCTCCTACCTTCCTTTGCCCAAACTTCTATTAAGTCCCATGAAATAGAGGCACAGAATGTGGAGGGAGCAGAGGAAAAAATGAATTCCAACTGGAGTGGGGTATCCGAGAAAGCTTTCTGGAGGAGGTGCTCTTTTATTTGGGCCTGGAAAGGTAGGTGTGATTTCAGAAGGTGAGAACAATGCTTTCTGGCACTGGGATCTCCGTAAAGAAAGGGCAAACGGAAGGTGGGTTTGGGGATGGCAGATTTGGCGTCTGCTCTGGGCTGGGTGCACTGCTGTGGAGGAGCGTGGCTCAGAGGAGGGAATTAAAGGTGGAGAGATGATTTGCAGCTATGCTGCAAAGGGTCCAGGATGCCAGTCTAAGTGTTTTAAAGTGATCCTTCATGCAAAGGAGATAACCCTAAAATGTGGTTGAGAGCAGAGCATCACAGAGTCCTGTGTGTGGAGAGTGAGCACAGAATCCCCCAAGAAAGCCTCTCCACACAGCTTTTATTCTTAGATCCTCTCCATAAACCAGCTTGCCTAGAATGAGGCCTAGGAGCCAACGGTCCTATAACAGAACTTCCTAATCGTCCCCCAGCGGCCCGCAAAAGTATATGCTCTCAGAGCCAAGAGCAATGTTTATTGAGTCTAGGCCAGATCCACGGGAGTGTGCTGGTAAGCCTCAAGGCACTGAAACTTCATGAAAGATCACTCCGTGTCCAATTTAAATGCATGAACCCAGGAGCCTGCCCTGAGTAAAGGGAACATGTTGTGAAAAGTAGATTTCTTATTTTTTTTGTGAAAAAGACCAGGTAGTCACTCTTGCCAACCTCCATCACAGGCTGAAGAAAGTCAGATTCAGCTCATAAGGAGGCAAACAGATCTCAGGGAAGAAACACATTAAAAGAATAATCCCTCCAGAGTCGCTGGGAAAATTGCCTGTGCTGATCCATGATGGAAAAGACAAAGTGCATTTGATGAGTTCAGCTGAATAAAATCCTGGAAAATTGTCCGAGTTAAAAAAAATGTCAAAGCAGAGCTTAAAAGCATCAGCAGGCTTTTGCGAGTCGGGAAATAGCAGGTTTGTGCACGCACGTGCACACACACATGCAGGGGCAATTCGCGTCTTAATGGTGTGTCTTTTTGTCAGATGGTGCCTCTAACCCGGAGTAGTATCTTTATTTTTTTTTTTTAATAAATTTATTTATTTATTTATTTTTGGCTGTGTTGGGTCTTCGTTTCTGTGGGAGGGCTTTCTCTAGTTGCGGCGAGCAGGGGCCACTCTTCATCGCGGTGCGCGGGCCTCTCACTATCGCAGCCTCTCTTGTTGCGGAGCACAGGCTCCAGACGCGCAGGCTCAGTAGTTGTGGCTCACGGGCCCAGTTGCTCCGCGGCATGTGGGATCCTCTCAGACCAGGGCTCGAACCCGTGTCCCCTGCATTGGCAGGCAGATTCTCAACCACTGCGCCACCAGGGAAGCCCCGGAATAGTATCTTTATTGCTCATTTCCTGCAGGGAGAGGGAAGTGGAGGGCTAGTGAGAGGCGTGAATCTGAAAACGGACTCCAGGAGTGAGAGAAATCATATGGTCTTTTTCACTGGGAGGAGCCCGAGTCCTTTGTGTTTTGTTATTGTGGAAAGAGTTGAAGCATTGAGTCTTGTGGGTGGGACTTAATCTTGAGTTTTTATGGCTACGTCTTAAACATAGAATAAAGACAACTGAAATGCATTTGGGGGGCATGTGTCCAGGGGAAGAAACAGAATTCTTACTGTTTACCTTCACCTGTTGTCTGTTCTCTGTTCTTGGGACAGAGGCCACGAGAGGGAGGAGAGGAGAGAAGAACTACCTGCTCACTCCCTTCCAGTCCCCTGGACTTCCTTCTACAACACCTGGTCAGGGTGCAGTATAGGTCTTGCGCCCCGTGGCCCAGATCTCAGGGCATCCAGAGGTGCTGGGGACTCTGGGCCTCTATCTCCACGGATGGGCCTCGGGTGGCAAGGCCAACCTGCCCGCTGCCCTCAAAGATTCTGGCTGGGCAACGGCTGCCACAGCAAAGCAAGCAGCTGAAGGTCTGGGACGCAGGTGAGGCCAAGTGCATCTCAGGAGGCCTATGAGATGGTCTTAGAAAGGGAGGAGCCAAAGACGGTCACGCTGGGTTTTTATAAAGACCTGTACTCTGACTGGATTATCTAACAACCTTAGGAAGACAGAGAACTGTTTGTAACAGGTCTCTTAGTTGACTGGGTTTGGGGTACATCAACCCATAGAACTTTTATGCAGGGATTGTCATCCAAGAGTATGAAGGTAAGAAATTATTTTGAAGGCTTTGTTCAATGTCCTCTCTTGTTATAATGATGCAGCATCACTGTGTGTATATCCAGAGTTTTAGCAGGGGCTTGTTCAACCGGGGAAAGGGGCCCTAACGAGAGCAGGCCCAGGATTGCCTCTCTGGAATGTGCCTCATCCCTGGGTTTTAATTGAACATTTACTAGATACCAGGTCTTGTGTGAGAAGAAGGACAGGGACAAGAGCACACAGAGCCTGCTTTCTAGGCCCTCACTTTGCAGAGGGAGAGGCCTTCACTGGCCTGATGGACTCACACGAAGGAGGGCCCATGGTTTACTCTCAGGATCCTTGACATCTACTCCTTGAGTGGACCTCGCTCCCCTCAAGTCCTTGCTCAGCTGCCACCTTCTCAAAGAGACCTACCCTATTTTTAAACTACGGTACCTCTCATCCCTTCACGCTGCTCTACCCTTTTTCTTTATTTCCATACATGCATCTGCTAACATACCAACCACATAGTTTACTTAGTCTTTGAACTATTATTTATGAATAGTTTCTTCCCCCAAGAATGGAAACCCCACAAGGCAGAGATTTTTGCTGATGTATCCTAAATATCTACTTGTAACCGACAGATAGTATAACCATAAGCACAGTCTGGGTCCCTGGGCTACCTGACTGGGGTTGGCCTGCGCTCCCTCTGGATTGCCCCTGAGCCAGGCTGTCTGTTCTGCAGCTCAGAGCACAGCTTCTTTCTCCCCATTTTGTGGAAGAGCATTGATTCCTCGTTAGGAGCTGGAATCTGGGGTTACATCTTATAAAGCTCTGTTCCTAGGCTGGGAAGAGAGACTGTTTCTCTCCCCTTTCTGATTTATCTCTGATCGTGGTGTCTGGGATTTCATAGGTAAGTGCTCAATTAATGTTTATTGAAATGAAACTTAGTTGGCAATGACATTTCATCTCTCTTTTCCCAAACATGGAAAGAGCCTTACTGTCTCTGTCACCCAGGATTTGCCTCTCTCTGTGTCTGCAGACATGGCCTTGGGGAGCGAAAGGCTGGTCTTGAGTGTGTGTAGGGTGGGTGATTCTGGTTCCTCAGCACTGGTTTTCACCACAGCTTCTCCCTCTTCTGTTCCTAAAATTCCCCCCTAATGAGTTGCCCGAGACCCTGCAGATGCCTGCTGCCTTGCTGTCCTTGCTGACATCTCTGAGTCAGCCTAGATTTAATACACCCCTCCTTGCCGATTGGGTCCCAGATCTCCACTATCAGAAACAGTATTTATATCTCTCAGTTCCTTCCTAGGTTACCCAAGATAAGCAAGGGGAGGATGTAAAAAAAAGGGCATTAGGACCAAGAGGTGCCTGTAGGAACTCGAATGGGTCATCAGGTCTTTCTGGGCCAAGAGTCACATCTTGGATTTGCACTTGGTGGTGGGTTCCCTTTCCAAGAGTCAGCAGCTGCAACCGAGCAAGGTGAGGAATTGCAGCAGAAATTCCCTACAGCTGCTTCAGTTCTGGAGGCTGACTGCAGATGCTTCCAGCCGCTTTTCCCCTCTTGCCTGGGGCTTCTAGGAAGTGTGCAGTTAGTGATACTGCACGGGATCTCTCTGTGGCTGTCAGGCGAGAGTTACGCGTGGGGAAGAAGGCCCTCTCACCAAGCTAGAGCCAATCTCTGCAGCCCAGACGGGGCTGTAGAGGGGTATCTGGTGTTTAACCAGATAGTCGTTTGTCCAGTTGTTATAACCAAGGGAGGGAGGCCATTCCCTCGTGCTGCTGCTTCTCTGGGAAAGTGTCTTTACAGTTAGAGCCAGATGAAATGGGGTTGAGCCAGAGTGGGAGGGCAGGGCAGGGATTCCACGTCCTTTCAATGGGAGAACATTCCCCCGAACTAGGATTCCCCCGCCTCAAGACTTCGTATGCTGTGGTTGTCAGTGCTCACTGGCCGTTTGGAGGGTGGATCACTTTGGGGGCCCAGATCCCTATATTAGCCCCTAGCAAGTGATTGATGTCCTTTGAGAGAATGAGGAGAAGAAAGCTGAAGGAGGTAAGGAAATAGGACACTTGGTCCAAACGGTGTTTCATCTGCCTTTTTCCTCAAGTCTGCTGCCTTGCCAGGACATTCCCCATACCTCTGCCATACAGGTTGCTGTATGTCTAATCCCTACACTTTCTCTAACCCTAACAAAATGGAATAGGAAGTGGTCATCAACTCCAGCTGGGTCTCAGCAGAAACATCTGAAGTTGTCATCACCTTCAGGTTCTGAGTCAGTGAAAGGGGAGGGATGTCAGCTCCCACCACACCATCAAATTCTGCTCTAGGGACTGCTTCTCATCACACCCAAGTTCAGGCAGCAGGGTTGGCCCACTGGCAGCATGAGGCTGGGATTCCGTGGAGA
The DNA here is from genome assembly GCF_009873245.2 of Balaenoptera musculus. NCBI lineage: Eukaryota > Metazoa > Chordata > Mammalia > Artiodactyla > Balaenopteridae > Balaenoptera > Balaenoptera musculus. The sequence goes on along the minus strand of NC_045793.1, from coordinate 76,150,714 downwards.
ATCCCATCACCATCAGGAAGCTCCACACCATCCCAGTTCTCCTCAGCTCAGGCCAGGTTCAGGGGGATGGGGAGGGGAGAGTGGAGAGGGGGTGTGTGGCCAGTTTAATCCTTGCCAGGGCCTCAGTTCAATTTTGCATGCCTATTGCAAAAGCCAGTGTAATCTTACTGAGAACAAGGCACTGGTTTAAAAGGAGAAGAAAAGATTAAAAAGGAAATAAATCCTAGATGTTTCTTTTGATGTTTGACTTTCCTTTTCTGGAACTGAGATAGTCAACCCTATATCATGCTAGATAGGGCCAGCAGTTTGGACTGATTTATTTAGGTGGAAATTGATTTTTTAAATCTCTTGTATGATAGCACCAACAGACTCCCACCTATGGGCGTAACTGTAAGTTACAAGTGCCTGCTGGGTCTGGGAAATCCGTAAAAGCAGTTCTAACCCAGGCTTTGCTGTCTATTAATATTGTTGTTGCTTATCTGTGTATCATGATCATTTCCAAATATTTGTTGTGGCCCCTATGAACCATATAAGGAGCCTACAATAGGTAGAAATAACAGTGATATAAGTACCTCTCTTTCTTGTTGTTGCCCTGAAATGATTTCAATTCTTGGCCAAGAGGCATGTTCAGTGTCATCTCTATTTGTTTCCTACTAGATCTTTCTAAAATAATTGGCTTCTCAGTGTGTAGTGCTTGGCGATAGCATCTGTTTGGAAATGTCTGGTCACCTACTTTAGGTAGAGAAGATTCCTTCATAGAAAAAAAATATATATATATGTATAAAGAGAGGTGAGAAGAGAGACAGAGAGAGAGAGACAGAGAGAGAGAGAGAGAGAGATGACTGAAAGTACGGGAACCATCTAACCAGTATCTATAGTATCTTTTCTGAAATGGTCAGCTGTACCCCAGGGACTTCCCTGCATAGCCTGAGGATTGGGGAGAATAAATCATATTTCATTTGTTTCTTCTCCTCTGATGGGTGCCCCATGACACTATGATCCCTTGGACTGATGTCTGGTAGAAGAAACATTAAAGGAAGAATGAAATGCTCCCAGTTAATTCCATTATACCATTTACTGACATCCTCCCTGGGCTCAGTCTATACCCAGGGGACTTTCTACAGGGGCACATATCTGATGGGAAATACAGATTGTGTGATCCTAATAAGTCAACGAAGGTCATCATGAGTGCTGGGCTTGGCAATGGAGATGTCACTCCAGGAGCCCACAGAACTGGACAGATTCTTGTTCTTCCTCTATGTGCCGCAGCTCTCTGTGAGCTTGGGAAAGTTTGCAAAGGCTAGGTTAGTGTCATGTAATTGCAGCATTATTTACATCCTGAAAATTACACTGGATAGAAGACCCATGTTCAGACCTGTTCCTACCAGTCAGCAGTTTGTAGTTCTCAGTAGCCTTCAGTCTCCTTGGTCATAAAATGTTGATAACCATAGTCACTTTTTTGAAAACTTTGAGGCCACATTCACATGTAAGCCATCATTACAGTATGCCCCATTATGCCCCCTTTCTTTTCTCCTAAATAGTGGAGCAGTCTCTTTAACCAGAACTAGTACTTTGCTGAGGTATCTTCTTGTTTCCCCTTCACATTGCCTGTTACAGCTCTTCTGACAAGCAGTGGGAAACCGCCCACTTCAGTCCCCTCTTTTAGAGGTAAAAAGCCAAGGTGGCAACTGATCTTGCTGTGAAGAGTTGAGGGATTTTTTTAATTGTAAGAATCTAGGTGTTTTTTTTGGGTTTTTTGCCTGCCTATAACCCTCTCAAGGTGAAACCCAACAGGGATAATTAAGGTAAAATCAGCAATAACATCCTTCATTGAACTTCCAGAACTATATGGAACTTCCATATAAAAATATTTAACCCATATACGGAATCTAAGGAAAAAAAAAAAAAGGCCATGAAGAACCTAGTGGCAAGACGGGAATAAAGACACAGACCTACTAGAGAATGGACTTGAGGATATGGGGAGGGGGTGGGGTGAGATGTGACAGGGTAAGAGAGTGTCATGGACATATATACACTACCAAATGTAAAATAGATAGCTAGTGGGAAGCAGCCGCATAGCACAGGGAGATCAGCTCGGTGCTTTGTGACCACCTAGAGGGGTGGGATGGGGAGGGTGGGAGGGAGGGAGATGCAAGAGGGAAGAGAAATGGGAACATATTGTATATGTATAACTGATTCACTTTGTTATAAAGCAGAAGCTAACACACCATTGTAAGGCAATTATACTTCAATAAAAATGTTTAAAAAAAAAATTTAACCCAGAGATTGTATTCATTAATTGAATAATAAAAATTAAAATCGTATGCTCCTTTATTATTGTTAACTTGGGGAAACTAACCATACCATTCTAGTCTGAATGTTGGCGCACTTAGGAAACCGAAGCTTCCTCATTTATCATACTGGATTTGACAATTGATAAGGCGTCTCACTGGTCTCTGCCCTAAAATGCATAGGTGTTGCAGTGGGAGGGAGCTTCTGTGAGTCAGTGATTTCGACTCGGAAGGCCTGGACCACCAGAAGGAAGCACAAGTTGGCTACTGTGGGAAGGTGACCTATGTCTTGGTTACACAGATCTTTAGGTGATTAAAATAATATCAAGGACTTGAAGTTCAAGTCATAAGAAGCCTAGAACACAGAGTCCTAGATTTAGAGCTGGAAGGCACTTTAGAGATCATCTAAACTCCTGCCACTCAAAAGTCTAGTCCAAGGGCTGGCACCATCTGCGTCACCTGGGAGCTGGTTAGAAATGCAGAACCTCAGGTCCCACCCTGGCCTACTGAATCAGTGTCTGTATGTAGCAAAATCCCCAGGAAGCTGGAAGGTATATTAACGTTTTAGATGCCTGGTCTAACCCATTCCTCTTGTTGTATGGATGAACGAAGTAAGTCACAGCAAGTCTAAGTGACATCAAGCAATGCTGATTCAAGGAGACAGTTCTCATTGGTTCAACTAAAATTTCTACACTATTTGTATAAATGGGATAGTACCACTTTGTATAAATGTGGTACCAAAGTACCACACTTCTCCTGGTGGCAGTTTATTCTGATTGCAGGTCAAGTGCTTAGATGCCTTAGAAAAGGAAACTGTGAGCATGACAGCACAGAGGAAAGTAGCTTTGCATCCACCGCCTATGGTAATACAGCACAGTGTTGAGATGGGGTTCACCTCAGGGCCTTTGCTCCTGCTGCTTCCTCTGCCTGGGATGCCCCACCTCTGAATCTTCACATAGCAGACTCCACATTATCTCCCAAGTCTCATCTTTGGAGAAGCTTTTCTTGGTCACTCTATCTGGAACCAACTTCTCTCCCCATCCCAATCCCCTCAGTCATTCTCTATCCCCATGGTCTTGCTTTTTTTTTTTTTTTTTAATTCATGGCAATTATTAAATGAAATTATTTAGCTTAACAATTTATTGTCTATCTTCCCTCCCAAAGCATGTTCCTTTGATGAGAGCAGGGACCTTGCTTTGCTTGTACACTGCCGCATCTCTACTCACCAAAAACAGAGCTTGACACAGTACATGCTCAATAATTATTTGCTAAGTGAATGAATAAGTAATTGAGGACAGAGCTTGCCGTATTTATGGTGAGCATAATCATCAAAAAGAACTAACATTTATTGACTTTAGCAATGTGTAGGGAGGGCACTGTGCTACAGGCTTTATACATTGTCTCATTTAATTTTTTATTATCAAAAGCAAGAACTAGTGTTAAAAAAAAAAAAAAAAGAACTAGTGTTGACTGCTTGGAAATTGTAACCTTAAATGTCTCTTCCTAAAATTGGGGGAAATGATTGAAATCTGGACTTGACTTTAGGATATTTCCCTAAAGGAAAGCACTGAGTGGCCCTCTGCACAAAGTGGTCCACACTGGGGGAGGATCTCAAGGATCCAGGCTGAACTGGTTGGACCCGGGGGTTCACCATACCCATTGCTGTGTCTTGGCTCCCTTGATGGTTTTTCTTTGAGCACATGAATAGGGACAACAAGCCTTAGAGGCATGGCTTGGAATGAAATGTCCTGGTACACTTTTCAAAGCAATGATGGAAAAATGCACTCTTGCTTACCCCTTGCATGACCTGCAAAGCCATTTGTAACAGAAAATAACTTGTGCATGGAGGACATGATGCCAACCAGAGGACAATCCTTGATCTTCATTTTTCACCAAAGAAACAAAGCAAACAGGTCAATTTTGGCTTCAATCATCAAGTACATTTCATGGTACCTATGGAGAGAGGAAGGGCAATAAACTTGCCCTCATCATGGCCATTCAGTACTCCTCAATATTTTTTATTTTTATTTTTTTGCTATTTAAAATGTCTTAAAGTGCTCAGTCCCGATCTCACTCTCCATCTCACCTTCCATCAGCTCCACACATCCATCCCAGACAGCTGCGACCGGCTGACTCAGTAGGACGAGGCCCACAAACGGATCAGGAAGTCGGCCGGAAAGGCACATCTATAACAAGTAGCAGGAGGATGGAGGGAAAAACAACTTGAGTAAATGTGTTTCATTCCAGAGAAGAGCTTTTTAAAAAACTGTTTAACATTTAAAGTTCTATTATTATTTTTGGCATCATGTTGAGTCCATGCCTCTTTTTTGGCTACTTTTCTAGTACTTTATGTATCTGGAAGCAAAATTTGCAACCAGTTTCAGTAACTCTGGGAAAGATCTTTTGGTGTAATTATAGGAGGTATTTAAATGCTGTCTAAATGTTATTTGGTATACTCATCAAACAAGAGGTACAACTTGAAATGATCATATAAAATGACCTATAATTTACGTTTATACATCATAAACATTAAAAATGCCTCCAGCATTAGTCTCTGCAGAATTATATAACTTCAAAAAACAAATCTAATAATAATTACCCATAAATTCCAAGTTAATTACCCAATGCAAAAAACAGATGGGTATACAAGACTGTGGGTGGTTCCTTCCTTCACATGGTCAGTCGTGGAGCTTGGTATCTTTATTTTTTCTTTTTCTTTTTTTTTTTTCATAAAATGAACAGTGTATTTCACATCTAGATCAAGAAACAAAACATTGCCAGGAACACAGAAGTTCCTCTCATGTTTCTTTTCCAGGCACAACTCCCTCAAAGGTAGCCACTGTCCCCGATTTCTTTTTTTTTTTTTATTCAAACAGGAAGTCACAAAAATTATAATCATCCTCATCAGTTCACTCAGTCCCATGTAATTAATTTTTTTTATCTTGATCTTTTGTTAGCACTTGTATGAATTCATCAGTTTTCCATTAGAGTTCTGAAAATGCTTATTCATTCAGTTCAGCATTATAGTCAGTTACCTTGAGAAGAAAGTGTAATCTGCTGTTTTTGGATGGAATGTCCTATAAATATCAATTACATCTATCTGGTCTGTTGTGTCATTTAAAGCTTCTGTTTCCTTATTTATTTTCATTTTGGATGATCTGTCCATTGGTGTAAGTGAGGTGTTAAAGTCCCCCACTATTATTGTGTTATTGTCGATTTCCTCTTTTATAGCTGTTAGCAGTTGCCTTATGTATTGAGGTGCTCCTGTGTTGGGTGCATATATATTTATAATTGTTATATCTTCTTCTTGGATTGATCCCTTGATCATTATGTAGTGTCCTTCCTTGTCTCTTGTAACATTCTTTATTTTAAAGTCTATTTTATCTGATAAGAGTGTAGCTACTCCAGCTTTCTTTTGATTTCCATTTGCATGGAATATCTTTTTCCATCCCCTCACTTTCAGTCTGTCTGTGTCCCTAGGTGTGAAGTGGGTCTCTTGTAGACAGCATATATGTGGGTCTTGTTTTTGTATCCATTCAGCAAGCCTGTGTCTTTTGGTTGGAGCATTTAATCCATTTACATTTTTTTTTTTTACTTTTTTTTTTTTGTTTTTTTTTGTTTGTTTTTTTATACTGCAGGTTCTTATTAGGCATCAGTTTTATACACATCAGTGTATACATGTCAATCCCAATTGCCCAATTCAGCACACCACCATCCCCACCTCACCGCAGTTTTCCCCCCTTGGTGTCCATATGACCATTCTCTACATTTGTGTCTCAACTTCTGCCCTGCAAACTGGCTCATCTGTACCATTTTTCTAGGTTCCGCATACATGCATTAATATACGATATTTGTTTTTCTCTTTCTGACTTACTTCACTCTGTATGACAGTCTCTAGATCCATCCATGTCTCAACAAATGACTCAATTTCGTTCCTTTTTATGGCTGAGTAATATTCCATTGTATATATGTACCACCACTTCTTTATCCATTCGTCTGTTGATGGGCATGTAGGTTGCTTCCATGACCTGGCTATTGTAAATAGTGCTGCAATGAACATTCGGGTGCATGTGTCTTTTTGAATTACGGTTTTCTCTGGGTATATGCCCAGTAGTGGGATTGCTGGGTCATATGGTAATTCTATTTTTAGTTTTTTAAGGAACCTCCATATTGTTCTCCATAGTGGCTGTATCAATTTACATTCCCACCAACAGTGCAAGAGGGTTCCCTTTTCTCCACACCCTCTCCAGCATTTGTTGTTTGTAGATTTTCTGATGATGCCCATTCTAACAGGAGTGAGGTGATACCTCATTGTAGTTTTGATTTGCATTTCTCTAATAATTAGTGATGTTGAGCATCTTTTCATGTGCTTCGTGGCCGTCTGTATGTCTTCTTTGGAGAAATGTCTATTTAGGTCTTCTGCCCATTTTGGATTGGGGTGTTTGTTTCTTTGATATTGAGCTGAATGAGCTGTTTATATATTTTGGAGATTAATCCTTTGTCCGTTGATTCATTTGCAAATATTTTCTCCCATTCTGAGGGTTGTCTTTTCGTCTTGTTTATGGTTTCCTTTGCTGTGCAAAAGCTTTGAAGTTTCATTAGGTCCCATTTGTTTATTTTTGTTTTTATTTCCATTACTCTAGGAGGTGGATCAAAAAAGATCTTGCTGTGATTTATGTCAAAGAGTGTTCTTCCTATGTTTTCCTCTAAGAGTTTTATAGTGTCCAGTCTTATATTTAGGTCTCTAATCCATTTTGAGTTTATTTTTGTGTATGGTGTTAGGGAGTATTCTAATTTCATTCTTTTACATGTAGCTGTCCAGTTTTCCCAGCACCACTTATTGAAGAGACTGTCTTTTCTCCATTGTATATCTTTGCCTCCTTTGTCATAGATTAGTTGACCATAGGTGCGTGGGTTAATCTCTGGGCTTTCTATCTTGTTCCATTGATCTATGTTTCTGTTTTTGTGCCAGTACCATACTGTCTTGATTACTGTAGCTTTGTAGTATAGTCTGAAGTCAGGGAGTCTGATTCCTCCAGCTCCATTTTTTTCCCTCAAGACTGCTTTGGCTATTCGGGGTCTTTTGTGTCTCCATACAAATTTTAAGATGATTTGTTCTAGCTCCGTAAAAAATGCCATTGGTAATTTGATAGGGATTGCATTGAATCTGTAGATTGCTTTGGGTAGTATACTCATTTTCACAATGTTGATTCTTCCAATCCAAGAACATGGTATATCTCTCCATCTGTTGGTATCATCTTTAATTTCTTTCATCAGTGTCTTATAGTTTTCTGCATACAGGTCTTTCGTCTCCCTAGGTAGGTTTATTCCTAGGTATTTTATTCTTTTTGTTGCAATGGTAAATGGGAGTGTTTCCATAATTTCTCTTTCAGATTTTTCATCATTAGTGTATAGGAATACAAGAGATTTCTGTGCATTAATTTTGTATCCTGCAACTTTACCATATTCATTAATTAGCTCTAGCAGTTTTCTGGTGGCAGTTTTAGGATTCTCTATGTATAGTATCATGTCATCCGCAAACAGTGACAGTTTTACTTCTTCTTTTCCAATTTGTATTCCTTTTATTTCTTTTTCTTCTCTGATTGCCGTGGCTAGGACTTCCAGAACTATGTTGAATAATAGTGGTGAGAGTGGACATCCTTGTCTCGTTCCTGATCTTAGAGGAAATGCTTTCAGTTTTTCACCATTGAGAATGATGTTTGCTGTGGGTTTGTCATATATGGCCTTTATTATGTTGAGGTAGGTTCCCTCTATGCCCACTTTCTGGAGAGTTTTTATCAGAAATGGGTGTTGAATTTTGTCAAAAGCTTTTTCTGCATCTATTGAGATGATCATATGGTTTTTATTCTTCAATTTGTTAATATGGTGTATCACATTGATTGATTTGCGTATATTGAAGAATCCTTGCATCCCTGGGATAAATCCCACTTGATCGTGGTGTGTGATCCTTTTAATGTGTTGCTGGATTCTGTTTGCTAGTATTTTGTTGAGGATTTTTGCATCTATATTCATCAGTGATATTGGTCTGTAATTTTCTTTTTTTGTAGTGTCTTTGTCTGGTTTTGGTATCAGGGTGATGGTGGCCTCATAGAATGAGTTTGGGAGTGTTCCTTCCTCTGCAATTTTTTGGAAGAGTTTGAGAAGGATGGGTGTTAGCTCTTCTCTAAATGTTTGATAGAATTCACCTGTGAAGCCATCTGGTCCTGGACTTTTGTTTGTTGGAAGATTTTTAATCACAGTTTCAATTTCATTACTTGTGATTGGTCTGTTCATATTTTCTGTTTCTTCCTGATTCAGTCTGGGAAGGTTATACCTTTCTAAGAATTTGTCCATTTCTTCCAGGTTGTCCATTTTATTGGCATAAAGTTGCTTGTAGTAGTCTCTTAGGATGCTTTGTATTTCTGCGGTGTCTGTTGTAACTTCTCCTTTTTCATTTCTGATTTTATTGATTTGAGTCCTCTCCCTCTTTTTCTTGATGAGTCTGGCTAATGGCTTATCAATTTTGTTTATCTTCTCAAAGAACCAACTTTTAGTTTTATTGATCTTTGCTATTGTTTTCTTTGTTTCTATTTCATTTATTTCTGCTCTGATCTTTATGATTTCTTTCCTTCTGCTAACTTTGGGTTTTGTTTGTTCTTCTTTCTCTAGTTTCTTTAGGTGTAAGGTTAGATTGTTTACTTGAGATTTTTCTTGTTTCTTGAGGTAGGCTTGTATAGCTATAAACTTCCCTCTTAGAACCGCTTTTGCTGCATCCCATAGGTTTTGGGTCGTCATGTTTTCATTGTCATTTGTCTCTAGGTATTTTTTGATTTCCTCTTTGATTTCTTCAGTGATCTCTTGGTTATTTAGTAATGTATTGTTTAGCCTCCATGTGTTTGTCCTTTTTACGTTTTTTTCCCTGTAATTCATTTCTAATCTCATAGCGTTGTGGTCAGAAAAGATGCTTGATATGATTTCAATTTTCTTAAATTTACTGAGGCTTGATTTGTGACCCAAGATGTGATCTATCCTGGAGAATGTTCCGTGCGCACTTGAGAAGAACGTGTAATCTGCTGTTTTTGGATGGAATGTCCTATATATATCAATTAAATCTATCTGGTCTATTGTGTCATTTAAAGCTTCTGTTTCCTTATTTATTTTCATTTTGGATGATCTGTCCATTGGTGTAAGTGAGGTGTTAAAGTCCCCCACTATTATTGTGTTACTGTCGATTTCCTCTTTTATAGCTGTTAGCAGTTGCCTTATGTATTGAGGTGCTCCTATGTTGGGTGCATATATATTTATAATTGTTATATCTTCTTCTTGGATTGATCCCTTGATCATTATGTAGTGTCCTTCCTTGTCTCTTGTAACATTCTTTATTTTAAAGTCTATTTTATCTGATATGAGTATAGCTACTCCAGCTTTCTTTTGATTTCCATTTGCATGGAATATCTTTTTCCATCCCCTCACTTTCAGTCTGTATGTGTCCCTAGGTCTAAAGTGGGTCTCTTGTAGACAGCATATATATGGGTCTTGTTTTTGTATCCATTCAGCCAGTCTATGTCTTTTGGTTGGGGCATTTAATCCATTCACGTTTAAGGTAATTATCGATATGTATGTTCCTATGACCATTTTCTTAATTGTTTTGGGTTTGTTTTTGTAGGTCCTTTTCTTCTCTTGTGTTTCCCACTTAGAGAAGTTCCTTTAGCATTTGTTGTAGAGCTGGTTTGGTGGTGCTGAATTCTCTTAGCTTTTGCTTGTCTGCAAAGCTTTTGATTTCTCCATCAAATCTAAATGAGATCCTTGCCGGGTAGAGTAATCTTGGTTGTAGGTTCTTCCCTTTCATCACTTTAAGTATATCATGCCGCTCCCTTCTGGCTTGCAGAGTTTCTGCTGAGAAATCAGCTGTTAACCTTATGGGAGTTCCCTTGTATGTTATTTGTCGTTTTTCCCTTGCTGCTTTCAATAATTTTTCTTTGTCTTTAATTTTTGCCACTTTGATTACTATGTGTCTCGGCGTGTTTCTCCTTGGGTTTATTCTGTATGGGACTCTCTGTGCTTCCTGGACTTGGGTGGCTATTTCCTTTCCCATGTTAGGGAAGTTTTCGACTATAATCTCTTCAAATATTTTCTCTGGTCCTTTCTCTCTCTCTTCTCCTTCTGGGACCCCTATAATGCGAATGTTGTTGCGTTTAATGTTGTCCCAGAGGTCTCTTAGGCTGTCTTCATTTCTTTTCATTCTTTTTTCTTTAGTCTGTTCTGCAGCAGTGAATTCCACCATTCTGTCTTCCAGGTCACTTATCCGTTCTTCTGCCTCAGTTATTCTGCTATTGATTCCTTCTAGTGTAGTTTTCATTTCAGTTATTGTATTGGTGATCTCTGTTTGTTTGTTCTTTAATTCTTCTAGGTCTTTGTTAATCATTTCTTGCATCTTCTCAATCTTTGCCTCCATTCTTATTCCGAGGTCCTGGATCATCTTCACTATCATTATTCTGAATTCTTTTTCTGGAAGGTTGCCTATCTCCACTTCATTTAGTTGTTTTTCTGGGGTTTTTTCTTGTTCCTTCATCTGGTACATAGCCCTCTGCCTTTTCATCTTCTCTATCTTTCTGTAACTGTGGTTTTTGGTCCACAGGCTGCAGGATCATAGTTTTTCTTGCTTCTGTTGTCTGCCCTCTGGTGGTTGAGGCTATCTAAGAGGCTTGATGGGAGGCTCTGGTGGTGGGTAGAGCTGACTCGGAAAGTAGCTAAATTCTGGATGTCTGAAGTCCTAAAATGAAGGTGTCGGCAGGACTGCCTTCCTTCTGGAGGCTTAGAAGAGGATGTTTCCTTGCCTTCTCTCAGCTTCTAGATACCACCTGCATTCCTTGGCTCATGGCCCCTTCCTCCATTTTCAAAGCCACTAGCATAGCATTTTCAAATCTCTCTCTCTCTCTCTTTCTCTCCCTTTCTCTTTTTCTCTCTCTCCATCTGCTTCTGTGATCACATCTCTAATCCATTTACATTTAAGGTAATTATCAATATGTATGTTCCTATGACCATTTTCTTAATTGTTTTGGGTTTGTTTTTGTAGGCCCTTTTCTTCTCTTGTGTTTCCCACTTAGAGAAGTTCCTTTAGCATTTGTTGTAGAGCTGGTTTGGTGGTGCTGAATTCTCTTAGCTTTTGCTTGTCTGTAAAGCTTTTGATTTCTCCATCATATCTGAATGAGATCCTTGCCGGGTAGAGTAATCTTGGTTGTAGTTTCTTCCCTTTCATCACTTTAAGTATATCATGCCACTCCCTTCTGGCTTGTAGAGTTTCTGCTGAGAAATCAGCTGTTAACCTTATGGGAGTTCCCTTGTACGTTATTTGTCATTTTTCCCTTGTTGCTTTCAATAATTTTTCTTTGTCTTTAATTTTTGCCAATTTGATTGCTGTGTGTCTCGGCATGTTTCTCCTTGGGTTTATCCTATATGGGACTCTCCGTGCTTCCTGGACTTGGGTGGCTATTTCCTTTCCCATGTTAGGGAAGTTTTCGACTATAATTTCTTCAAATATTTTCTCTGGTCCTTTCTCTGTCTCTTCTTCTGGGACCCCTATTATGTGAATATTGTTGCATTTAATGCTGTCCCAGAGGTCTCTTAGGCTGTCTTCATTTCTTTTCATTCTTTTTTCTTTATTCCATTCTGCAGCAGTGAATTCCACCATTCTGACTTCCAGGTCACTTATCCATTCTTCTGCCTCAGTTATTCTGCTATTGCTTCCTTCTAGTGTAGTTTTCATTTCAGTTATTGTATTGTTCATCTCTGTTTGTTTGTTCTTTAGTTCTTCTAAGTCTTTGTTAAACATTTCTTGCATCTTCTCGATCTTTGCCTCCATTCTTTTTCCGAGGTCCTGGATCATCTTCACTATCATTATTCTGAATTCTTTTTCTGGAAGGTTGCCTATCTCCACTTCATTTAGTTGTTTTTCTGGAGTTTTATCTTGTTCCTTCATCTGGTACATAGCCCTCTGCCTTTTCATCTTGTCTATCTTTCTGTGAATGTGGTTTTTGTTCCACAGGCTGCAGGATTGTAGTTCTTCTTGCTTCTGCTGTCTGCCCTCTGGTGGATGAGGCTATCTAAGAGGCTTGATGGGAGGGACTGGTGGTGGGTAGAGCTGACTGTTGCTCTGGTGAGCAGAGCTCAGTAAAACTTTAATCCACTTGACTGTTGATGGGTGAGGCTGGGTTCCCTCCCTGTTGGTCGCCTGAGGTGACCCAACACTGGAGCCTACCTGGGCTCTTTGGTGGGGCTAATGGCAGACTCTGGGAGGGCTCACGCCAAGGAGTACTTCCCAGAACTTCTGCTGCCAGTGTCCTTGTCCCCACGGTGAGCCACAGCCCCCCCCCCCACTCCCGCCTCTGCAGGAGACCCTCCAACACTAACTGGTTCAGTCTCCCCTGGCGTCACTGCTCCTTCCCCTGGGTCCCAATGTGCATACTACTTTGTGTGTGCCCTCCAAGAGTGGAGTCTCTGTTTCCCCCAGTCCTGTCAAAGTCCTGCAATCAATTCCCACTAGGCTTCAAAGTCTGATTCTCTAGGAATTCCTCCTCCCGTTGCCGGACCCCCAGGTTGAGAAGCCTGATGTGGGGCTCAGAACCTTCACTCCAGCGGGTGGACTTCTGTGGTATAAGTGTTCTCCAGTCTGTGAGTCACCCACCTACCAGTTTTGGGACTTGATTTTACTGTGATTGTTCCCCTCCTACCATCTCATTGTGGCTTCTCGTTCGTCTTTGGATGTGGGGTATCTTTTTTGGTGAGTTCCAGTGTCTTCCTGTCGATGATTGTCCAGCAGCTAGTTGTGATTCTGGTGTTCTTGCAAGAGGGAGTGAGAGCACGTCCTTCTACTCCGCCATCTTGGTTCCTCTCAGCCTCCCGTTTGTTCTTAATACCAGAACCTAAATTTTGGGGGGAGTGATAATGCACTCAGGAGAAAAACTGTATTTCCAAGGCCCCTGTGGTGAGAGGAGGGCCGTATGGCTGGTGGAAGCTGTTGGTATCTTTATTTTAATAAACTTTTTATTAGGGAAAATTACAAACATATACAAAAGTAGAGAGACTATGCACCCAACATCCAGCTTCAACAGTTCTCCATTTATTGGCCCTTTGCACAGATGGTGAGAGGAGAAGTTGATGGTGTGACCCTTGTGACAGCTGGAAAGGCAAAACAGTTGTCTCCAATGGCAGGGATGGGTTATCCATATTAACTATTTGAAGCTGTAGGTAAAGTAGGTAGTTCACAAACTTAATCTCGACTTCTGCCTTAAGGCATCAGGCAAAAAAACATTTCAAGTTTATAAACATTTATTATCTACCATGAGCCCATCATCATCCTAGATTTTGTGATGGATATAAAGTAGTCATTAAAATATCAGAATGGTAGATAGTTCCATTTTTCCTTCCACGTATCATCTCCTTGTTACCCCATCCTGCTCTGCATCCTGGGATGCCAAATGGTACTACATCAAAAGTCCCCCCACCCTCTGACTTCTGCTGGGTTGAGCCAAGGGGTGGCAAGGAGAGGGACACCAGCAGGATATTGGAGACTGGGAAGCTAAGTGGGGAGGGTACCGGCTCACATAAGATGTGAGGCAGTGCTAAGCGGCCTCGACTATCCAGCCAGTGAGTTTTAATTGATTCAAAAAGGAATAGTATTGTCAATATCACTCATTCCTAGGGAAATGTAAATTAAGCCACAGTGAGATACCACATCACACCCATTAGGAGATATCATGTCATACCCATTGGGATGGCTATTATTGGAAAAAACAGAGAATATCAACCGTTGGTGAGGATGTGGAGAAATTGGAAACTTTGTGCATTGCTGGTAGAAATGTAAAATGCTGAAGCCACTGTGGAAAACAGTATGGCAGATCCTAAAAAAAGTTGACATAGAATAACCATATGATCTGGCAATTCCATTACTGGTTATATACCCAGAAGAATTGAAAGCAAAGACTGGAACAGATATTTGTATACCTATGTTCATAGCAGCATTATTCAAAATAGCTAAAATGTAGAGAAAACCTGAACATCCATGGATGGATGAATGGATAAACAAAATGTGGTATATACATAAAGTGGAATATTATTCAGCCTTAAAAAGAAATGAAATTCTAATACATGTTATAACAGAGATGAACCTTGAAGACATTATGCTAAGTGAAATAAGACAGACACAATAATGCAAATATTGTATTATTCCACTTATATGAGAAATCTAGAGTAGTCCAATTCATAGAGACAGAAAGTAGATTATAGGTTACCAGAGACTGGGAAGATTGGGGAATGGGGAGTTACTGTTTAATAGGTACAGAGTTTCCATTTGAGAAGATGAAGAAGTTCTGCAGATGCATGGTGGTGATGGTTGCACAACAATGTGAATGTACTTAATGCTACTATATACCTAAAAAAATGGCCGTAATTGTAAATTTTATGGTAGGTGTATTTTACCACAATAAAAAAAAGTAATAGGTAGACTTTGTAGCTTTACCCCAAAGTGAAGATATGGAAATTTGTTTGAAGGAGTAGTTTAGCATCAGTGTATGGGATTAAAATATGTGACCCAGTCTTCCCTCCCCTGCCACTTATACGAGGAACTTTTTTTCAATAAATAGGTACTCATCACTACATGATGAGTAGTTGGTTGAATCCGAGGATGCAGACCCACAGATGTCCAGCTGTGATGTTATCTCAGGTTTCCCCTGTGCAGGGGGTGGGTACCCGTTTTCACCACCCCACATCACTGCACTGTTCAAGTGTCAACACTATTTAACTTCTTACCAAAAAAAACTTCTCCTCCTCCTCCTCCTCCTTCCTCCTCCTTCTCTTCTTCTTCTTCAATTAGTATCTCTGTGTATATAGATGCGTTCTAAGGAGAAGTTGAGAACCAGGAAGCTGGCAATATGGAGACTCTTTCTGCAGGGAATTAGGGTAACCCAAAAAGAGAGGCAGAGAAGGAAGGGTAGTTAACAGAAGTGCTGTGATGAGACGGTGTTTTCCAGGTCTTGTCAAGGAGGTGGTCTGGTCCTTTTCATCGTGGAGACCAGTGCCTTTAATTAGGAACTACATTTTCATGTTTTATTTATAGAGACCTGGCCAATAATATTGGCCCAAACACTGGTTGCTATAAGCAAAATTTGCCCTGAGAAGGAGGCTTAATGATCCAAGTGCACAAAGAATTCTGTAAATTGTCTCTTCAATTACAACTTGTTTCAAGGGTGAGGTCTTCAGGATGATATTTTAATAAGGCACATGCCACTTAACATGCCAAAATATCACAGATATTTTCTCCATATACATGGGATAAGCATCAAGTTTACTTAAGAACAAGTGTAATTCTGGAATAAAGAAAAGGGGACTATATCTGAAATGAGAAGACCTGAGTTTGAATCTCAGAGCTGCAGAAAACTAATATGCAAATATACGTTGTTATTATTCCTGTTACATCACTTGTACATTGTTCTCACTTTATAGCAGCTCTGTTCTTTATTCCCATGTAACAGATGAAGAAATTGGACCTGAGAGAGATTAACTAACTCGGGGAGTAGTTATTAATTGACAGACCGATACTGAACCAAAGCTGCCTTCACAAACACCACAGCTCTTTGGGTTCCATCAGAGGTGTGAAAGGCAGGTGATCATATACGTGAATTTTCCAGAAGACATGATCAGGACGTTCTTTTCCCGCAGTTGTTTTTAGGGCAGGAATGAGAGTAAAGTATTGTGCCAACATATAGGTCCAAGCATACCATGCATTTCTTGCTTATATTTCTTGTTTAACTTATAATTTAAAAAATATTTTCCTATCATGACTATTTCAATTCAAATAGATGGATGATGGATTTAAGCTCATTTTACAGATGGTGAAATTGAGATACAACTTGACTTTTCACAGATCACAGTTTGCTAGTGGCTAAGTGGGGGTGTGTCCCAGGACCCTCATCTCTGGACTGCTGTTTGTCTTGACCATGCAGAGGTGGGTCTATAGTGGTTCTTAGATATGCTTAGGTGGTGGGACCTGGGTGTCACACTGACCTAGGCTAAGCACCACGGAAACACAAACAACAAAAAAAACAAGCCTTCCCATGCTAGTTTTTCATGTATACAAGTTGTAGTTGCTAATAACAGTGTTTTTATATTTATTTATTTATTTATTTTTTAAAGAGCTCCTGACTTATTTATTTATTTATTTATTTATTTTTGGGGGGCTGTGTTGGGTCTTCGTTTCTATGCGAGGGCTTTCTCTAGTTGTGGCAAGCGGGGGCCACTCTTCATCGCGGTGCGCGGGTCTTTCACTGTCGCGGCCTCTCTTGTTGCGAGGCACAGGCTCCAGACGCGCAGGCTCAGTAGTTGTGGCTCACGGGCTCAGTAGTTGTGGCTCATGGGCTCCAGATGCGCAGGCTCAGTAGTTGTGGCTCACGGGCCTAGTTGCTCCGCAGCATGTGGGATCTTCCCAGACCAGGGCTCGAACCCATGTCCCCTGGCAGGCAGATTCTCAACCACTGCGCCACCAGGGAAGACCCGCTAATAACAGTTTTTAAGAAGAAGTTCTTGAAGAAAAACTCAAAGTTGGAAATACAGTATTCACTAACTTTATTTTCTGCAAATAAAGTTTTTGCACAGGAAAAGACAATTGTTAGGTGAATTTTAGAACTAGAAAAGTTCAGACATGCAGATTAAGGTGTTCCTGTTTTTGCTTCTGTAACCAGTCTCCTGCCAGCCAGCATTTCCGTGAGTCACTTACGCTTAAAAGGAAAATCTAACCCTCTTGAAAAGCAAACCCTCTCAAAAGAGTGATCTCTATTAGGAGCCAATGGTATCTCTTTTCACAGTTGATTCCAGCTGCTTCCTTATTCCCACTTCCCAAACACAGACTCCTAAATACACAGATAGCTGAACCTTATCTTCTAACTTCATTCATTTGATCAACAAATATTTATTAAGCACTTAAAATGTGCAAGCACTATTGTGGTCTCTTGGGATATGTTAGTGAACAAACAGAAGAATCTCTGCCCTCTAGAAACTTATATTCTAGCAACTTTGAAGGTAATTTTCTATTCAGATGTTAATAGCATCCAATATGTTGACTTCTAAGGCAAGTAGAATCCATTATAGTATTCTCAGGTAGAGCTGGTTTCTAACCACAGCCTTTCCATTACCATATCTGCTGGTAAATAATCTGAGTAAGGAATATTGAGAGGAAATATTGTCATAAACTCAA
The DNA here is from genome assembly GCF_009873245.2 of Balaenoptera musculus. NCBI lineage: Eukaryota > Metazoa > Chordata > Mammalia > Artiodactyla > Balaenopteridae > Balaenoptera > Balaenoptera musculus. The sequence continues at coordinate 76,133,176 of NC_045793.1, read as the reverse complement.
TATGGGTTCTTCTGACCTTTGGGCCCTACCTCAGATAGGACAGCTGGGAGCCTGATAGAACTTACTGGCTAGTAGCCCTTAAGAGTTGAGGTTAAATCAGAATCAGAGAAGTATTTTCTTCATGGCAGTCAATGCTGAAGAAATCTTTCCTCCCCCACACCACTCCAAGCATTATATTAACCATTCATTGCCCGTGAATTTCTGACATATATTTTGTTTTTCTGCACAGAGCTTGGTAATGATAAAAAAAAAACCCAAAGGGTTCTGGGTGGAAACAAGCCAGAATGGGGAGGAAAAGGAGGATGGTAGACCAGCTTAATAGCTTATATCCTAAACAGTGTCAAGAGGCACAAAGACAGAAATGTTTTGTCTTTCATGTTGCCTCCCAATCTAGGCCAGTCCTTTTAAAACATAACACAGTCTTGAAAATTTTAAGAGACTCTGCAACTCAAAATCCGAAAGCATAAGGGGAGTAGTGTGGCTTCTTATTTGCTTTGTTAAAGTGTAGGTATAAATGAAATCAGTAAGTACATTTTAAAAAGCAGATGTGATGGACTTCCCTGACGGTCCAGTGGTTAAGACTTCGCCTTCTAATGCATGGGATGTGGTTCGATCCCTGGTCAGGGAGATAAGAACCCACATGCCTCGTGGCCAAAAAACAGAAACATAAAACAGAAGCAACATTGTAACAAATTCAGTAAAGACTTTAAAATTGGTCCACATCAAAATAAATAAACAAACAAATAAATAAATAGCAAATGTGGGGCTTCCCTGGTGGTGTAGTGGTTAAGAATCTGCCTGCCAATGCAGGGGACACGGGTTCGAGCCATGGTCCAGGAAGATCCCACATGCCTTGGAACAACTAAGCCCATGCACCACAACTACTGAACCTGCGCTCCAGAGCCCATGAGCCACAACTACTAAGCCCGTGTGCCACAACTACTGAAGCCCGCATGCCTAGAGCCCGTGCTCTGCAACAAGAGAAGCCACCACAATAAGCCCGCGCACTGCAACGAAGAGTATCCCCCGTTCGCCGAAACTAGAGAAAGCCCAGGTGCAGCAACGAAGACCCAACGCGGCCAAAACCAAAATAAATAAATAAATAAATAGCAAATGTGAAAAAAATATTGAGCTTATGCATTTATGAGAGTTCTGACTCATAAGTTAGGGTTTCATTTTTTAAAATAAAAATTGTTGTTTTGAGTTAGTTACGGAGTCTACGTCTCTTTCCACTTAAGAAAATCCTGCAGATTCTGTCCCTTGCACCCATCATCTAAGTTCTTAAAAGAGTTGCTGTTCAGTAACTGACATGAGAAGCTGACATGAGAAGTTACAATTTTCTTGGTTTTGTAAAAACAAAATGACAGTTGACATTTTGCAACTTTTGAATGTGGGTGGTAGGATGACAAATAGGGGAACGTGTATCATTAAGGCACTCTCAAGAAAGAGACTAAACTCTGGAATGTGTGCTAGGGACAGAGGCAGGAAAGAGGAGAGAGGTTTCTCAGCAGAGCAACTGCTGGGCAGATAGGGTCCGTAGCTGACTGCCGCTGTGCTTACCAAGTGCTTGGATTCTGCAGTGGCATCGAAGCAGTCTCTTGTTCAAAGTTTTTTGTTTTTGTTTTTTTTTCTTAAAGATACCTAATTAGGATGAATAAAATAGTAGTCTCCTGTGTGAAAACCTTCACTATTGTGACTATTTATCCTAAAAGAGATTTTTAAGTGAATTTTGTTATGTTTCATGCTTTCCTCACTGATGCATTCTCGACTTTTCCTGTCATGGAACTTCTTGCCTTAATCCTGATGGGCACTTCAATGTAATGAGCGTACAACCTCTTTAGCTATAAACTAGAGGTATAGCTCTTCCCAGATTCAATTTCAGCGAGGTTCTCTTAACCTTTGTTAATTGCATATTGGAAAGATTGCTTGTCTGTCTGCAGTGCTGAGGTGTGTGTGGGTAGAAGTCAGATTCATAAAGAGGTAGGCAGAGAGTTAGCCTGAGTTACTTTGTTCTGACAAGCTTGATTTTGTGTGTGCGCGCTTTCTGGTGGGGGGACATTGTTCATATAAAAAATCAGCCATGAGCTGAGCTACAGGCCCTCCATTCCAATTGTAAGTTTAGGAAATTGAGTTGAAGGTGGTATTGATTAGGTACACAAGTGATGAATTATGGACTGTCAGGAGCCTTTCATTAATCAGCAGAATTCCCACTGGTGTTGATCTGGACTCCATAGGGGCGATTTGGGAGGCAGCTGTACCCATGCTGAAGCCCTGTGCTACAGTCCTTGTCAGAATCCTCCGCAGAGTCTCAAGTCTCTGGGCCAGTAAAAAAGACCATTCCATCACATCGTGCAGCAAATCAGCCCCATTTGCAATTCGCCACTGCCCCTTCTCAATATATACTGCCCTAAATATAAATTAGCATTGCCTTAACATTTGGGGGTGGGTGGGAAGCAAATGGTAGTCATTTGAATGGTACATTGAATACTCTACAAAAGCTTTCTGGATCTCTATTAGGAGTCTGATAACATTAACATCATTATAATTCAAATATTACTATAAATGTACATGCATATCCTTAGTCTATCATTCATTGCCTATTCTCATATTAGATACATATCAGATGTCAAAATGACATTTTTTTCTAATGATATAAAAAGCAACATGAAAAGTACAAATTCTCATGACATGTGAGATTAAAAGCTTTGGCCAGGAAACTGTTTACTGTATTTTGTGGAAATAAGGATTAGTCAAAGTTGAATACTCTTCCCTTGAGTTTAACACAAAATCATGGCTCGAACACCATTTATCTGGCAAATGGCCAGAATTCTGTGCTCAGCCCACCCTCCAACTGCTGAGAAGGTGGGGAGCCTAAGGGTTGGGAAGGCTTCCAAACCAAACATACCCTCCTAACCGAGCATATGATAAGGGAATGCAAGAGGGAACTACGGTCCCGCTGGGTTTTTCTCACAGCTGGGGTGTAGCGGAGGTGATCCAGCAGCTGTTGGGTAGTAACACTGTTCTGGCTCTTTCTTGCCCCTTTAGGGGTAGGCCTACCTGAGTTGCTATCTTCTGAGAAACCCAAAACCTTGCGTTTTCACTCAGCACCCAATATAGACAGTATATGGTTGGGAAAGGCTGGCCACAAATGAGCTTGTAGGGATATACCGGGCGAGGGGGTGGGGTTAGTACAGAGTATGCTGAATGCCTATCAGAAATAGGGCCTCAGAAGTAAGTTTGACACTACGGATGATAAAGAATTCAGCAACCCTCTTGATTAATGTAAACTCTATTGTGTTTCATGTATGGCAAGTTCTTTTTCGAAAATTGTATCTTCTCTGGGGAGCTACTATGTCACAAGTGTTACGAAGAACTCATACACCAGAGTTCCCACTTTTTGAGAAAAAATCTACTGTCTTGTCCCCTAAAACCTTTGGGGTATAATCGGAAACAGTGAACTAGATGTATACGAAAAGCATAGATGCCAACGACATGGTGTTGAATGAAAATGGTTTTCAGTGAAAAAAAATGAAATGAGATTTGCAACAGAGTATCATTTATGTACATTAAAAACACAAACACACAACCAACAACATTACACCTTTTACAAGGGTCCATGCATATCAGACACTTCAGAGTGACATGCGTATGGGAAGGAAGAGTGAGGGGGGCTTGGGGGGGGGCTGGAGATGAAGGGGTCAAATGAAATAAAGTCAAACCAGCAAGCAAAGGCCTCGTATGGACCCAGGATGCTGGGCTGTGGATTGAAGAGTATAATTCACTCACTTCTGTGAACCCGAAGGTCACGGATTCCTATGGTAAGAGTAAGGAGTGATAGAAGAAGTGGGGGGTCCCTGGGCACAGGGAGGGGAAAAGGAACCTACTTAGGTCATGCTTCCTCCTCCATCTTGCCCTTTGCCAGCCGTTCCAGTGACGTCTGCAGAAGGGGCCATGCCACAGGGCAGGGGTCAGCAAACTTCTTCCATAGAGGACCATCTAGAGAATATTGTAGACCATACAGGCCAGTCTTCCAACTACTCGACTTGGTTGCTGTAGCTTGAAAGCAGTCATAGACAATCCATCAGAAATGTGCAGGGCTGTTTTCTAGTAAAAGTTTATTTAAAAAACAAGAGGCAGGCTGCATGTGGCCCATGCGCTCTGGTTGGCTGACCCCTGGCATGGGAGCTGGGCCTCCTTAATTGGTGTGGCCCACCACCCCTTATGGATGGCCCAGAGCAGAGCCTCTAAGATGATTCTGTCATTCAAAAATATGACCTATGAGGATGGATGCAAAGGCACCAGCCTCATTTAAATTCAGAGAAAAAGAACCTGAGGTCCACAGGGGCTTCCGTGATAATAGAATCTCAGACACACTGAGCATTTGCTGCTGGGATAAATAACCCGGGGGCAGGGTTCACATCACTTTTCATTTGATCAAGTCAAGAGCATGTTTCCTAAGCAAATGCAAATGCTCAAGAGCTTTTTGGAGTTTGCAGCGAGTGGCAGGAATTTACATTCTGTGTCTCCCAGTGGAACAGTGTCAAGGGCTCCCTCTCCACATTTCTCAGACAACTTGGCTTAAGTCTTAGGGGTAGTCCCTCCAGGGACCTCCACACTAGATAGGAGGCTGTCTGGGCAATAGCTAAACCCATGCCTGCGGCTCATATTAAGGGAACGTAAGACAAAAGCGTAAAGTCTTCAAAATGATCATTTCTACACGAATAGACCAATCAAGCACTGTAGATTCAAGCACGATGATCATCAGTGTGATGCTTTTCAGATGTCAGCAGGAAAAGGTAAACAAAATCAAGTAGCTGGACTGCCTTTCACCTCCACCCTGGTCCACTGGCTTCTAGCTGCTAGTTGTCATCTCTCAAGGCACCTGTCCCCCTCCCCGGTCTTGTCTGTCTGGCAAGCATCTCATCCTCTCTCTCATTACTGAGTCCCTGGCTATTTCCCAGCAGAGGGAAGACTCCCTCTGGCCCTGGAAGGACAGCCTGTACCCTGATGTGGCAGATCTTAATTCAGTCCCGTAACAGTGTGTTTATCCACGATGATCCGTTTGTTCCAAGTTAGATTTCCCCAGGCACCCCTTCCCTGCATTTGACTTGAGTCTACACTTTCTTGCTACAGCTCCAATGCTTTACTCTCCTGAGGAGAGGCTGTAAGGCAGAAAAGGACCCTTTTAAAGCCTGTATAAATTAGTGTCAGTCATAAAATTCACCCACAGAATTTCTCAGGAGTCCACAAGTCAAGAGAGAGGTGAGAAGAATCATTAGCTAAGTGTGCTCTTCTGATAGGGTCCATCAGGATTTCACTCCAGGGTCTGTACATCCTGACTATGAAAGGGAAGGAGTTCTCCAAGCAGACCTAGGGGGGAAAAATTAATAGTCAAAGACTCCATGGACCTGTTATTCCCATGTCCGGTTATAAATCCAGAATACTGAAATACTGAAACTTGTTCATAAAGGAAGTGCATTTTGTTAATTTTGCTGAGAAGTTGCCCTCAGTATGGTTAACTGTACCTGATTTGAAATCTCACTCTTAGATGAGATTCAGAAATATGAATCCGACTTCATGCTCCCCTAAAAGTAAATGGTACCTCAATTCAAAACGAAGCCAAAAATGTTCATCTTAGTTCACCCACATGAAGCCTTGGGTGCCCAGTAACAATTACATTTACATTTTTGGTGTTGTGTTGGGATAAAGGGAAAGACTGACTTACACCTGCTGAGTGTCCTCTGTCTTGCCCCTCTCTCTGCCCAGATCAAACGTTGCTCTTGTTTTCTCAGCTCTGCAACTCTGTCTTCTTTTTTGCAGTGCTTCTATAGCTGAACCCTCCAGGCCAACCACCTACATATCCTCTTCACCTTCACAAATCTGCATTTCCCTGGAGGAGGGAAAACAAGGGTGCCTTCTCCTTTCCAGGCATGAAGGTGACAGGGAACTCAAGAGAGACCAGAGAGACACAATATTCTTTCTACTTCTGGTGAGCATTCTGGGCATTTTGTTTAAAGGGTCAAGAGATTGACCTTTGACATAGAAAACAAACCTGTGGTTACCAAAGGGGAAAGGGTGGGAGGAGGGATAAACTAGGAGTTTGGGATTAACATATACACACTACTATACATAAAATAGATAACCAACAAGGACCTACTGTATAGCACAGGGAATTATACTCAATATCTTGTAATAACCTATAAGGGAAAAGAATCTGAAAAAGAATATATATATATATATACGTGTATGTAAAACTGAGTCACTTTGCTGTACACCTGAAACTAACACAACATTGTAAATCAGTTATACTTCAATTTTTAAAAAAAGAGAGACTGACCTTTAATTAATAATAGTAATATAAAAGCCTAATTTTATTGAGTGTTTACTGTATGTCAGACACTGTGGTAAGCACTTTATGTGTATTTTATCCTCACAACACCTCTGGGTAGGAGGGATTCATTGAATACCTCTTTCACATGGGGAAACTGAGGTTGGACAAATTGTGACTTGCTCAAGCATGGAATTTGAAACCAGGGAGTCTGGCCCCTGTTTCCAGCCTCTGTGCTATAGCAGGGAAAGGAATAGAGGAGGTACCGTCCCTGAGTCTTGCCACTTTGTGGTTATACAGTTTCTCAAGGGAGACGAGTCTCCATCATCCTGTGTAGGATTTACTCAGTACAAACTAAAAATGCCTCCTGGATTAATCTGGCAGCCCACACCTTACCATCCGCCTCCTCTTCTCCTGCAATCAGTCCCTGTCTGTTCAGGGAATGTTAATTCAGGTTATTATTAGCTGAGGAATAATTATGAATATGTATATAATTCATGTATGTACATGTATTAATACCCTTTTCCTGCCCTTAATCTTGTCTAAAGTGTTACCATGAAGGGACATTTTGATTTCTGCAACCTAAACTCTTAAGACAGAATAGAGTTTTGTTTGTTTGGATTTAGCATAAATCCTTAGTACAATCGAGATTGGAGGTGGGTTTTTTTGTTGTTTTTAAGAGAAATGTTTGTACCTCGTCTACAAAAGAGATGCCACCAACCGCTTTGTCAGTGGAGTGCTTTTCTAGACTATCTTCCTGGTGCCTTTTTGGAACAATGACATGCGTGTAAGATGGCCAGGCTGAGCCGGGGTTGCAGAAATGCTTTTGGAATAATGCAAAACTAACTGCCCTCCGTATGGCCCAAATGGAAGACCTTGGCTCCATTGGCATTTTTCTCTAAGGGAGGTAATTATCCAAAGACAAATGCCCACACTGGCAAAGGCTTAGAACAACAGTAACAAATAATAAGAGCTGACCTCTATTTAAAGCTTTCTATGGGTCAGATGCTATGCTAAGCAAATTACACATATTAAGTGGTTGCTATAGATTTGAGTACACTATTATGCCCACTTAACAGATGAGGAAACTGAGGTAACAGGTAGTAAAATAGTAGAGACAAGATTAAAGCACAGAGTTTTTCAGTCCTCTGACTCACTATGAGACTCAGCCAAGTGACAACATCCCAGCTACTCCAGGGTCCTGGCAGGCAACTAACTTAAAGAAGTGAGGTCAGCTGGTGCAAAACAACAGGGAGCGATGGGGCTAGAACAAATGGAGAGAGCATCGTCTAGCCAAGGAGGAGCTTCCACTCACCTCAGGCAGGCGTGTGGGCCAGGGTGCCAGGTGTTTTGATTTGTCCAGAGCGGCCAAGAAAGCTGGAGTTCAGTAAGAAATCTCCTAGTCTTTGAATGTCGGCACCTAATTTTATAAAGGCACTCTCCATGCCAACAGCCTACACCCGCAGCTCGTGCAGAGCCCACACGTGGCCATCTCTTTCCTCCATTGCACTGACTCCACGCACAGTGTCCCCGTTGCAGAGGCTTTGCTCTCAGATATTGACCTTCTGTATGGAAGTGCTCCTGGCTGCTGGGCTCGAATTCTCTGCTCAACTTTATGAGTGCATGCTGTTGAAGAACGGAGAAAGATGAGGTGAACATGCCTACTTCCGTGTCCCATGCTGCAATTTATTCAGCTTGAGTGCCGACTGCACCTTCAAGCTCTCCTGCGTCCTCTCTGCTGGGATCAGTGTCCTCTTGGCCTGAGTTCTCGTGAGGCTTTGTACTGCACTCGGTTGTGTTCTATCTCCCTTTTACCTGGTACATTTCTCCTTTCTCCCAATTACATAGTCAGCCTCTTGGGACAAGTCCAAAATCTTACTAATTACCCTACTCTTCCCATCTTCCCCCAAGCCTGATCTCAGTGTTTAATAGGTTTACCTTTCAAATATTTACTACATTCACTATAAAAATTGCAGTACAGGGAGGCTTGTCTTTGTATTCTTATTAATTATGAGACAGGTCCAGTGGCTTTAAACCTGTTTTCTCCTCTGTTAAATGTGAATAATTACGAAACCTACAAGAATCACTTAATAGCTGTAGATTGCTTAGCACAGCGCCTGATGCATAGACGGCACTCAGGAGAGGTCAGTTCTTGTCATAGCTTTCACAGATTGCACTCAGGATTTAATACAGTGGAGCTAGGATTTACTAAACAGCATGGGGTCTCATTGCAGGGGCTCTTCACATCATAGACTGAGATCCTGAGGAACTCATGGAAGGTCTCTTCCAAATTAAGACAACAGTTAGGGTTCCACATATTCGTTTCTTGTCAACTGTAATTGTCTGCTTGAACCTGGTAAATACTACTTTCCTTCTTAACAGAAATCTTACAAATCTAAATGATGAATGTGCTAATTACTGTCTGTCATGGGCTGAATTTCCATCACCCTCCTCAAAATTCACATGTTGAGGCCCTAACCTCCAGTACTTCAGAGTGTGATTGTGTTTAAAGATAGGGCCTTTAAAATGGTAATTAAGGTTAAACAAGGTCATATGGGCGGGTCCTAATTCATTCTGACTGTTCTTATAAGAACAGGGAGTTTGGAGACACAAAGAGGCACCAGGGATGGGCATGAAGAGAGAAAGGGCCATCTGAAGACACAGGAAGGAGATGGCCCCCTACAAGCCAAGGAGAGAGGCCTCAGGAGGAACCTAACTTGCTGACACCTTGATCTTGGACTTCCAGCCTCCAGAACTGTGAGAAAATGAATTTCTGTTATGCAGTGGTCCCCAACCTTTTTGGCACCAGGGACGGGTTTCGTGGAAGACAGTTTTTCCACGGAGGTGGGGCGGGAGGGTTCAGGCGTAATGCGAGTGATGGGGAGAGGCAGATGAAGCTTCGCGGCTCACCTCCTGCTGTGCGGCCCCCTGGTTCCTAACAGGCCGTGGACTGATAGCAGCCCGGGGGTTGGGGACCCCTGCTGTCGTGCACGCTACCCAGTCTGTGATACTTTGTTATGGCAGCACTGGCAAACTAATACATGCTTCTTCCCTTGGACCTTTGCCTCTTTTCAGTCATGTAACTCCAGAAAATAGGGAACGGGCATCTGCTTAAAGCAAGTGGGAGAAGGATGTACTTTGGGAGAAAGAGCATGTTTGCCTAAAAACTATCTCTCCTGGCCTAGTATTTAGGGGATTTTCTGAGGAAGGTGTGTATGGCAGATCCTGTCCATGCCCTGCCTATGTCCCCTTGGGCCTCATCGCTGTAGCACACATCAGCCAGACGTTAAACTGCCAGCATCACATCAGTGTGTGTGGAGGTTTTTTCCTGATGCCCGAAACCTACCCTGTCAGTGCTCAGTGTAGAATGGAAGTCCCGGAGAACTGATGCCCAATGACGCATGGTAACTGGAGTATAACTACCCCAACTCCCTCACCCTCAAACAGGGGAACTCTTATAACTCTACATTGGCTTCCAGAGTTCTGCAGCAGTATTAAGCTCCAGATTAAAGTATCAAGTATTAATCTTTCTTGATAGTGCACCTTTTCTTGGCTTCCTTCCTATCCCTGTTGAAGTTCTCCATCCTCCCATTGCTTTTCCTGGGAGCATCTCCCAAGTAAACTACTTGCTCTAGAACTCTTATTTCAGGATGTGATTCTGGGGGGACCAGAACTAGGGCGGCCTGCTTTCTTAAGTATGAAATGTCCATATTTAAAGATGATGCTATGGTTTCTAATTTAACAGGATGACACACTGCATTGCCTTCTTTCCGTGGTAAGATGGTAAGTGGTCCGTCAGCTGGTGAACCCTGGAGCCTCTCTTTGCAGGGAGGGGCGCTCTACAGTCCTGCCTTATGGAAAAGCTTTTGCTTCAAATTAACCACTCTGCTTTTTTTTTTTTTCCCATAAACACAAAAGCCCAATCCTTTCAGTGCTTATTGGATTTGATTAGCCTGTGCTCTTGCATCACATCTCCATGTTGGGTAGGTGTGTTTGCATCAGTGTGGGATGATTTTAATAAGTTGTCTTGTGCCTGAGCCACATATTTCCTTATGGGGCTGCTCTAACAACTGCTGTGAAGTTTTCTTTGTCCGTGGGGGTGTGGTAGGGGGGTTGCTTCTGAATAGGAGTCCCAGAGACTGTGAGAGAAACAGACTTCTTAGGAACAATGCAAGCTGCCCTGTGTGTGCAGTAAAGCTTCTGCTAAGGACCACTGACCCTAAGCCTGCGTTACTCTCAGGCTGATGGAGTGCACGTCAGAGGTTGAGGTCTTCTCAGAGCTTACTCAGAACAATGCTAAGGACACTCCACACTAAGTAACTTTCAGCCTTGCAGGCTCCCTTAACCCTCTGAAAACTATTTACAGCAAGACCCGCAGTTCTGGAATGAGGATGGCTCTGGGACAAGGCTCTAGATGAGCTCATTAACAGGGCCTCACCTGACCATGTGTGTAAGCTCTGCAGCTGTTTTGCCAGCAGGATCACTTATCTTTGCCCCAATAGGAAAGGTTCTGTCACAGAAGCTATTTCTCTGTTGCATCTTTTGTGAATCTTTTTCTATTAGTGCATTAATCCTAAGAAGTATTGCTGGCTTAAAGGATTTATGTGAAACGTTCAGGGGTCCACCACTGCAGCGTTTAATCACCTTCATTGCCGCATGGTCTTCAGCTCAGGGCTAAAGGCCAGAACCACAGATTTAAAGAGCTGTGCCTGACTCAGTCCGCGCATCTCAGCCGACTTATTTACCTTCTGCTCGTTTACTGGTAAAAAGGAAATAATAAAAGTGCGTGGCACTCTATTATTTTCCATCTAATTATTTAGAAAAGCCTCCCCTGTGAATTGATTAAAGTATTATATGGAGTGAAGTTTTCAAATAGGCTCTGGGTAAATCTACGAACTCCTATAAATCCACCCATTACCTCTAAATGGACTTCCTTTGAAGTAGGTCATTCTGTAAATTTTGAGGACCTTAATCCTGTCTTTAGTTTAAACATGTTTTGCAAGAAAATTTCTCCTGGCAACCTGTTGGGGTATTAGTTTGGCCCTGATGCAAACGGAGTTAGCCTTGAACTGCGAAGCACAAAATCCCTTGTTTGGTTTCCCAGAATTTGTTTCCTAAAATTTAAAAATTTTTTCTGTGTTTCTTTTGTTTTAGTAATGGCAAGTGAGTTTATTGGACTGAAGATTCCACATTGTTTTATTATCCTAGACAAAGGCATTGAGCAGCCAAACTGTTTGGGGCAGGTCATCAAAGGCAGCTGTCACCCCTGCCTGAGTCCCCTTTCATCTTCCATTCTCCACGTCATCATCTTGTTGGGTTTTGCTTCAATATGTTCAACTCTTCCTTTCCTCTCCATTCCTGCTTAGACTACTTAGTAGCCTCAGTTGTCATCACCTCAACTGGGTGTCACTGTGATACCTCCAAGTTTGCCTCCTTGATCTTAATTCCAGATATTCTAGGCAACTCTGCCTCCTGTTTCTTGGCTAATGATCCCCAAGCATGCTTCCACCATGTCCGTCCCCAGCTAGGAAACATACTGTGCTCCCTATGGATTACCGCACACCTTCCAATGTACTCCGCCTGACTTTCAAGGCCCTCCACATTCTAGCCTGTCCCTCACAGCCCAGCGTGCTCTCATTTTCCATTACTCAAGACGTTTTGCTTTTTCCTGTTACCATGAACAAGCCATGATCATTTCCAGGCCCAGTGGATGTGGGTGTGCAGCTTGTGTATAGCCCCCTGGCATTGGGCATCATGCAGAGCTGGTCATTTCAACATCCATGATTTTCTTTCTTCCCGCTGCTTGACTGTCTAAATCCTTCTCAGCCTTCAGCATGTCCCTGAGCCATGATGTCTTCCTTAACTCTGCCAATTCTCACTGATCTCTTCTTCCTTTGAAGTTCTGCAAGTCTTATAAGCTCTTCCCCCCAAAACAGTTCTTAATAAGAGCTCCCCTACTACAGAGGGCAAGAACCCCCAATTATTCAGCTTTCCATCTCAGAACACAGTAGGGCTTAGTGACTATTGAATAGTTTTCTCTTTTTTCAAATGTGATTGTTTTAACTCTCCCAACTATTTTCTGAGCTCCTTGAGGGAATGAAGGCTGTCATCCTCATCTGTAGCTCACATGGTGCTGAGCGCAGGATTGATGTTCTATAAATATTGGTTGTCTGATTCCTGGGCATGATCTATAATTAAGCCAGAAAGAAAAAAGAACATCAAATGTTGATATGCTTCTTAGAGCAAAATCAGCGTCACCTCTGGTTGGAGTCCAGAGATATGTAATGTGAACCAAAAGTGTGTGATCTTCAAGCCATAAGGCCCATTTCAGGAAGTTGTCCGAATTGTCCAGAGAGAATAATGAATTAATCATTTTTTTCACCAACAGCAATAAAGTAGATTTCAAGCAAGGCAGCTTCAATTATTTAGAATACTGAGTAGCTATTCAAGGTTATTAATATTGCAAACTGAAAGGCAGAAACGCTAGACAAGCAACACGTCTGCCCTCTTGTTAGAGGCTGAAATTTTATGAGGATTACCTGTTGTCATGGCAGAAAATTATTCTAAATACATATCCAACAGTAACTCTGAAGAGTCTTAAATTCTCTAGTAAATGCTCCAGAAAACAGCCACAAAATTCTGTCATCCCATCTGTCTTTTTCTTCTTAAGGAGGATCTGTGCTGCCTTAGAAAGACAAATGCAAAATTGAAACAGAAAGCAAAGTAGCCTCCTGTAAATGCCTTCTTTGCTATCTTCTCCTCTAGCATTTTCCCTGTCATATCTGATCCTGTGATGATTGTCACTTCTTCTTTGGGGGTATTTGTAGGATTTGAGCATCAACAGGATTGTCGAATCTCCACTTGTTTTGCCCTTTCCCAGACTGCCTTCAATCCCTCCAAAAGCCTCTTTGCCAGGAGATACTGGTCCACCTGACAAACACCAGCGTGGAGTGTTAACTTATGTTCATTTTCAGGCTTATATCTTGTAGTGGTGGTGGTAGGGTGCTGGATGGTGATCCACTGGTACTAGATAGGGGTCCACGAAAGAAGGAGCAACCCTTTAAATCATAGTGGAATTCATAATTAATGCTGCAAATGTAAATGGGGCAGCTTACATCTGTCTTCATTTCTGGTTTATACACGCTCACATTTAGGGAGTTAGGCTCAGCCCAAGCATCATGGGTCTTAGGAGTTTCTGTTATTAGATTACCTACTTTGAAAATCTGATGAAGCCTATGTCTCTTTCATCAGAGAAGTACACAGGCATTCTTCATATGATTTCAGGAAGTTCCCAGGCCTTCTAAAATCTATGTAGCCCAGACTGAAGAGAGTAATAAAGATACTTTCTAACACACCTGCACTCCTGACTGTGCCTGCATTGTTCTAGGTACTTTACACTTAATATCTCATGTATTCCCCACAATAATCTAATGAGGCAGGTCCTATGATTATCCTCATTTTGCAAATGATGGAACTGAGGCCAAAGACGTAACCCGTTCACCTTTCCACAGTGCTTCCAAGTCTTCCCTATGATTTCATGGACTCTTGACTATATTTCTTCTTCTCTTCTAATGTCTACACCCTAAATAGAGATCTAAAAAGCATCTTGTCCATACAACTTGAGAAAAACTATTAAGACTTGACAAATATTAAGGCCTGTTGATCCTCTGAGTCTCCCTTGTAAGTAAGTATGAAATTCTGTTGTTACTATTGTGAATGGTATCTGAGAACGTTGCAAATCTACCTATTTGAAAAGTGAAACAGTATCAGTTTTGACCTGAAATCATAAAACTACAGTTCCGTGTAATGCCCATCATTGCAGAGAACAACTCTGTAAGTGATGGGGAATTCACACAATATTTGGAAGGAATGGCATTAGTCCTCAGAAAGTCTACAGCCAAAGAGGAGCCAAGGGTTACAAATACGCACGTAGCCCAGTGGACCATGACCCAAACTGGCTCATCCTGAATCGACTGGAGAACAGAGTCAGATTCTCTCAGCCTTGACGATGCAGGTTTTGACATTTCATCAGGAATCATCAGAAACTTTATGACTAACAGCTTTTCCTAGTTCTAAATCAATAGACATAAAAGAGCACCTGCAGATAAAAGATTGAGTTAGCAGCTCTGCTAACAGCAGTTGTGAATTTTTACCCCTTCAAGTATCTCTTCCTCAAGCCCTCTTTTCCCTCCTAAGGGACCAGGTCAGAGGGAGAGAATCAGATAAGTGTCACATTTAAATTTCCTAAGAAAGTTCTTCATTGCTGCTCTTATCAACATTACCTCTTTTAAGTAGGTTTATTTAGAGATAAAGATTGATATGTCAAGTGTTTCTCTCTATCCGGGCTTGATACAAAGCTTTAGATTAGAAAAACAAACTGGAGGGATTGCCTAGAACACATTCACAAAGTTTGTGTGCTTGTAAAAATGTGTGCAAAATTTCATGTTACTATCCAATCACCGTGTACTTGCATGTGTGTATGTGTGTGTTTGTGGGGAGATAATTTTGATTAAGTATTCGCTGTGGAATTTTTTAGGTTAGACCGGTTTTGAACATAGAATAGACGAGATTTATTAGTGACAACAACACATATATTTCACTGTTTGCTAGGTGTTTTCATAGGCATTATTTACTTTAGCCTTTATGACCATCCCACAGACTAGGTTTTATTATCCCATTTTATAGGTGAGGAAACAGGCTCAAAGAGGTGAAGTGCTTGGTGAAGGTCACAGAGCTAATAAATCAAGAAATGTGGGACATGACCTAGGTTTTCTGATTGCACTTTCAGTGTTTGTTTTATTCCCCCATAGCTGTATTCAGAGTAGAAAGGATGAGGAAGTCATGTTTCGGGTGTTGGCAGTAAAGAAGGTGCTTCGGGAATAACCTGTGTAAAGATTTGGGGTTTGCCTAGAGAGGGGATTATGTGGGAAAAGTTGGTGAAGATCATATCTAGACCACTGTTTGTTCACCAGGTCATGCGACTTCCTTGGGCCTCACCTGGGATTGATCAACAGCAGCTCCAGCCACATAGAGAGCTGTGATTTAAGAGGTACCTCACTGGGTTAGATTCTGCATGTAGATCCTGTCTAATCTTCTCAGCAACCTGGTAGTATTAGTATTACACAGAACAGATCATGGAGGCTCAGAGAAGCCAAGTAATTTAAGGCCATGTAACTAGAAGGTGGAAAAATCTGGGTTTAAACTCAGGCCCACCTGGTTGCAAAGCACGGGTCTCCCCATTCCACCACCCAGGTCCCTCTAGTAGCCACCTTTGTGGAAATCACTAGTTCTGTGTCAGGATGAAAGTGGTATTACTTCAGCAAAGGTAGCTGGGAAGTGGGCAAGGCAGAAAGCTTTTTTAGCCTGTTCACATCTCCCTCCTTTCTTACTATCAGAGATAAATTTTTTTTCTAACCATGCCCTATAATAACAGTTCTCAAGTTCCTTGGTCTTGGGACCCCTTTACACTTTTAAATTATTGAGCTTTTGTTTTCTGTGGGTCATGTCTATGGATACTTACCGTATTAAAATTGAAAAGGGCAAAAATTTTAAAGTATTTATTAATTCATTTAATAATAAACTGATTAGATGTTAATAGAAATATGTTTTATGAAAAATAACTTTTCCAAAACAAAACGGAGTTAGTGGAAAGAATGGCATTGTTTATATTTTTGTTAATTTCCTTGATGTTTGGCTTAGAAGGAGCTGCTGGAGTGCCTTATCTGTTCCTGCATTCCGTTTGTTGCAACATCACATGTCCGTAGCCTCTGGAAAATACCAATGTATCCTCATGAGAAAATGAGAACAAAAAAGACAAATAACATTTTAGCATTATTAAGAAAATAATTTCTACCGTATGGAACCCCTGCAAGGGTCTTGAGGATCCCCAGTGGTCCCCAGACCACACTTTGAGAATTGCTGCCTTATGTAACCACTTCAGTATTCACTAGGGCCAGTGAAAAAAGTGAATGTTTGGGTTGGATGGAAACTTACAGGTCACTGAATCCAATCATGCATCTGATAAAACAAAATTCCATGAAGTCTGGTGTAAGCCCCCTATTTTGCAAGGGTAAGGACTATTTTAGGTTCAAAATGGACTTTAAGTGGATAGAAAAGCCTTTATTATGTTGAGAAGAAATTTTACTCTGTGGTTCCCATCTTCAGTCTTAACTCTGTATAGAAGGAGTCCAATTTCTCTTCTGTATATTCAAGGTATATTAAAACAATGACCTTGTTGTCCCTTGAGTGCTGTCATCTTCTTTAAGCTAAAGAGCTTCTTTATATTTAAGAACTTAGGAGACATTCCTGCTCTGAGTGTTCTCTAGCCCCACATCTATATCTTCTCACCAAGATCTTCGAATACCAATCTGAACTCATACAATGTTGCCAGAATGCTCTAAGGCAGATTTTCTCACGGCTTACTCTGTACTTAGCTTGTGCGTCAATGCTACAGATGTTTCACATTCACAAACAGGAAGAAACATACTGTCAAAGGTCTCTGTCTTCTGGTTGGGCATGACCTTTGACACCCTGCTTGCTTTCCCACTCCCTTCTGCCATCCTGGTCCAGGCTCTGCTTTCTCCAAGGCATCATTTCATCTCTCCCTTCCCTTTCACCCCTACGGGAAGGCAGTGCTCTAGGTGCAGTGCTTTAAAGTTTGCAAACAGCTTTGCAAACGTCATCTCATTTAATTAGCACAGAAACTCTTCACAGAATGCATGGATGCAAGTATTATAAGGAAAACACAGAAGTTTCCATTAACCCGATTTTATAGATTACCATGTTAATACTTCATGCCTGGGATTCTATAACCTGCTTTGCTGGCTGCCCAGCTTTCAACATCTCCCTATTTTAGAGCACTCTACATACTGATGCTAAAATCATCTTCCTTCCCTGCTGATCTGAACACGCCACCATCTGGAGTCCATTTATAGCCTCCCATCACCCTTGGGATAATGTATTTTCCTGTGACCTTTGAGACTCTGCATCTGCTAAGACCTCTGGCTTGCTTTCCTCAACCTAGGATGACAGTGTTTGGCTAATCACAGCTTTGTTCATTCATTTGTTCACCCAGCATTCATTCATGCAGGCATTTTTTAACTTAGCATCTAGAATGTGCTAGGTACTGCAATAGACACTAGAGGGGAATACAAAAATGAATCATATCTGCCCTCCGGGGTTTTATAACCTCATCTAGGTCTTACATGCAAACATTTAATTCAAATACAAGACTAACTGTGATAAGAGAGGCCGTGAAAGTAGATTCATAGTTGTAGGTATACTCTGGGGTTTACCTGAGGAAGGATTAATCCCAATGGGCAGAGCAGAGAAGGCTTCTGGGAGGAGATATTGTTTGATCTGTGAAAGGATGAGTAGATTTCCAAAAGCGGAGCAGGGAGGATGGGACAAGTCTGGCTTGGCTTTCTTGCTGTCTGTTGGTCAAGTTATTTTTCTTATTGCCTTCTTGCTCTGTCTTCTTGGGTATTCTTTTGCACCAGTGTCCTATATACCCAAGGGCCTGGTAAACTTGCACACCTGACTTAAAAAAAAAGAAATTTCCAGGACGATAACAGTAAATGGCATATAAAAAGGCATGAATAGAAGGATTTTGTTTCAAGATTATGAGTGTAAGAAATAGAGGACAAACTTATAAGGAAGAGCATCCACCCTTATCAGCCAGTCTCTGGCTGGAGCCACCAATGCTAATAGTGTAAGAAAAAATGTACCATCCCCGAGGGCAATATTTGCATGACGCAGAGTGCATGATGCACTACACAAATAATAGCACAGTATCACACAGGTTTGTCATGAACCATCTGATGGCAGATAGTTCTATTTATGATGCTTGAACACTAAAATAAAATGAGTAAGGCTTAACATTTTTAGGTTTGAAACATGTTTCATTATTTTGCTACATTTCTCTTGACTGCATATTCATTTCATAAGAAAACATAAAAATAATGTTAGTGTCGAGTACACAGTTAAATGTGGCATTCTCAGCAGAGGCGGTATGCACTGTATTGGGTTTCTAGTGCAAACTCTGCCTCTCATCTCCCACTGCTCACCCTTAGTCCTTGGGAAGGTCTGATTCAATCCATTTTGATCATTACATATTAAAGTGTTGGCAGGCTTGAATACAGAGGCGAAATTGTATTTAGGTTTTCCATTTCAGAGAGCTGGTAAAGCAATGCAAAACATCTTAAATAGAGGAAAAATTAAAACAAGAGATTTTAAAATTGTTTAAAATTAAACAATTTAATTTTAAATTAAAACAAGAGTTGGGAAGGATTGGACACCAAGGAGGACTCACCAAAGTCCTGACAGCTATGGTGTTAGGAGACTCTTTAGCATGACATACATTGTGTACATGTATCGGGAGATATGTAGGTACACAGGCAGGGGAAAAACACAAGGGAAAACCTAGCTAATAGATGCTTTCCTTGGCATTCTTTTTTTTTTTTTTTAATTCATTTATTTATTTATTGGTTGTGTTGGGTCTTCGTTGCTGTGTGCAGGCTTTCTCTAGTTGCGGCAAGCGGGGGATACTCTTCGTTGCGGTGCGCAGACTTCTCATTGTGGTGGCTTCTCTTGTTGCAGAGCACAGGCTCTAAGCGCACGGGCTTCAGTAGTTGTGGCACGTGGGCTCAGTAGTTGTGGCTCGTGGGCTCTAGAGCACAGGCTCAGTAGTTGTGGTGCACGGGCTTAGTTGCTCCGTGGCATGTGGGATCTTCCCAGACCAGGGCTTGAACCCGTGTCCCCTGCATTAGTAGGCGGATTCTTAACCACTGCGCCACCAGGGAAGTCTCTCCTTGGCGTTCTTGATAATCACGTGGGACCACAAAAATTAAAGGGGGAAAACCAAGGTGAGTCACTGCTTCAAATTTCATACAACTAGAAATGGAAAGACACATGCTGTGTGTTCTCCAAGGGCCCAGCGCAGCAAGGGGCTGAGCGTCTCTGCTCCCTTCTGTCCTCTGAGCACTGAAGCCCAGTTCCACCCTTTACTATCAGATATTCGGACCCCAGCATAGTTATCTCTCCAGTCCTTTCTCTTGAGCTCCAGCTCATGCTCTGCTCTTGCTGGTCAGATTTTCACTGGGGTGCCTCCTAGTTTAGTTAGTTTAACTGCTGTGTAAAACGAAAATCCTCAAAACCAGCTCCCCCTACTTCCTGACTTCTCTAAATCCAGAGCCATTTTTTTTAATTTAATTTTTTTGAATAGGTAATATTTAAAAAAAAATAATAAAATAAAAATTATGCTTGAAAAACATCTCCCTTCTTTCCTTTCTCATGTAGCCAAGTCGGGGGTATGTTCTTCACACTTTTCTGAACCATATGTTTTGCTCATCTATTGTTGTGTAACAAATACCTCTAAACTGAGTGGCTTAAAACAATTTGTTGCTAACTCTCATAGTTCGGTGGGTTGATTGGGCTCAGCTGCGGAGTTCTTGCTTTGGCTTCTCCCCGTGGTTGCCGTCAGATGTTAGCTAGTACAGGGGTCACGTGAAGGCTTGGCTAGACTGGAGGTTCCAAATGGCTTCCAAATGGCTGGCAATTGATGCTGGTTGTTGGATGGGAGCTCAGTTGCCAGAGCACTTCTATCTAGACTCTCCAGATGGCTTGGGCTTCTCACAGGAAGCTGGGCTCTGAGTGGGAGCGTCCCAAGAGAGTAGGAAGTGAAAGCTACCAGGTCAATTAGGGGCTACTTACAGAACAGGCAGTCTTACCTCTGCTGGATTCTACTGGCCAAAGTAGTCAGAGGGCCAGCCCACGTTCAAGGAGATGGAGAAATAAATCCTGTTTTCTTCATGGGGGAGTGGCAAGATTGTATTGCAGAAGATCGTAGGGATAGGAGACACTGTGTTGGTCATCTTTGTAAAATACAATCTGTATCACCACCTGAAGTACTTTTCTACTCCTCCTAACATGTGTCCAAGCCCTGAGGAACTTTCTTTTATAATCTCTGACATCTAACCTCTCTCTGTTTCCACTGACCCCGCTCGTTCAAACCCTCATCGCTTTGTAGCTAGGTGAAAGTCAGAGTTATCTTCCTGGTCTCCCATTTCCCCCCACTGCAAATAGCCAATAAAACTTGTGTTTTCTTACCATAGGTATTTCCATAAACTTTAACTTTGATGATGCCATTCTCCTAAGTAAAAATCAGCTCTGATACTCCAGTGGTTTTGTTTGACCTGTGCAATGTTGGCATACATAGGATTTGCTTTTTTTTTTAACTTCCAACATTGCAAAATCAGGAGAGTTTATGTAAAAATCCAGATTAAGCTCCTTTTGAAAAACTGGGTCCTCATATGTGGTAAAATTCAGTTCTTCAACTAATATGTTCTAGATACTGAACAAAAGGAAAAAGACTTTCAAGCCCTTGTGGGACTTCTTATATTCTTGTCGTGGGGTGGCAGACAACAGAGAAAATGGATAAGTAAAATAGATAGAATGTTGGATGGCAACACTGGAGGGCTAGGAAAGAGAGCAGGAAAGGGGCAGATGGGAAGGGCTACAATTTAAAATCACATGGTCATGGATGGCCTCACTGAAATGGAGACATTTCAGTTAAAAAAAACTTAAGGAGTAGAGGAAGGGTAACACTGAATTCTAGAACTATGCTTTCTAATAGAGTAGCCCAGAGCCATAAGTGGCTATCTCAATTTATATTAATTAAAATTAAATAAAATTTAAAATTCAGTTTTTCAGGCACACTAGTCACATTTCAAGTGCTCAAAAGCCACATGTGAGTAGTGGCTACAAAGCAGATATAGAACATTTCCACCATTGCAGAAAGTTCTATGGGGCTTCCCTGGTGGCGCAGTGGTTGAGAATCTGCCTGCCAATGCAGGGGACGTGGGTTCGAGCCCTGGTCTGGGAGGATCCCATATGCCGCGGAGCAACTGGGCCCGTGAGCCACAATTACTGAGCCTGCGCGTCTGGAGCCTGTGCTCCGCAACAAGAGAGGCCGCGATAGTGAGAGGCTGGCGCACCGCGATGAAGAGTGGCCCCCGCTTGCCGCAACTAGAGAAAGCCCTGGCACAGAAACGAAGACCCAACACAGCCAAAAATAAATTAATTAAAAAAAAAAAAAAAAAAAAAAGAAAGTTCAACTGGACAGCATTTCAGAGGAAGAGTATTCCATGCAGAGGGTACAGCAAGTACAAAGGTCCTGGGGTGGGGTATTACTTGATTTGAGCTAAATAGTGGCATGGCTCTTCTGCTTACACATTCCTGCTATTCCCTATTGCCTGTCTTATACCATGGCTATATGGTAATTGTCATTTAGCAGCTTACCCCAAGCCAACTTTCCAAAGGTCCTGTTGACATTGAGTTTTAGACCTTTGGTCAATGCCATAGAATCTATGGGATAAAGTCCAAACTCCCTGGTCTTGCATTGAGAAGCTCTGTGAAAGAGTGTGAAGACCAAGGATCTGGACCAGGAGTCAGAACACATGTGTTCTATTTCAGAGCAGAGGAGGTTCATGATGTGATTCAAAGGGTATTATCAGGGGTGATATGGCACAAGCATCCCCTAATCAGAGTGATTATTGACCACAAGTGTCCTGGAGGGCCTCTACTGGACCAGGACTAAAGGTCTAGTGGACCTTTAGTTGGTGTTTCAGGAGGGAGTTTGCAGTATGGAGTATCACACAGGGGCTCAAGGCAATGCAGAACTACCAGTGGAAGCAAAAGTATTTCAACATTATATAAGCTGGTACACTCATATGGTACATACAAGTAGGATTTCAGCCTTCAGTATATGTGATAGGTATTTGGAAATTGTAATGGATGATAGAGTTTATTGTAGGGCCCTTGGCAGTAAACACACACAGCTTTAGGTGACAGGATTTAAGGCCTTCTCCAGTGTGTCACCAGCATCCATTCTGATATTTTCTCCTTCTCTATCACATGATCCCTCTCTCCCACCAGTATGACACATTCAGTGCCCAATATGTTCTGTGTCCTACCACCTTGGCGTTTTTCTCATGTTTTTCCTTCTTACTCAAAGGACCAGCACGCTTCTTTCTGCCTGGTTGAATCTTCTGGACTCAGCTTGAAGGCACAGCTCAAGCTCCCTTCACTGACTTTTGCCTGTCCCAGACCAGAAGGATTTCCTCGCTCCTGTGGCCCTCAATGCCCATTATTCACACTCACCTGGCAATTCCCAAGAGTACAAGGCAATATCTTTGTTATTTTATATGTGTATCTAGTCCTGGGCCAAGTTTTAAGTTTCTTGAAGGCAGAGGTCACAGGTCATTCTTCTTTTTTCCTTACCTGGCCATATTTCCATATATATTTGCCAAGCGTCTACCTTGTGAGGACTGAGGGTACAGTGGTAAACCAACCAAGGGCCCCGATCTCCGGTAATCCTCATTTGTCAATTTTATTTTTTTTAATGTGAATAAGCTTACTCAATTCTTACAAGTCTTAGGCAAAGATAGGGACCCCAGTGTCCTACTGATAAGGAGTAAAAGCCCTGGCTGGCCCTTGTTGAAGAGAGATTGATCTGGGAGGTGAAGTTTCACAGCTATCTGGACATTAAGGCCCTGCTGGAATAGTTTCACTCCCAGGGCTCCACTAATTCCTACCTCCTGGAATGGTGTAAACAATGATTCACACCACAGTAGGCCTTTACGCTTTACCAAGCACATTCATCATATGCATCAGGCTTTCAGGGAAGGTCAGGTTCCAACTTGTTAGCAGAGATTCACCTCCAGGTCACCAGACTTGAACCTATTTTGCTAAACACCTAGCATAACGAACAGAAGTCTTCTCCCCTTAGCCTTTAATGATGAATGTGCCAAAGAGGGGACGGCGGGGGGGGGGGCGCAATTCTACCTCACGGGTGTTTGACTTGTAGCAGAATACAGAGCCTATTTTGAAGTTCTCTGGCAAAAGCCATTTTTGGGAATAGCGATTACGATTTTGAGCCAGGCTGTGGTGGGGACGGGGAAAAAAACCATTGCGCACACGGGGTGGGGTTGGTGTGTTCCAGACTTCCCAGCTCGCTTGGTCGAAGTTCAAGTCAACGCTGGCAGAGAGGAAAAGGGAGTGAAGCGGGACTTTTCAGACTAAAGGGAGTTGGGGGATGGGCCGGGCAGTAGAGTGGGTTTGGTGCTGGATTCTGGGGATCCCGCACCTGTGGAAGAGACGGTGCCCAAGATCCGGGGAGTGGCTGCCGGGGTCCAGGTCCGCGGGCGTCCAGGTCCGCGGGCGGTGTGCCGCCGGAGAGGGCGGGGCGGGGCGGGGCGAGGCCGGGCCGGGCGCACCTGGGCGGGGAGGGGGAGGTGCGCGGGGCTGAGCCTGGCGGGGGCCGCGGCGCGCGCCAATGGGCAGCGGCTGGCTGCGCGCCCCGCGCCCGAGCCGCAGTCGCGCCCTCTCACTGCCTGGCGAAGGCGTGGACGGCGCGCGGAGGCGAGCGCGGTGAAGAAGGGCCGCCGGCGCCGCAGCCTCAGCCGCAGCCGCAGCCGCCTTCAGGGCATGAGGATGGCCGTGGGCTCCGTCAAGATGCAGCCGCCGTGCGAGAGTCCGGCCCTGGCCGCGGCGGCGGCAGTGGCGGCGGCGGACGGCGCCTTTCGCCGCAGCCCCAGCGCCCGCGAGCCGGAGCGCGAGCCGCTGCAGGTGCCGCCGCGGCCGCGGCTGCGGGACCTGCCGGCGCTGCTGCGGAGCGGCCTCACTCTGCGGAGGAAGCGCAGCGCAGCCGGGGGCCGGGTGAGTGGCCGGGTCCTGCCGGCCGGGATGGGCGTGGGCGGCGCGCACGTGGAGCCTGCGCCCACCCTCGCGGGCGACCGAGGGGGGCGTCTGGAAGTTGGGGAGGTTCCGGGAGGGGCCCCCTTGTGAGGGACTGGGCAGAAGATTGGCCCGGGACGGCGGGGTCGTGGGGTTCCCCCAGGGGAGCGACGGTTTGCCCTTCCCCCATACGCACCTGACTTAACCCAAGCGCACCTGGATTCAGGCTGCGGGACCGTGAGCATCGCCGGAAGAAGGGCCGTTTGCCTGTCCCCAGAGGGGGAGCTGCAGGTGTCCGATGCCTAACAGTCTGCCAGCCCTTTCCCGACAGCGAGCCTCAGGCCCCACGAGTGGGATCTCCGTTTGCAGGGGGCATGAGACGTGTGCGCTGGTGTTGGACGCCCCGTTGCAAGCTTTGGGCATCGTCACTGGCTCTGGCCGACGCTACGGACGAGGGGGAGACCCCGGAGTTGGAAGCTCCGGGGCGAGCTTTAGCTCCCGGGTTCCCAAGTCGCCAGCACTTAGTACTCGGCGACACCCCCAGAATCTTAAATATTGACTTCCTGCTGCTGTGTTCGATAGGATTTCCTGGTGGAGGACGGTGCCTCATTGGGTTCTAAGGGCATCTAATGGCCCGAGCAGGTCAGACGTGTTTTGCAGTTAAGAGAAGTGGGGCGGCCTGGGGTCTTTCATAAGTCACCCAGCAGGCCCTGCCGGGGCCTCTGGCCACGGGGCTGACTTGTCAGGTGTCCTTGCTCACCGGGGCCTTGGGCACCTTTTGGTGGGTTTTACTGAGCTTTTAAAAATTTGCCATCCTTAAGGAGACTTGACCGAGAAGCTACCACAGTGTAGATTTTTTGGACTGTAAGTTAAAAAAGAAGTCTTGGTTGTCTGTCTTAAAAGATCTTACTGGGGGATTTTCAGCTCTTGCAAGATAGGTTTGTGGAAACTTGAGAGTTAGGGAGAAACACTGGGTTTGGTATGGCTTCCTTTGGTCAGGGAAGGGTCTGAATTGATGGAGGTCTTCTGCCTTTCTAGGCTGTGTTCCTCCTTTCCTAAGAATTTTTCTTCCCGCGTAGGGATGACTGTACATGATCTACCTCAGAAGGATGTTTTGAGGATTAGCTGAGTGTAATAGGACATCTTGAAGTCCATGACCAGGGGAGTTTAGGAATTACCCACAAATGACCTTAACATGTGGCGTACAGGATTGCCTGCAAAGAAAGCGAGGAAATGTGTCCCAAAGATGTGATGACTAAATAAACACAAGAACCAGAGTTATAGACCTTGCAGGCGTCTAGGGAAAAGTAGGTCAAATCATGTTCCTATTATCCTTGACAGTTACTTTTTCACGGCACAGAATACTGAAGATGTGAGGGAAGCCAGGCAATCTGTGAGCAGAATTGCTGAGGGTTTCTTTATAAATAGATCTGGAGTGTTCATCTGCATAGAGGCTTGTGTTTCCCTTGCCTGGGATGATGTTGTGGTGGACCTTGCCTATACACATATGTACTTAATTATTCTGAATGCGGTTACTTCAAATAGTGTATACTTTATTGGCCCTTCTTTAGTTCTAATACTGTATGACTTCTCTTTGGGACATTCCAAACACATTTCATAAGTGCATGGCCAGTTTTTTTATTGGAGGAGGATTGTCAAATTTTCCAACATTGGAAGCCCGTAATTTTCAACTATTTTCCCCTCCTTTGGCTCTGGAACCACCTTTGTGTTTTTGGAACCTTCCCATCAAAGGAGTTGGAAAGGATTTGAAAGAAAGAGAAAAATAAGTGAAATATATACCCATATTAGTTTGTTCAGGCTGCTATAACAAAATACCATAGGCTGGGTGGCTTAAACAACAGAAACTTATTTTCTCACAGTTTTGGAGGCTGAGAAGTCCAGGATCAAGGTGCCAGCAGATTTGGTTTCTGGTGAGAACTCTCTTCCTGGCCTGTAGACAGCCACCTTCTTGCTGTGTCCTGACGTGACCATTCCTTGGTGCACATGGAGGGAGAGAGATCTCTCTCTCTTTCCCTTTTCTTTTTTGTTTTTTAAATTGAAATATAGTTGACATACAATATTATGTTGGTTTCAGGTGTACTACATAGTGATTTGACGTTTGCATACATAACAAAATGATCACAAGTCTAGTTACCATCTGTCTCCGCACAAAGTTATTGCAATATTATCGACCATATTCCTTATGCTGTATATGACATCCCCATGACTTATTTATTTTATAACTGGAGATTTGTACCTCTTCATCTTGTTCACCTATTTTGCTGCCCCCCACCACCCATGACCACCTGTTTATTCTCTGTATCTTTGAGCCTATTTTCATTTTGTTTGTTTTTTAGTTTCCACATATGAGCTCGTACAGTATATGTCTTTCTCTAACTTATTTCACTTCGCAGAATACCCTCTAGATCCATCCATGTTGTCACAAATGGCAAAATTTCATTTTTTTTTTAATGGCTGAGTAATCTTTCATTATATGTATATGTGCCATCTTTATCCATTCATCTATCAGTGGACACTTAGCTTGTTTCCATATCTTGGCTATTGTAAATAATGTGGCAGTGAACGTAGGGGCACATATACCTTTTCCAATTAATGCTTTTGTTTACTTTGGGTAAATACCCAGATGTGAAGTTGCTGGATCATGTGGTAGTTCTATTTTTAATTTTTTGAGGGACTGCCATACTGTTTTCCATATTGGCGGTGCCAATTATAACCTTAACCAGCAGGGCAGGAGAGTTCCCTTTTCTTCATATCCTCGCCAACACTTGTTGTTTGTTGTCTTTTTGATGATAGTCATTCTGATAGATGTGAGGTGATATCTTATTGTGGTTTTTGAATTGCATTTCCCTGATGATTAGTGATGTTGAGCATCTTTTCATGTGCCTGTTGGCCATCTGCATGTCCTCTTTGGAAAAATGTCTCTTCAGGTCCTTTTTTAAATGGGGTTATTTTTGTTTTTGTTTTTGATGTTGAGTTGTATGAGTTCTTTATATATTTTGGATTAGCCCCTTGTTGGATATATCGTTTTCACATATCTTCTCCCATTCAGTAAGGTGCCTTTTCATTTTGTTGATTGTTTTCTTTCACTGTGAAAAAGCCTTTTAGTTTGAGATAGTCCCATTTGTTTATTTTTTCTTTTGTTTCCTTTGCCTGAGGAGACAGATTCAAAAAATATATATATATATATATTGCTAAGACTGATATCAGAGTGTACTGCCTATGTTTTCTTCTAGGAGTTTTATGGTTTCAGGTCTTACATTTAAGTCCTTCAACCGTTTTGAGTTTATTTTTGTATATGTTGTGAGAAAATGGTCCAGTTTGATTCTTTTGCTGTATAGCTCTCCAGTTTTCCCAGCACCATTTATTGAAAAGGTATATTCTTGCCTCCTTTGTCATAGATTAATGGACCATATAAGCGTGGGTTTATCTTGGGGCTCTCTATTCTGTTTTATTGATCTGTGTGTCTGTTTTTGTGCCAGTACCGTACTGTTTTGATGACTGTAACTTTGTAGTATAGTTTGAAATCAGGCTGTGTGTGATACCTATAACTTTGTTCTCTTTCTTAAGACTGCTTTGACTACTTGGAGTCTTTTGTGTTTCCATACAAATTTTAGAATTTTTTGTTCTAATTCTTTGATCTCTCTCCCTTTTCTTATAAGGCCACTAATTCCATCTTGGAGACACCACCCTCATGACCTAGTCTAACCCTAAGTACTTCCCAAAGCCCCTCCAAACACTATCATCTTGAGGCTTATGGCTTCAACATATGAATTTTCGGGGAACACAAACATTCAGTCCATAACAGAAGGGTTTGAAGGAAAGAGAAAAGCATGAGAAATATGTGCCAAACCAGTGGATGACTTGTAAGCACCTGGGGTCATATGGTTAGCCCCTTGGTTAGGGCAGTGATACCAGTGCAAATAAATCATGGCTTAGATCTTTTTGTGGACCTTTAGTTTTGTATCTCATGGGCCTTACTTCCAGATTACAGCTGACTGATTATAGGGACAAGTTAGCACAAATTCATTACTACTGGTAAGAAAGTAGCTTTGTGCATTACACAAGTTGGTAAGAAAGTTTGCAACTTCTGTATTGACCAAGATCTGATTTAGGAATATGTGAGTCTCTTGCTCATGCTGTCTTGGGCTCCCACAGATCTTGACAATCTGACATCAACTGTCATCTAGTAAGCTCTTTGTGGGTTGTGTTGCCCAACCCAGGCGCCTTGTAGGCTGTCTCTTATGAGTAAAAATTAAGCTGACATTTGTTACTACAAGAACTCCTGGTTCCTTGGTTCAGTCACTTCTAATCATATTGAATTCAGAATGCAAACTGATTAAGACTCTTTGCACTGCTTTAGGCTAAGTGGGGAATGACTGAATTTTTCTTTCTGGGAGGACCTCCTAAAAAAGTCAGTGGTAAGATAAGGCACAGATGGAATTTCCACCGAAACCATTTAATTGTTTCTTTTTTTAAACTTTGTGCTATGGAGATTATGAGAGATTAGTGTAATTACTACCTACCTTCAGCAGCTATTAACATTTTGCCAATTTTGTTTCACTTATTTCTCCTTTCCCCACTTTTTTTTAATGGGGGCTGGTATATTTTAAAGCAAAATCCTAAATATTATGTCATCTCATTCATAAGTGTTTCAGTTTATATCTCTGATAAGGGCTTTTTTCCTTAAAAAAAAAAAAGAAAAAAACATAAAAATTGTATACCTTTCTCAAACCTAAAAATATTAACAAAATTCCTTAATGTAATTCCCATATTTAATTTTTCTCAAAGGTGTCTTTTCACTTATGATTTGTTGCAGTCAGGAATTAAACAAGGTCTACACATTGCATTTGGTTGTTAGGTTTTCCAATATATTTTATTTTATAACAACCCCTCCCCCCCTTCTTTTTTCACGCCTTTGATTTGATGGAAATAGCGGGTAATTTGTCAGGTAGAATGTCCCGCTTCTGGGCTGACTTCTTACTTGTGGTGTTGTCTAATTTGTACCTTTATTTTCCATGTTTCCTATAATCTGGCTGTGAGATGTAGAGGCTTGATTAGATTCAGACTTAAAGGCGAGCATCCTTGGTAGGTGTTACTGTGTAAAAGTGTTGCATCACATCACGAGACATGTGATGTCTGGATGTTTCTCTCTTTGAGATATCAAAGTGATTAGTGGGTTCAGGTAGCGTCATCTTACCCTTCTACCTTTCACCTAATGATTGTAGCATCAATCATTGATGATTGTAACCTAGATCCATTTCATTAGAGGTTGCAAAATGATGATGATGTAAATCTATCATTCCTCTTGCATTTATCAATTGGGATTCTGTCTATAAAGAATTTACCCTCATGAACTACTTAGGTCTCCTGAAAATCAAATCGTGTAGGAAAGACAGGGAAAAAGCTTAGTTTTTTCCTTCTATCAATTTTCTGAGTTATGATTTAGTGCCCTAACAACCTCCCATGATAATCAATGAGTTTTTCTTTTTCAAGTATCAGTAAGATCTTGTGGATCTTAATGTATTTGTTTCAATCCATTGAAGTCAGTATTCTTCTTGATGCTCAGTTTATACTTATCTCCTGTATACTTTTTTTTTGAATTATTTATTTATTTATTTATTTATTTATTTATTTTTGGCTGTGTTGGGTCTTCATTTCTGTGCTAGGGCTTTCTTTAGTTGCGGCAAGCGGGGGCCACTCTTCATCGCAGTGCGCAGGCCTCTCACTATCGCGGCCTGTCTTGTTGCGGAGCACAGGCTCCAGACGCGCAGGCTCAGTAGTTGTGGCTCACGGGCCTAGTTGCTCCGCGGCATGTGGGATCTTCCCAGACCAGGGCTCGAACCCGTGTCCCCTGCATTGGCAGCCAGATTGTCAACCACTGCGCCACAAGGGAACCCATCTCCTGTATACTTTTTACAAGGCCCTAGTAGTCTCTAATACCTTTCTTGCTTTCCAGCACAAGGTGTTCTAAGCTTATCTTGTCCATTTCCTGCTCCAGACCCAAAATCAGCCATTTTCCAAGGAGTACTGATTCTTTTTACTGAAAACCATTTGTTTCCCCCAACTATTTCCTCTCCTAGCGGTTGCATTTTTTTTTAACCTTTATTTTAAGCCTTTCATCTTACGTTTTTGTTTCTTTTAAAATTCTTCTCATCAGATGTTTCTAAGACTGTCATTTTCTCCCTCTAATAAAATAACTGGTAACTACCATTCCCTCTTTCTATATATACTGTCAGACTGCTGGGACTGGCTTATTTTGGGCTTTGGCTGCTGTGATATTTTCTGCAGTGTTCTACCACTTTCTTCATCTCCTTGAAATCTGTTTCATTTACAGCAGCTAGAATGATTCACCAGTTGCGCCAGTTTGTTCACCAAAGTCCTCCAGTGATGCTCAGCCTTTGCATTAGTCTTCTCTCCCCTGACCTCTTCCCTTGAGCCACCCTTCACTCAGGCAGGATCCCGATGACGTGACAAGTGCTCTTCATACTTGAGAAACTGGAAGTTCTCACTTTTTCATTTATTACAATCTCTACCCCATGACTCCCTCTCAGAGAAGATCAGAGCTGCCCATTTCCTGTGTCCGAGCTGGAATGTTTTAGGTGTGACTTAACACCCTCCTCTGCTGGAAATAAGACTTTGTTGATTGAGAAGGACATTCTGCTCCAAATTATACCAGTATGACCAATTTATAGTCATTTTATACACACTTCTCATAGGCAAAGCATGTAATTTGTTCCTTGTATTTAAATTAAAATCAATGGCTAACCCTTCATAGCACTTAATTATGTGCCTTGCATGTTCTTATGTAAACTTTAACCCTCACTAGAAGCTTGTGTGTTCAATGCTATTATTTGTATTCTGCAGATGAGGAAACTGAAACCCAGAGGTAACTTGCCCAAGATCACTGAATGGGTAGGGGAAGGGAGGTTTGAATCCAGTCTCAAATGCACTGAGGGCAAAGGGTCTATTTATTCTGAATGCCCATAGCCTTATTGTACCTGCCCCTATGACCTTCCACTCTGAGTGGTCAGTTCATGCTGTTGATAATGCCACACGTTAACTTTTCTTTCATTGGAGCACAAAGAGGCTTGTGATCCACCTACTGGGATTGGGGTAGAGGGGTGGAGGGCTGGGGGGAGGGGAACTACTGTGGTTATAGGTGTACGGTAACTAATATTTACTAAGATTAAAAGTTGCATTCAGTGTGTCCTAAGCAAAAACACCCAGGCCCACCTTGATCAATCCAAAAAGCTTGTGAATTCATCCTGCTGACTTCTTTTCTTAATCTGCTTACGGTAGCCTGTCAGAAGATAAAGGCCATTAAGGGAGGCGTGCATCTTTCAGGAAAGGTGAGTCAGGTCAGATATGAGGGTACATGTTGGTTTTATTTGAGAAACATTGACTTCCTACCAGCTCGAACTTTGATATCATAGAACTATGTCGACCATGGCTATAAGTGAAGTAAAACTCTGTGAATGTCACCTCTAAAAATATTTGGGAAGAAGGAAAAGAAATTACAGATTCATTTATTCTATTTTAACTTCTTGTAATTCTAGCAAAGGACCTCAAGGGCAAGTTAGTGCCATATTGACTTTCTTTCTCTCCCCTCCGACCCCCTCACACAGGCTTTGGTTGCATAATTAGATCAGAGGAAAAGAGCTTGGGCCACAACTTCAGAAACTGGGTTTGAGTCACAGGGCTGTCACTTGCATGTTATTCTCTGCATGTATCCTTGCATGTTATTCTCTGAGCTCTCTAAGCCTCAGTTTCTTCCTCTGTAATGAGATACACTGTGGATCAGGTTTTTCTGAGAGACAATGTATGGGACGTTTTGGACACATTGGAGCTTAAATTTTTCCTTCCCCAGCTGGATGCTTATTCTAGGCAAATGGACTTTCATAGACATATTTATGGAAATCTAGGCGCAAAAAATTTTGCTTTCATATGCAATGTCAGTTTCCAAGTTTTTAAAAAATGCGATGTCCTAACATATAGTGAATATTTTAGATAGTGTCTAAATACTGGTACCATACAAAATAGTCTGTGTTTCACACTTGCACTGTTTCTTAAATTGACTTGGCAGTAATTGGTAACTTGTGCAGCTAAAAATAGATGGAAAGGTGGGAGAAAATTCATTGGGGATGACTTGGGAGTACTTGTCATTTTTTTTGCCTCAGTATTTCATAACAACCCTGGTTATGAATACTGATCTTTCCAGTAATGAATATGTTACCTAGGAGTAATTTGTGAGAGGTTATAAGATTTTATGGGAAGTTGAAATAGTTAAAATCAATGACTTTTTTCCATGGCTAATTATTATTATGATGTATCATTCATAAATGGGTATGGAAAAGGGAAAGTCCACAGACACCACTGTGGATTCTGGCATGTCTTTTATCAGATTGAAACTTCAATAGTCCCCTAAAGGGAGGAGGTATTTTCATCTGTGAGGAAACTACAGTCCAGAGAGGTTAAGTAGCCTTCCATGATCACCCAGCTAGGAAATAGTATAGGTAGAATGGAGCCCAGGACCGTCTGATTCCAAAATCTGTGGCCTTTCCCCAAAACCATGTTGTCTAAGACTTTGACAATAATTATAACGTGGTGTATTGAAACAATGGGTGCCCCAAGGAGCTCCAGTGGCACAATAGGTTAGTGCATGGTACTTATAAGAAACACTGGGGGCCCCAGACATTTCGAGTTTAGTGCAAAACACAGCTTATTTTCTTTCCCATGTCTTTA
The DNA here is from genome assembly GCF_009873245.2 of Balaenoptera musculus. Taxonomy (NCBI): domain Eukaryota; kingdom Metazoa; phylum Chordata; class Mammalia; order Artiodactyla; family Balaenopteridae; genus Balaenoptera; species Balaenoptera musculus. The sequence goes on along the minus strand of NC_045793.1, from coordinate 76,100,352 downwards.
GTAATGGCTTCCAGGATCGATCTATAATTACTCGCAAGATTTGGCGATGGCTTGAGTAGCAGCTGTCCGTCATCTCCCAGCAATATCAGCCATTGTACAAGAAACATGAAGGTTTGGGATGACTCATTCTGGAAGCCATTGCTCACGTGGTTTGGAAGCTGACTAGCTCCGTATTACAAATAGACTTGGAGATCTATAAAGCAAGTAGGTTCCTTTTCAGGAAGACTGGCAGAGAAGGTAGAATGAGTTTCTGGTAACCCAGGAGTTACATTTCTGAAGATGACTTGTTTGATAATTAAGAAACTTTAGATTAGGAAGGGGGAAGTGTGCATACCTGTCAAAGTAAATGGACCCATTTATAAGTGAATCAAGTTATTGAGAATACACAAGTATCTTTTAATAAAGTTAAGCTTTGGGATATTTACCTTTTAACGTGTGATTACCTGAAGCAAATGGCTCTTAACTTCCCCCCCACCCCGAACCCAAGCCTTTTCAGGAATCTGGGATAGCACCCTAGAAAAATGCACGTGCAGACATAATTTTGCATCTCATTTCAGAGGGCTTGTGGATGTTCTGAAGCCTGGGTCGCCACACACCCCTAGTTAAAAGGCCCTTCTTCTAGAAGCAGCACCATGGTTCTATAATTATTTTACTTCTTATCTTCCTCTAAAAATCTGGCATAGTATGAAGTGCTCGTTCAGTAAATATTTTCCCGAATTAAAGCATTTTATTGGCTTGTTGAATTGGAAATTGCTCACCTCTAAATGTAGCAAAAGCTTCAGTGAGCCCTGGGAGGTGGTGGTGTTGGTGGTGATAACTATTATTATTTAACAGATTCTTATATAACATTTATCATGTCCCGGTCGTTTGAGGTACTTTCAGAACATTAACCGATTGAATCCTCATAACAGCCTTGTGTGGCAGTTGCTCTCATTGTCTTCTTCTTGTCTAAAGTGGAAAATGAGGTACAGAGAGGCTAGGTAGGTTGCCTGAGATCACCTAATAAGTAGAGGAGCCAAGATTTGAACCCAGGAAATCTGGCTCCATGTTACAAGGTCTGCCTGTTCTGCTGTATCCTCTCTCCAAATAAAAGAATGTATTTCCTTGATTACAGTCTCTCTCTCTTTTTCATTTTAATACTTTTGAAATAGGGATGTATGTTAAATTGATGTGGTCATTTAATGGGATATTACTTTTTTCCTTGTAAAACTATTATTTAATTGATAATATACCTTAAAATTTTGGTGTCTTAGAATAAAACAACTATAGTAAGCCATGTTTTAGTTTTTAAATGTAGCTGAATAGTTTATCTGTAGAAATATCAAAGTAAATCACAGCTTTAAAATGGTGCCTACAAATCACTCACTTCTGGGTCTCTCCCATGTATACATGTTATTAAACTTTTTTTGATTTTCTACTGTTAAAAAATAAATGGTGCATACAAACAAAACCCCTATTTGTGAAGTGTGAAAAATTGAATGAAGAGTATATTAATAATTTATCTGAGCACTGATAATTGGTTACGTAATGGCTTAAATGACAGAGGAAAATACATTTAAATTTTTTCCTACAAAAAGCATGAATCTCCTTAAAGTAATGTTGAAGGTGAAATTATATACACATAGAAAGTTTATTATTGGTTCCCTCCAGATTTTTTTTAAGTAAAATTTAGAAGTTAAACTTCCCATATAAATTCCTTTTTTTTTTAAAACTAAGAACCATGAGTATACCCAAATGCCAATAGATTTAGACTTGGCCTTTGAGTCACTGTACATTGTGTGGGGAGTTGGCAGATCTTATCTTTTGTGACTCAGTTAATCTTTTTTATGTTTTACCTGCTTTGTTCATGAGGCATTGGCTTCTCCCTCGTAAAATGCTTTTCTTTGCATTTTGCACCATTTGTGTTATCTGTAGAAAAAACATAATTCAGGATTTCTAATAAAGGAAAACATACCTTTCTAAAGTTAAAGAGTCCAGAAAACCAGGGCTTCTGCAATCTAGCTGATAGTCTTCCTGTATTTTTTTTCTAACTTGTCTGGCAACTTACGCTCTAGCCCCATTGGTGGTTTTGCTGTTCAGTTCAGTCGAATTTGACCTTGTCAAATCATTTACCTGCAGCTGTTATGAGGTGTACATGCAAATACTTATGATTGCCCAACACTTTTGCCTTTGGTGCTGACTGTAAATTTGTTTTGCTCTCGCCTGTTACTATTGAGGGAAGTGAACGGCTTATCACTTCTGTTTGGCCTAACACTCTAAATGTTGACTATAATGAACAAACACTACAAATGGTTCACTCCATCATATTGTGCTGGGAATTTATATAGAGGTATGAAATCTTCTTTTGTAGGGGAAAACAAAAAAGAAGATGTGTGACGTTACCTTTTAGATATTAGGGGAAGTATGATGCCTGTTTGAATCCATGAAAATAGAATTTGGCTTTGGTATAGGAGAGAGGACATTTTTCTGTGTGTTTGTCATTTAACAACTGTGTGAATAAGTCACATAACGTTTTTGAGTCTCCGTCTCTAAAATGGCATACCAGTATTCTATCATGATGGAATTGATGGTGGGAGAGGGGACCAGTTTTCATTTCTTGGCCCTTGTCTGCCCAGCCAAGGTCGGAGCAGTGGTCTTTCTCCATTGAGATGCCAACTTAACCGCCAGAACACTTTGGGGTGTATCTTAGACAGAGGGAAAGATGGGTCTTTAATATTCACCTCATCTCTTGAGTTGAAGAGGAGGAAGATAATGCTTTAGTAGAAAGAGCATTTGAAGGACAGGAAGATTCTGATTAAATTGAGAATCTGTCATACCAAAAGAATAAAAAGGACATACCTATGAATCTGTTTCTAGAAGAGTAAATCATTTGTTTGGCCATAAACAGAATTCTGGGAGAGGTGTCAGAAGAGAACTTGTGACAGCAGTCCTTTGTGTCTGTCGAGAGCTTACCAGGTGGTTTTATCTTTTAGATAAGAGGTTTTTTGCTATTTCTTGTCATCAGTGAAAGCTATTTCTTAGCCTTACATTAGCATCAATATTTGTTTTCCTCTACTGTTTAAAATTTATGAAAAATCTTCAAATAGTACCCATTGAAACACTGAAATTTCCTACTCTTCTTGGCACATAGCTCCTTTAAAAAAAAAGAAAGAAAGAAAAAAAAGAAGCCTCCTAGTCATATTCTAATCTACCTTGCATATCTCATGAAGTTAGAGCTTAAAACAACTCAGCACATTCAGTTCATCAGTAGTTGGCTGTTCACTCTGCTGTCATTTATATAAGACTTTACATTTGCAAAGTGCTTTCACATTCTTATTTTACTGTTTTCATCGCTCTGGAGTAGGTATTCCTTTCGCATATAGACAGAACAAGTTCCTGAGCTTTTACATAGGGCACAACCTCACCGGCTGTGAAGCAAAGGTAGTGCCCACCTCCCAGGGAGGGCGTGGAAGTAAATTAATACGCACAGCACTTTTCAGACAGAACTGGTTGTGCTGAGAAGGCTTAGCGTGAGTTACTGCTGTTGTCCTTGCTGCCATCACCATCATTGCCTGAAATGACAAATCTGAGGGATTTCAGGATAAAGCCCTTTGAAAAGCTGAAATAGGTCATATTGGTTATGGAGATAGCAGTTAAGTAAGAGGCTCAGACATTGGTATCTTGCTAAAGGTCACAGCGAGGAAGTTAAGAGTCAAGGGCTCCTTAGGCTGGAAGGGTCTCTGATAGGGTATCTATGGTCTATTCTCCCTAAAGCTGTCAAAGATGGGGTCTAAAGGAGGACTTCTCAAACTGTAGCATACACATACCTGAGAATCCCTGAGAGCTTGTTAAAACACAGATTCTGGGGGCTTCCCTGGTGGCGCAGTGGTTGAGAATCTGCCTGCCAATGCAGGGTACATGGGTTCGAGCCCTGGTCTGGGAAGATCCCACATGCCACGGAGCAACTAGGCCCGTGAGCCACAACTACTGAGCCTGTGCGTCTGGAGCCTGTGCTCCGCAACAAGAGACACTGCAATAGTGAGAGGCCCACGCACCGCGATGAAGAGTGGCCCCCGCTTGCCGCAACTGGAGAAAGCCCTCGCACAGAAACGAAGACCCAACACAGCCAAAAATAAATAAATAATAAATAAATAAATTTAAAAAACAAAACAAACAAACAAAAAAACAACACAGACTCTGGGGCCCCAATCTTAGAGACTTTGATTTCATAGGTCATGGATGGGGCCCAAGAACCTGCATTTCTGCCAGATTCCAGGTGATGCTAATGCTGCCGGGTCATGGACTCGCACTGGTCTAAAGGGCCTTAAAAGCTTGGTCCCCTTCAACATCAGGAAATTACTGAGGTCAGGAGTCTACCTGGTTTTCTGTTTGCCGCCTCCATGATGGAAGGACAAGCCAAGATGGCAGTCTGTGACTATAAGAACTTGATGGAATTAATAATATTGGAAACTCCCCCTTATCGGTTTCCACAAAGTGACTGGCAGTTCAAAAAGCAATGAGCATTTGAAACAGAAAGGGTCCGTGGCAGCTGAGCAAATTAATTCTGTTTGTCAATCCCCTGCACTCTCTTTTGTGTTCTGGTCTATACCTTGGAGTCCGCCCCCTGGATGTTCCTCACTAGGGCTCGCGCCATGTGGCTTTGGTTTGGGTTCAGTCGGTGGAAGGCCAGGGGAGGAAAGGAGTCAGGGGTGGATGTCTGCCCCTTCCCTCTCTCTCTCAGTGTGGTACTGGCAGTGACTGTGACCATCTGTTACTAGCTACAACAGGGCAGTCTCTCCTCCATCACTTTTCGGCTCTCTCCAGCCTCCAGTAGAGCTGTGTCTTCCCGTAGTCTCTCCTGCCTATGGCTGTTAAAGCCTTGTCATTACTAACGCCTGTGTTCTGTAGCCTCTCCTGCTGGGTCTCGGAACCTTGCCCACACATCTTTGATAGGCTGTCTTTTGAGAGGACCCTTGATTGATACAGGAGCCTAAGGAAGAGCAGTGCTGGGAAGAGTGACAATAGAAGGTGTAGCCTTGGGTGAGAAGAACCTTGTGAATGGAGTGGGCATGGGCAGTGATTGGCCCAGCCCCTGAAGTTTAGGTGGGCGGTAGAGGTGAGGAGTGCAGGGAAGGGGCCTGGCCTCTAAACTGGTGCTGGGTTAACCTCAGAAGGTCCTGGGAGGTTTCTGGTGAGAAGCTATAACTGCGCCAAAATGTGACCCGAGTGCCATTCTTGCATCATTCCTGAGTGTAAACTTGGGTGGCTAGGGTTCAGAGTCAGAGAAGCTTTTATATGAAGAATTTGCATTCCTCTTCTACAATTGCCAGACAGGTTTTTTGATTTTTGTTTTCCAGCCCCTGCCCTTTTCTCAGACACCCTTAGCGTTGTTAGTCTATACACAGGAGTTATAAGGTCTTTTTGTGGTACTTTGATCTGGCTAAATTTTGTCACAGTATATTGAACATGTTCTGAAATGCCTGCCAGAACTACATTCACAAAGTAACAGATAGTTGAATAGAATAATTAGGCCTTCGGTTCCTTTGCCCATGGGTTCCAGTGATGGGCGTGTCAATAAGGTGAAAGACGCTTTTCATGGTTTTGGCACTCAGCCACATCATCATCTACAGTAACCTCACCATGAAGCAGGACCACAGCACAAACTCGTACCAGTTCTGTGTGTTTATCAATTCTTTTATATTGAAATGTTATGCCCAGGTTGAGACTATTTCACACCTTTTAGAGATTTTTTTTTTTTGGCGGGGATAGTAAAGGTTATCTTAATACTTTGTCTTAATAAATGAAATGTTTAAAGACAAAACAGGCCCTTGATCTCAAATTTTCTGTTGTTACAGTTCTTTAGGAAGAAGAAAAATTCTCTATGAGGAAGAATGAATTCTGGAATTTTTTCCCTCTTTCTGGGTTTTCATATATTTATGTGTCAGAAAACATGGCTATGTGAGGGAGTTGGGGGTGTGACCTCATACAGTTGAGGCAAATCATGAATCACCTTGTGTAACCGTGGCACAGATTTAAGGCATATGAGCCCTTTGTTTTTGCTGAATTTTCCCTCCTTTCTGGTCATTTATCCAGTAGGACTTGGTGGCTGGGCACCCAGAGAAGACAAGCCACGGAGGAGAGGATCCCAAGTCTACCAGGAGGGGGATGGTGCCTTCCTAGATGGAGGCTGCCTTGTGAATGGGTGATGTGTGAGCATCACCTGTTAGTGGAAACTGACCAGAGGGAGTAAGAGGGGTTCTAGTGCAGATGATCCTGAGAGAGTTTGTATCCTGTCCAGGGAACAAAGAGGAGCTCAGTGTAGAGGAGGGGGCATGGCTGGGCCCCCATCGTAGGCTTCCTTTCCAGTCTCAGACCCTGGGGTGAGGACGGTTCTTGCTGATCTACCTTGTTTCCACAAGGTAGAGTGGAAGACCTAGAGTGGAAGACCTCCCCATCTCCCTACCTGGGGAAGGAGCCCTTCTCTTCTTAGTGTCTCCGTCTCTGGTTAGGCCCTGAGAAATCTCTGGGAGCCTTTGTCCGGGTGTTTTGAGGACTCATCTCCTTACTCACTTCCCTTGGAATGAGGTATCCATCTTCATTTTGGGTTTGGTTTCCTTTGGCTCTACCCTTCTTGTTTTTCTCTCCTCCTCCTCCCCCAAGCTTTCTTCCCTAAGGCTTTTCTCGTGGACCATTTTCCCAGCGCGTCTTCTCTGAATCAGCTCGTCCTATTGTTTGCTCTCCTTGTTTCCCTGCACAGCCCTCCTATTTCTTCATCCTTTTACCATTTACCTGGCTCCAGCTGAAGGCTGTTTGATATGGAAGGGGAGGCTACGTGCTCTTTTTAGAAGTTTGGGTGATTCAAGCCCACTTTTTCATGTTAAAGATCATTAAGACTCCCAGGGAAGCCCTGATCCAACCTCCCTTAATTTTTTTTTTTTAGGATGATTTAAGCTCTTACAGCACTTATATCACCCTCTCCCCCTCCCTTCCTTAATTTCCCAAGACGAGAGGAACTTCTTCAAGAGCTTGAATAACCACTGTGTAACTGGTCTCTATTGGGGGATGCAGAGTTTACAAACATTGACTCTGACTAACATTACATTTTCAAAACTACCTCCTTTAAATAGAGACTTCTGTCCTGGTCAAAGGATGTATTCAAAAAGGTATTCCTCTGGTGAGAACTAAGATTGTGAAATTCAAAATCAGTTTCATTTCTTAATGACCGTAATAAATGTAGCACCTTCATTTAAGCAATTAGCTTTGGGAGTACAAGGCTAAACAGAACACAAAGTAAAGTGGATTAATGATTTTGTTAATCATGCTTTTGCTGCAGGCAGCTTCTTAATAATGTAGCACCTACCCCTTACATCCCAGACTGCCACCCAGTGAGTCATCCTCACTTTCGCATTTCCTGGTATCTTTTCTTCCTTCTAAAAATCTGTATAAGGCACCTACCATCTGATTTGTCAGGATAGCCTAGGTTTTGCTGCAGTAACAAAAGTACCCCAAAATCTTTGTGGCTTCACACAGCAGAAGTTTATTTCTTATTCACAGAAAGACCATTTTGTGTCTGGGTGCTTGCCAGGGCAGCTGTCCTCCATGTGGTGGCTCTGCTTCCATCATGCATTTCCATGTCCTCACCTTCCACGATGATGACTGTGAAATGTGAAGAAAGAATGGAGAATTTCACGAGGGCATTTAAATGCATCTGCCTGAAGGGACTTTTGCTCTCATCTCATTGGCCAGAGCAAGTCACATGACCTCACTCATAGCCAGGCATCAGGGAAGTGTCCTCTTCCCAGGAGCTCTGAAGGAGAAAAGGGACACAGATATTAGGAATGTCTCCCTCAGGCTGCAGAAGCTGAGAAGTCAGAAATGAATAAAGGCATAATACCAGTCTTGTAGGTCCAGCTGGGGAGGTAAACATGTTTGTAGTGTTACAATATAGTCTTATAAAGCTGTATACATTGCAAAATACATAGCATGATAATGACTATGATAGAACAAAAAGCACCTAGAAGCACAAAGGGGGAACATCTACCTCCCTGGGCTGGAGATGAGAGGAAAACTTTAAGTGGAGGTGACATAGGGGCCGGGCTTTGTCTGTTTGCCAGGTTTAGGTCTACCTTGGTAAGGGTGGTACCTGGTCTTATCTTATGTGCTGCATCACAGTTAAACTAATCATTTGGGATACAGCTCTAAGAAATAGGCTTATCTCTTCTTTAAGACCTCAAGAAAGAAATGAAAGCACAAATGAAAGCAAGAGAACAGATCTGCCAGTTCCCATGAAATGTGACACACAGTATCCTAACGAAGACTTGCAAACACGACTTCTCCTGAGCAGTTATGCTCCTGACAGTTCTTTGATCTCAAAAATTAAACTCACTGTTACAGTAGGAAAAGAACAAAGCAGGTGTAAAATAACAATCAAGGTTAGTTATTAGGCAGCAAAGGTTGTACATACTGCACTTTGATTTGCCCAGAGATTCTGACATATTTTACGTTAGATGTAAATGTGAGTGGTGTGTTAACAGTGCAAAGAATTTGCTTTATAGACAAAAGAAGACGGTCTTGTCCTCAGATCTAATAAAGCCACATTCTTACCCTCTTTCACTGCTGTAGCCCCAGTGGCCTTGTTGCTGGTCGTCCATCATGCTGGGCATTCTCCCACCTCAGGGCCTTTGCACCTGTTGTTTTCTTTATCTGAAAACTTCTTTCTCCAGATACCCACTCACCTACTTCAAGTCTTTGCACAAAGGCCATTCTCTTGATGAGATGCACTGGGCACCCTATTTAAGACTGTAACATTACCTCCTTCCTGGGTCCTAGTCCTATTCCACCTTCTAATAAATAATTGATAATTAAGTTATTTATTTTGTTTATGCTCAGTCTTTCCCCACTAGTATGTAAGCTACCCAAGGGCAAGGATTATTGTCTGTTTCATACGTGGTTGTAAATTAGACCAGTGCCTGGAGCATAGTAGGTTCTTAATAATGCTTGAACACATGGGGGATATTTTCTTCCATTAGACTTCCTCTAAAGTGTACATGAAGTTGTATACTTACATTTATTTCCTTCCATAAAACTTCACCACTTTTTAATTCAATAAATATTATAGTGTACCAGCTACCATTCCCTAAGGGAGCTAGATTGGGGACCACTTAAGGAGCTCATAGTCTAGTGGAGAAACTTGTCTGATTCTGCTTGTAGTAATTAATTAAATTTAGCAAGTATTGGAGTGCCTAGTGCGTATAGGTATAAAAGAGGAAGTTTGTTCTTTTTGAGTGTGACATGCCAAGACTTAAGATTTGTCTCTATATGTCATGAACTTTCATGGAAAACCTCTTGCCCATTGCTGCTTGATCCATTCCAGTGGCTCTCAGCTTTTCCCTCTGTCATGAGACACAGGAAGCATGGTCATGGTGCTCACGTGCTTGACCATCCCAGGGTTATGTTGCATCCTCGGTCAACAAATGGTAGAGTGTTTCTCCCATAAGAATTCCACCGATCTATTCAGTATATTGTTTTAAAAAACCAATCTGCTATGATTTAAAAAAATTAAACCTCAGTATTTCTCTTACTAAAAATAAAGCTCTTGTGGCAAATAGCAACTAAGTTAAGGATGTCACGATGACCCATTTAAGAATAATTGGTTTAGACAATATATACTATGAGGAGAAAGGAGATTGGGCTTGATTAGCAGGATGGAAGGGAACTACTGGGCGGAGGTAGTATTTGAGAGCGAGACTTAACTTACTATACCACGCAGAGAAGACAGTAGACTAGGTCAGGGCAGAAGTGAGCATGGCATGGAGGAGGGACACAGGGATGGGCCTGGCTGGGGCAGGAGTATAGGGTAAAAGAGTTGGATCTGTAAGTTGAGGGAAGGTGATGAACGATCTTGAGTTTGTCTTTGTGCTAACCTTGTTATCAGCAATGGAAAGTGTCATTGGAAAACCTGTGTGCTGTAGAGGTTGCCAGACTTTTTATTTAATGCCCTAGTAAATTTTTTTTTAAAAGGGAGAACTAATATGTGACTTCACATTTCAGAACACAACCCCCTAGTAAAGAACTGCTCTTCATAGTTCTATAGAAAAGTACTACATTGTTTTTATTCTTATTGTGCCTCACACTGACATTTGAGAACCACTCCATGCAGTACATATATGGGTTTGGGGGACAGAATAATGTTGAGACTTTATGTGGACAGGATCTAGCAGTTAAGGTTGCAGTCACCATCAGTTGACAAAAACATTTCTTAAAGTTTAGTCTAGGTGGGTGGGGTGCAGAATGGGGAGAGGAGAGGTTGACGGCAGCAAAATCCCTTGGGAGGAGGTTGTCCAGGTGACAGGGGCCGAGGGTCTGTTGTGAGACGGAGATGTTGGGAGTGAGAGGTCTGAGAATTGGGGAAGGTCAGGATGCCAGGATTTAGTGATTTCCTGTCTGTTTTCATGGGGAGCTTAAAATTAGCAAGAACTCAAAATAAGTTCCTGGTGTTGAAAGGAATATAACTGTCAGAAATATGACCAGAGGTGGTTTCCATACAGAAGGTCTCTTAGATTCCTGAGACTCTTATTTAAGAAATTATGAGAAGAAAGAAACGAAATGGAGTTATTTGTAGTGAGGCGGATGGACCTAGAGTCTGCTATACAGAGTGAAGTAAGTCAGAAAGAGAAAAACAAATACAGTATGCTAACACATATATATGGAATCTAAGGAAAAAAAAAAAAAAGGTCATGAAGAACCTAGGGGCAGGACGGGAATAAAGACACAGACCTGCTAGAGAATGGACTTGAGGACATGGGGAGGGGGAAGGGTAAGCTGTGACAAAGTGAGAGAGTGGCATGGACATATATACACTACCAAACGTAAAATAGATAGCTAGTGGGAAGCAGCCGCATAGCACAGGGAGAGCAGCTCAGTGCTTTGTGACCACCTAGAGGGGTGGGATGGGGAGGGTGGGAGGGAGGGAGATGCAAGAGGGAAGAGATATGGGAACATAGGTATATATATAACTGATTCACTTTGTTATAAAGCAGAAACTAACACACCATCGTAAAGCAATTATACTCCAATAAAGATGTTAAAAAAAAAAAAGAAATTATTAGAGTGTGTGTGTGTGTGTGTGTGTGTGTTTGAATGAAAAATCGTGTGCAAGTCAGCTTATGTGAGGGGAAATAGAGGGAAAGGGGATGCTTTTTAAATGACTAAATGGTGGTATTTGTCTTTAGGACATTTTCTGAAGTTTCTTTGTTTTGGTTCCAGGAAGGAGAGATAAAGGGCAGTCTGCTCTCATTCTGGTGGGTCCCTCAGAGTTGGTCCTGCCTTGTGGCCTCAGGCAGATGGAAGTGGAGGCCCCTCTCCCCCCTGCGCCTCCCCACTTCCTCCCCCTCCAACACCTTGTCCAATACCAGGCTGCATCTGCTCAGTGCCAGGTCTCCACCTTCAGTGCCAGCTAAGCATAGTGCCAGCTGCCCTCAAACTCAACCTTGGGTCAGGCAGAGGAGGATAACGTAGGAGATAGCCCATGTGGGAAGAGAGGCAGCTGACTGGATAAAAAGGAGAGTATTTCTTTTAATCCTGCCTGCCTTTTTCCAGTTCTTAAATTTCTCTGTATGTGAAGTGCAGGGAATTGTGGCCTAAAGATACCCATAGCTGCTTGTCTCAGTAGACTCAGGTAGAAAATTGCAAAGTTTTTTTGAGGATGACCACTCCAAATCCACCTGCCTTCTGCTTGACATTGAGAAAAACAAAACCCGCTGTTTTCTTGCTTTCATAAATTTCCTGATAGCTCTTGCTTCCCACCCTATAGGATGAGGATTTGGCTCGTTTACGTGACAAATAATGTGCTCCCCCCCCCCCCCCCCCCCCCCCCCCCCCCCCGCCAAAGCCTACCTTCCTCTTGCCAGTGTCCTTGGGTAATTGAGTTGTTACTGGGCCAGAGTTCAGAGGAGCCTTTTGTGTTCACCTAAACTTGCCTCTGTAATTGGATTTGGGACTGAGTCAGTCAGGGGTCTTGATTGCAACTGCGAGAAACCAACTCTGAAATTACTAGAAGGGTGTCGGAGGGCAGGTTGGCCTGCAGAATTATTGCAAGACTGGAGAGGTAGGCTTCAGAAGGGGCAGGAACCAAGGATGTTTCCAGAGAAGAAGCCACAGAATGTAAGCATTAAGAGCACGAATGTTGAGAGCAACCAGCCTGGGTTTCTCTGCCGTTCACCAGCTGAACAAACTGTAGGCAAGTTACTTAACCGTTCTGTGGCTTCCAGGATAGAAATGCATTCATATTTGTAAGAAGTGCTTAAAACAGTGACTGGCAAATAATAAGCAGTATCTCAGTGTTTGGTGAGTATGCATTTCTAGCTGAAGTTGTGCATATGTATACATATATTTCGGCTTTTAGCTGCTAAATAAAATGCCAGGTCGCTCTCTGGGCTGCAGACTGCTTCCACGCCCACAACCTCTTCTTTGCCGGAACTAGCTTTTGCTTATCACGAATTGCCAACCTTTGTTCAAGGGCTTTGTTTCAGTTCTTCCTGGTTCCCTCAGAAACATCGATTCTGGAACTTTATTAGCAACAGAAGCACATAAAGATCACAGTCTCTACAATTGGGGCTTTAGTTTTACTCTGTCACCCTGAGCGATAGTGTATCGTCAATTTTTTTCTGCCACTTAGTGTCTTCTTTTTTTTTTTTTTTTTTGCTACTATGTTTTCATGATCATTACTAACATTCCCCCTTACTCTTTCCTCCTGTTGTTTTGTTCAAGGAGAGACAGCCAGAATGGAAATTCTCATAGATGATAAATCATCCTACCTGTGTGAAGGGTTTTAGGAGCCCCCCTCTTTTTAAAATGTAGTGTTAATATTTTAACATATTAATATTTAATAATTAACATTATTGCTTATTAATGTTATTTAATTATTTTTAATATTAATAATTAATATTTTAAAGAGAACAGGAGATTTTTTTAAAAATTTATTTTATGCCGCATTGGGTCTTCGTTGCTGCGCGTGGGCTTTCTCTAGCTGTGGCGAGCGGGGGCTACTCTTCGATGCGGTGCGTGGGCTTCTCATTGCGGTGGCTTCTCTTTGTTGGGGAGCACGGGCTGTAGGTGCACGGGCTTCAGTAGTTGTGGCACACAGGCTTCAGTAGTTGTGGCTCACGGGCTCAGTAGTTGTGGCTCATGGGCTTAGTTGCTCCGCGGCATGTGGGATCTTCCCGGACCAGGGATCAAACCCGTGTCCCCTGCATTGGCAGGTGGATTCTTAACCACTGCGCCACCAGGGAAGTCCAAGGAGATTTTTGTAATATGTATTCTTTTCCCTCTTCAATTTGGTTCAAAGACAATTACATCTGTCCATTCTTTTATTGAAATAGTCTTTTTCTTAAGTAAGATTATTAAGAGTGTTGGTTATTCTGACAAACCAGGGCACAGTCCATTTATAGAGAAGCTTTACTTAAAAAAAAAATCAATGACTAGGTGTAGCCCATGTGTTGAATCTGCTGTTTTGGGTCCCAGGTTTAGTTGGTTACTCTGTCTCTCTCTCTGCACAAACACATATAATATCTTGGTGTATGGTCCTGCAGTTCAGCCTGATTTTGAATATGTAAATATGAATATTTAAATATCTATTGAATAATTTAAAGATTCAAGTAGCTTAAAAATATTTTTCATTGACTTTAAAAAAATTTAATTTAATTAATTTATTTTTTTATACAGCAGGTTCTTATTATCTGTTTTATACATATTAGTGTATAAATGTCAATCCCAATCTCCCCGTTTATCCCACCACCACCACCCCCGCCCCCCTCCCCCCCCCCCCCCCCCCGCTCTCCCCCCATTGGTGTCCATAGATTTGTTCTCTGCATCTGTGTCTCTATTTCTGCCCTGCAAACCGGTTCATCTGTACCAGTTTTCTAGATTCCACATATATGCGTTAATATACGATATTTTTCTCTTTCTGACTTACTTCACTCTGTATGACAGTCTCTAGGTCCATCCGTGTCTCTACAAATGACCCAGTTTCAGTTCCTGTTTTTCACTGACTCTTAAACATGAGAACTGTAGAATCATTATAATGAAATGTTAGCATTTAATTTGAATATATATAAAATAACAATGGGCCCAGGTTTTATCTCATTTGGCAGGCTGTATAATGGGATGATTAAAAGCATTTTGTTTCAATTATATACATACCTTTGTGTGACCTGGGTCACCACATAAAATGTACTCCTTACTGTGGGTTGTAGTCAAAAAAGTTTAAAAAGCAATGACTTAAAACAAACAAACAAAAAAAACAGCCACAGCTTATTGCAGCTGTGTCTCTGCTCACCTAGTGGTGGGTTCCTCCCTCAGGCATAGGTGAGTGGGAGAGAGCCAGAGAGGTGGTTTAAAATTGAATGCATCACCTGGTAAGTAACAGGACCATGATTGTGGCGAAGTGTTTGTTGTTCAACTTGAGACACACAGGACTTAAGTGAGAGTTATGTGAAAGGAATAGCCTGCCATGAGTCATGGAATGAATTTTTAAATGGAAAGCTTTCAAAATGAAGTTCCCCTCTGTGTGTCAAATGTAGTCAGCAATAAGAAATAGGGATCAACTTTTGAAAACCTTCTGTTAGCATTGAATCTTGACTACAGAAATGTGGGTGAGAGTGGAGAAAGCCCAGTTCTGTTCTCTGCAGGTGGAACTGGACTCGTTTTCACCTTCCTATTTAAGGCTTTATTTATACTGGGTGACTCGGATGATTCTTGTGATGCATTTAAATATATTTATGAGGAGAAAACACGGGTACACAATTGTGGTGATTAACTCCTGGAGCTTCATTTGCTCGTGATTACATTTCTAACGTTGCTATTTAAAACCTCATTGAAATTAAGAAGTAGGTTTGATAAGACATTGAATCGCCCCATGGCCTGGAGGCTGAGGCAATTCACAGGCAAAGTTAGAGCCCAGAAGAGCCTTCGACTGCATAGTGTGGCTTTAGTTAGGTGTTTATTTACTTAGTTTTTGAGATGATCATTTTTAAGTCAATTTGGAATTTCAAAACCTATCAAATATGGTTTAAAATTTTTAAAAATTATTGTGGCAAAATACATGTAACGTGAAATTTACCATCGTAACCATTTTTAAGTATACATTCAGTAGTGTTAAGCTCACTCACATTGCTATGCATCCAATATCCAGAATCATATGTGGGTTTAAAGCCAGAACGGTATAAAAGCTTTATTATAGGTATGCTTTTACTCTAGGATTTTAACAATATTTTAGTATTCTAAGTTTTTCCATTAACTCAACCAGTGTCTTCTAATTCATGCTTCTGAAATATGTAATAGAAATAGAAGGAAATCCTTGGTTACTTGCTCACTGCTGTCCCCTCCGTGAACGTACTCCTTCTTTCTTGAAAGTTCTTGGTCAACTCAGTTTCTCTTATAACTATTTTTAAAGGAGTCTTGGCACTTTATTTCAAGGGACACGCATAATTGCAGACTCAAAATGGTGTAGAAGTACTTGCATCTGCAGGACTCATACCCTGGAGAGGGGCATGACTTAGGAAATATGAAAAGGTTTCAATCTTGCATTCTTTTGCAAGAATTTTGGTCTAATTCAGTTTTATATGCGATCCATAAATGAGTTTTAAAATAGTTTTCATTCTAGCTTAGTAACTGCTTTAAAAACAACTCTCTTAATGGACTTGAGGACAAGGGGAGGGAGAAGGGTAAGCTGGGACAAAGTGAGAGAGTAGCACTGACATATATACACTACCAAATGTAAAATAGCTAGCTAGTGGGAAGCAGCTGTGTGGCACAGGGAGATCAGCTCGGTGCTTTATGACAACCTAGAGGGGTGGGATAAGGAGGGTGGGAGGGAGACGCAAGAGGGAGGGGATATGGTGATATACGTATGCATATAGCTGATTCACTTTGTTATACAGCAGAAACTAACACAACACTGTAAAGCAATTATACTCCAATAAAGATGTTAAAAACAAAAAAAAACAAAAAAACAACTCTCTTGGTGATTTACTCTTACCTTCAGTGAAAGGTCTGTGTGGAAAAGTTGTTAATTGTATATGTACTTAAAGGCTTTTTAGAACTCCTTTTTCTCTTACAGGTTGAGGATTTCATCCCAATCTGCATGTTGAGGTCTGAGTACTGACATTTTTTTTTTGTATTGAACTGGAGAGTTGTCGCTCAGGACTCAGAAAGGGATGTGATGGACATTGAAGACCATGAGGCCAGGACCAAAACTTACATTCTTGCCAATGGCTCTGATGAAGCCAGTGTCCTAAACACGAGGATCACAATTCATTAAAAAATTGATGTGCAGTTTGCATATCTGAGGGTAGTGAATGCAGTACCTGTTCTCTGGGACAGAGGAGGGAGTTAGAATTTACTAGAAACTACATTGACCACGTGGCTTCATATCATGTATTAAGTGTAGCTGTCACATCATAATCCATTGTGTATCTACATTCTTCCCCTGGAAGCTGGTATCTAACCGAGCTGTGTACAGACAATTAAATTCAAACATTGGGAACGCCCAAACTACTGGTATTTGACTTTGGGGTATTTACCTCCTGAATTGCTTTCTTTAGATGTTGTTAGCTCTGAGTATTCAGAGGTTAGTGGCATGAGAAAGTGATCCTAACACTTCAGCAAACTGGCCACAAAACAGACACTGACTGAGCACTGATGTTATTAGAATAGGAACTTTGGGCAGAACCCAGTCTATATCCTTTACCCACCAAGGGTCATTTAGAAATGGAAGGGCTGCCCCATCTCTTCTTGCTGTATGTTTTTAGTTTCCCCGCTTTTCATTGTCTTCTGTCACCCTTTATCTCTCCATGGATCTCGTCCAGGCCCATGTCTCTTTAGGGCAGGCAGAGAGGGTACGAAATGGACTCCATGGAGAAGAAAGGGGGAACGAGTGAAAACATCTTTCCTAGCAGTCTCTTTATAACCTGTTGTATCTTCTTGGCTCTTTACCTAGAGGTTTATCTCCCCCTCCCAAACCCATAAATATATTAGAGCTAATGTAAGTTTGGATTTCTTTCTGACTGTAGACATGTTCTTAATTCTGTATGCATAGAGAGTCACCATCTGCGTCTGTGTAACCTCGCCTTTCCGTTAGAGGGTTGGAGGTAGAGGATGGGGTATAAACGGGGGTTTTATCTTTTGTTTCTGGTTATAAAAGGAATATATGTAATGTAGAAAAATTGGAAGTTTGAAAAGATAGAAACAAACAAATCTACCAGTAGCCAATCACACAAAGACCATTACTATTAGCATTTTGGTATATTCTTTTCTATTTTTTTAAGCGTCGTTGACCTTATACTGTCTCTTCAGTTTTACTTACTATTTTTTATTTTTTTTTTTGACTTTTCACCAAGATACTTACATATATTACAAGTTCTTTAAAGTATTTGTAGTGGCTGCATAACATTTCATCAGGTGCCTGGGCTCGGAGGAGGGGGTGGAGGGGAGTGCCGGCGGCGGCAGAGTAACAGCAGTAGTGTTTTTAGAAAACCAAGGACTGTAAAACCCTTTCAGGTGGTAAAAAATACCCTAACAAAGTGTCTCCTCCTCTGTCATTCATATAGGTTGTGTCAGTTAATTCCGCAGTCACCTACTTTTGGAATGTAGGGCACTTTATTAACCTTGGGGCTCTCGTCTAAAAACAGATGATCAATGTTAATATACTTTGAATGGGACCTCTTAAAAAATTAGGGTTGTGATTGACTCTAGCTCAGCTGAGTCAAGTTAAAGAAGATATTAAGTTTGTTACCTAGTTTCATGCAGATAAGGAGAAAGAGTGCAGTTGTAGGTGTTTAAAATGAAGTTTTAAAAAAAATTTGATTAAAACTAAAAATTGGGGAAGTTCTAAAAATGGAACTCCTTATGAAGTACCTTTTAAAGTAATTATGCTTCAGGAGGAGGGGTGAACACAAAAAACTTGGAGTTGCTTTTGAATCTTATACAGCAGAACGCATGTAAATCGGCCTCTGAATGACTTCCTCCTAGAAAGTTTGGGACAGTATAGGCTGCTTTAATCGGAGGGCTAGGTGGCTCTGGTGTTTGGCCTCTTTCCCTGGTTCGTCTTGGCTTTATAATGTCCTGCCTTTGGGGCCAAGGCTGCTCTCAGCTTGACCTCCCCAAGCGAGAAGGTCGGCAGCGGCTACATCACATCTGAACTTGATCAATAGATGTACTTAAGAGTCATTGGTAAACAGGCCAGCAGGAGAGCTTTGGAGAAGTCAGCGTGGTACTTTGTAATTGTCGAATGGAGGTCCTTAGACTCTGGGACAGGCTTTTCAATTAACTCTTTTCTGTTAATACCAATAAATGTGCTTTGAGATGGTAGCAGATATTTATAAAAATAGATAAATTAAAATTCCTTGGCTGGTATGTTCAAGAAATGTTGGATTAAACAGCTGTATTTACTGCAGGAATTCTTTAACATCTTTAATCGACTTAGGGGCATTTTTCAGCTTTAATGAGGGAGAATAAAGTAAGCAACATCTTCAAAACTCATTTTGCCTCATATAATCCTTTTCTAGGAGGACCTCTTGATATCTTGATGTAAAAACATTTGTAGCTGAAGCGGGATTTCGTATCTAGGTAGGATGGATGAATGCTTTTCAAACTTTACTGTGGTGTGATTCACCTGGGGATCTTGTTAAGCTTCATCTCCTGATTGAGTGCGTCTCAGGTGGCACCTGAGAATCTGCATTTCCCGGAAATGCTCAGGTGTTGCTACGGCTGCTGCCACGCAGACCGCACCTGGAGAAAGGAGGTAGTTAACTGTTGATTACTAGCCGCTGAGATGGGGCCCGAGGAAGATTAATACTTGCCAGGTGGTTTTAGTAGCATTCCAGAAGGCTCCCTCATGAGCTGGGAGAACTGATTGGAAGTTGCTGATGCCTCTTATGGTGAAAGGAGGATTTCCAGAGTGAAACCAGAGAACTAGAGATCCCCTTGATCTCCAGGACTTCTGAACACTGCTGGGTGACCTGCGGGGTATGTGCTCTAGGTCTCGTTCTGGCTGAAGGGATCACTGGTTCTGTTTGCTGGGACTGTCGCGACCTTTGTGCTGGAGTAGAAAGTTGTCAGGGAGGAGAGCAACCGTTTGAAGAAAGACTCTCTGATGACTTGTTAGAGAAGAAAAAGGATGTCTAGACAGATGGGAAGAAATGATTTGGCAGGAAGACAGAACGAAGGGGATTCAGTGGAGAGAGAAGGAGATCTAAATCAGTGTCAAGGAACAGAAAGAGTAAGCGTACCGTCGGGGCAAGAAACTTGTCGGCACCAACGTGGCACAAGGCTCATTGCCCGTTACAGAGAGGGAGCCTGGGAAGAAAGTGACCCTGTGTTCAACCCGGCCCGTGGTGGCATCTGATGTCAGCAAACGAAGAGAAGTGATAGTTAGGGTGTCGTTGCTGGAAACTCTAAAGGAAATCCGTACAAGGTGTGAATGAAGTTGTTCCATCGTATGGCTGTTAGACTACAAGGAAGTGGAGACTGGTGCGGTCCTAAAGTGGGTTTTCAGGCTTAAAGAAAAGTTCACGAGAGGAAGGAGGACGTGTGACCCAGGATAAAGAAAGTCTCACGAGCCTGGAGGACTCCAGGGCCAGCTCACTGAGGGCTTGGGAAGTAAGTGAAGGCCGACAGAGCCCGCGGTTTTGTGTGTGATCAGAGCCAGAAGAGGAGGAAGGCATAGGCCTGCTTCTTGCAGCAAGTGGCAAGATGAGATGCCTCTGTTCTTACGTCCAGAAAGAGGTGATGTTTCAAACGGGGATTGCACAACATAGGCAGCAGTGGAGTGCCGGCTCCTTTAAATGACTTCTGGGGAGTTAGAAAAATGACCTTTTGTGATGCTGAAAGTCCACACGTGGGATCACAGCACCGCTGTTAGGATTGTTTGCCAAATTGCCAATTGAGGATCTGTGTCATCACCCTGGTATCATTGCACATGTCATGAATTTTATAAGCTGTGTATGTGAAATTGTAAACTGCCATGGTTAATATTGATCCTGTCAAGTTCTAAAATGAATTCTTAACTAAAAGGTTTGGGAACGCTAAGGGAGATAAGTTGTAGTAACCAGGAGACAGGGTAGGTTGAAAGTGAATTACAGGATTTCCGCTTGGCAGTGTCCAGATCCAACATTTCTTTAAAACTCTAGGTACAGTCTATTCGTAGGTGAACAGTGGTGGTGGCAGGTTGTTCTCATTGACAGAAGCCCGTGGAAATTCTGTACCCGTTTGGGAAGGGACCATGGTCCCAAGAACCTGATAAAAGCTGATCGGTTCTGAGGTAGCTCCTCCAGACTCCTGAGTATGGGAAACAGGACCTCACCCCCGTGGGTCACGTGGATGAGTGAAATAGCCAATGTCCAAAAGATGCTTGCTGTGAGAATCCTGGGCATGTGGCCCGTAGAAGAATTTTCTTTCTCTTCTGACCAGGAGGAACCTTGGCTGAGAGGCAGAGAATTCTGTCAGAGCTGCTCCAGCCTTGCTTTGTCACAGGTACTCTGCCATGTCCTAGGGATGTGGATGAAAAAGATACACCCCTGTCCCCGGAGAAGCTTACAGCGTAGGAAGGGAGACCCACATTCATGTACGTAATAACAGTCAAGTTTGCTGAGTGCCCCAAAACAACAGTGAATGCTTACTGGGACTTCCCTGGCGACCCCGTGGTTAAGACTCTGTGCTTCCACTGCAGGGGACACGAGTTCGATCCCTGGTGGGGGAACTAAGATCCCGCATGCCGTGCAGCTCGGCTGGAAAATGAAAAAAAAAGGAGTGAACGCCTACTGAGCACGTATGATACAGTGAGCACCTTGTAAGCTCTAATATTTTAAGTCAGTGGTTCTCAAAGGGTAGTCCAGGATCATCAGCATCCTCTGGGGGCCTATTAGAAACAGATGCACAGCCTCGCCCCGCACCTAAGGCACGCAGAACCTCTAGGATGGGGCCCAGCAATCTGGTTTAATAAGCCCTCCAGGTGATTCCGATGCAAGCGATTTGAGAACCACTATTTTAAGTCATGTGACCCTGACAAGACCCTTATGAGCAGATTTCATTTCTCCCATTTAAAGAGATGGAAACAGAGGTACAAAGAAGTTAATTAGTCTACAGATGCCTGACTTTTAAGTGGTACAGAGAGGTTTCGAATCTAAGCAATGCAAATTTAGAGCTCTGCTCCTAACCACCAGGCAAGGCTGCCTCCCAGGAGAATAAGGTGCAATGCACAGAGGAAGGAGCTGTAAACTCCAAAAGGTAAAATGAATTAAGGTATTAACAGCTGGATTTTTTTTTCCTTTACAAACATTTAATGAGAATTAATTGTATGCAATGAGTCATCTTACACACCGTGGACGTTTATAAATATGAGCGGAATATAGACCCTATCTTTAAGATTCTTATAATGAATTAGGGAAAATGCAAATATATATAAGTAACTGGAATCTAAAGTGCTTTGAAGTAACTAAGAGAGAAATTCTAACGGGGCAGGGAGTGGGGATTTGAGCATATGAATACATTTTGACATAAACTGTATGGAAACTTACTTCTTAAATGTATGAGGAGAAAGGCATTCGAGGCACAGAGTATTATGTGCAAGATTCAGATGTTTGAAACAACATGTGTTCCTGGATTTGCTAGTCTGCATTACGGTATAGATTGGAAAGTCCTAGTTTAAAAGGAGTTCGTGAAACTAATTGCTCCTTGTTTGTTTTCACCAACATGTTTTGGTTTTGTTTTGGACGGCGCTGTGTGGCATGCGGGATCTCAGTTCCCTGACCAGGGATCGAACCCACGCCCCCTGTAGTGGAAGCGCAGAGTCTGGACCACCAGGGAAGTTCGTGTTTGTTTTAATCTTGGGAGCCAATAATTGTTTTGACCTTTCTTGCTTTTATGTAACATGTCAGTGAAGGTGGAAATGTGCCTTAAACAGTTTTGGAGGAAATAAGCTTAAATGGCAGCGAGAGATCATTTGGTTCAAAATGAAAAAAATTCTTACCGATAACTGGTTACTCACAGGAATATATTGCGAGGGAGATTACAGAGCTCCTCCTGCTCTGTAAAATTTGATAACCCAGACCAGGATTGGTAACGTTTTTCTGTAAAAGGCCAGGGAGTGAATCTTTTTGTCAGGAAAATGGCGAGAGGCCATATGTAAACACAGAAGCTTAACTGTGTTCCAAAAACACCATGAACCCAGTATGGCAGCTGGGTTTGGCCTGTGGACCCCTAATCCAGGTTCCCACCTGTTTCACGTCGCTTAGATGAAGGCCGTGGAATGCGCCAGGAGACCTCGGGATGTCCTGTTTGGTGCTATTATTTCTGAGGTTCTCTGTATGACTTAGTTGAGTAATTGAGAAATAAAAACCAGAACTAGTTTGTAAGTCTTCCTTCTGCTAGAAGACTGTATGTTATCACCTTTATTGTTTCGCAGGGTTAAACAATTTATGTACAAATTGACAAGAAACATCTAAGAGACTAATTTATTTCCAGAGCCAATGAAGGGAAGCAAGATACCTATTCCTGTGTTTCTTTTGCTCATTTCTGACTTGGCGTTAATATGGGGAAGGAAAAGAGAACATCATTTCCTCTTGAAGACCCCGCACAAAGTGACTTATTGAAATGTTTTCCATTACAAAGAAATAATTGGTATTCAAGTGGATCTTTAAGTTCTTAAACAAGCACATAAATTATTCAGTGTATAAAAATATACTCTTGCTTCATATGTGACCACTTAAGACAGAGTTGAGACACTAGAGAAAACAAGGGGGGAAGGGTGGCAGAGGTGTTGATGGGTTTCCTGGGTTTTGAGGGGGTGGTATCATACCTTACTACTTGGCCTGAGAGTCTGGATCACCAGGCGGTGTGGCAATGGGAAGAAGTTGCCATTGGCAGTTCAGCCCCTGCTGTATACTGTAGAAGGTCCTAGATTGACAGAAGGTTGAAGTCCCTCTGGGGGTTTACGAGACTGGCTGAGGAGAGATGATCTACACATGCAAATGGAGCCGGGAGGCATATTAGTGGCAAATACTGACAAGTACGGAGTGTTTAGGGGAAGAGATTGGTCACTGGAGGCTCAGGGCGTGGGTAGGCTTCATGTAGCATTTGTGTGGATGGAAGGAAGGGCAGGATGTGGAAATGTAAAGAAATACAGGGAGCAGAGGTCATGGCAAGGGCTTGGGCACAGAGGTGAGAATGCACATGGTTTGCAGAGTAAAAATCAGACCAGCTGCCTGGCTAGAGCGGGAAGTTTGCAGGAGAGATGTGCAGCCTGGATTATGTAGACATTGAGGGCACTGGCCACTTGGGTCAAGTCTTGGGATATTGTCTGTGAGCACGTAGGGAGCATAAACTGTTTGTTTTTAAATAAATTTTATTTTTTAATAACAAGGTGACATGTAAGGAGAAGTTTTAGGGAGGTTAATCTGATTTGTGTGAAGGTGCTAGAGGCCAGAGTGGTCAAGGAGGCAAGGAGGGTCATTCTGTTGGGTAGCCAGGATGGTAATGTTACGGTGAGAGCAGCTTTTAGTAAAGAAACACATGCTGTATTTTGAAATAATATTTGAATTTTTTTGAGGATTTATTTGTAGGGAAGAAGGAGGCTTTTATTTTTTTGAACTTTACGTTTTGAAATAATTTCAGACTTAAACGTACAAATAATACAGAGACTTGCCTTATAACCATTACCCAGCTTCCCCAAGTGTTAACATTTTATATAACCACAGTGCACTTGAGACACAGTACCAGCATTGACACTCAGGTAACATTGACACTCAAGTAACTGAAATACAGATCTCATTCACTTGCTGCCAGCTGTCCTACTAAGGTCCTTATCCTAGTTCAGGGTCACACTCAGGATCACACTGCCTTTCCTTGTCAGCTTCCTTTGTTCTCCAATCTTGGGACCCTCAGTTTTTCTTAGTCTTTCGTGACTGTGACAAGTTTTGCAGAGTACGAGCTAGTTATATTGATGAAGTCCCCTCAACTTGGAGTTGTCTCATGTTTCTCATTACATTCAGGTATGCATTTTGACAAAAATACCCTAAAAGTGCCTTTCTCAGGGTATCATATCAGCAGGCAAGTGTTGTCAAGTCTCATGGTTGGTGATAAGTTTTATCACTTAGTTAAGGAGGTGTCTGCTAAGCTCCACTGAAAGGTTACTATTTTTTCCTCAGTATTCCTTAATAGCTTGTGGGGAGACACTTTGACACTATGCAGATATCCTGTATCTCGCCATACTTTTGTTCACTAATTTTGGCATCCATCAATGATTCTTGCCTGTAACATTTAGTGCTGCGTTCTTTGCCTACTGGTGATATTCTTTTTGCCTCCTTTCGTTGCATTTAGTAATTGAAAGACTCCTATAAGGAAGAGCTGTCTTCCCACCCCTCCCCCCCACCCCATTTTTTTTAATTCAATGATTTATATCAGTATGGACTCGTGGGTATTTATTCTACTGGTTTAATGCAATACTTTCATTGTTTTGCTGCTCAAATCGTCCCAGATTTGGCCAGTGGGAGCTTCTTCACGTTGGCTGCTGTGGAAAGGGTTCATGCTGGAGTCCAGCTGTGACCGGGCAGGTTGATGTTACTGCAAGTAGGGGATCCAGTGACACGTGGAGATAAGTAAGCTGCCAATTTAACTGTTGACCCAAAATCTTCAGTGACTTGATGCCTAAATTGTAAAGGTTTTTCTGTGATTGCGTTAACCAAGGAAGCCCACCCCGTTAGACAAAATCATTTTCTTGTTTATAAACACAGTAAGAAGAAAGATACTTGCCCAAGGAATGAATAAAATCACGTTGATGACACTTTGGGGTTTGTTTCTGTGGTACCTATTGTATATATTTTCCCAGAAGCTGCTGGTTCTTGCCGATTTGTCTCCCTAGGCAGGCAAGATGGTGAAACATTTATAAGTATTCCTAAGCCCCGCTTTAATTTTCCCATTTAGCTTTTAAGTGGGGCAAACATATTTATACTAGAAGAGAGTCCTTTAGCAGTGGGAAGTAAAAATTAAGTCTAATGCTATGGATGCCGTTAAAAGGGGATGTCCTTTCAGAAGGTATGTAGGTACGATGCCGCTCTGCGGACGTGAGGTTCCTTGGTTTAGGGCTGCGTCTGGGATGGGGTGGATAGAAAACACACACCAAAGAACAGGTGCGAGGTGGGATTTCCTGAGACACTGGCTCTTTGTTCTACACAAGCCAGACTTAGAAGCTCAGACTCAGAGCCCAGGGCTGTTCGGATGGCTTGCACCTCTGCTGTGTTCAGATCTCTTGAGGAGTGCGTCAGGCTTCAGAGCGGAGGCGGATGATGAGAGGTTCAAATTGCCAATTCCCACCACTGGTTTTTTACAGTTTTTCTCAGACCGGGGTGCACGTTAAAACTACATTGAAGAGCTTGGAAAAAAAACCCGCCCAGGTCCCTCTCCTATAGGTTCTAATTCTGTGGACCTGAGCTCCTGTTTGATTATTTCTTCAGTTTCCCAGATGGTTCTAATTTACATCCAGGGTTGAGAACTTCTGGATCTAGCAGAGACAGCTATCTGTGACATCTTCATGCAGTTATCTGCACTTGTTTGTCATGTGATTCTTAAATCAGTACGTTCCATGTCATAAGATAAATGTATGGGGATGTAACTAAAGACAGGCTTGGGTTGCAAACTCGGGTGAATTTCTTAACCTCTTTAAGTCTAGTTTTGTCATCTGTAAAATGGGATTAAAACCTCCTAGTTTTTCAAAAATTAAGCAATATATTGCATGTAAAATATTCAGTACAATCTCTAGCACACAGCAGAAACTCATTTATTACTTAGTAACATGCAGCATGTTACGGTAGAGTGGTGACTTCGGAATCAATCACAATATTCTTCCAGCCCTGGCTGTGTAACTTCCCAGCTCTGGGGCCTTAAGTAAATTCCTTAATTTCTCTGAACCTCAGGGCTCTTGTCTGTAGATGTATGAATAGGTGGGTGCAGCTCCTAATGTGGGAAAGTGCTTAAGACAAAGGAGGTGCTCAGGAAGCATTTCTGCCACCTTCCCTTTCATTCTGTTTTCTTAACACATCACAGGGCAGTGGAAAACTCTAATTTTGAGAACATCATTGACTCTGGTTTGGCCAGGCTGTGTTGAGAAGAGATTGTTACAGTGGCCTTTGTGACTGTGACTGACTTTGGGAGCACGTCCCTTGGAGCCTCAAGGAATGGTTGGGCCTGAACTGGCATCCGAGTTTGCAGAAAGAGTTGTGGTGCCCGGCCCTGTGCATCCACGTCAGCACTTGACTTATGTCTCCAGTTTGCATTATGCCGAACTTGTGATGGCCGTGTCCTTCTCAAGCCAACTTCCTGGCTGGGTGGGATTCTGTCCTTTTCACCTGGATCAACTTTTGATTGAGATGCAAGGGTATGCTGGGGCTTAAAAAGGACCTCTCTCCCCGACCCAGACCTTAGAACTCTACTGCACAGCCTACTGGATCACAGCCTTAATTGTTTTAGTGCATAGTCTCTTAACACATGTGCCCTCTAGTTACTTATGGAGACTTTTGGCTTCTTAGAATTATAAGAAATCTAAGTACACTTATTCCACTTTAACATGTTCATTTCTACTTGGTCACCCAGAGTGGGTAAAGGACAATGGCTGAAGGTGACAGCAAGTTGTGTTGTGAACTGAATTCTCAAGTTATCAACAGATTTGGTAGTTCTTGTTGGTTCCTATTTTAACAGAGCAGGTCATACTTCTCTGGTGATTGAAGTGATACATTCTTTTTCCTTTCCTTTCTCTCTCCCCTTGTAGCCTAAGTATTGTAATTCAATCCAAGGAGAGCATTAAGGCATGTCCTTTAAAAGCTGATTTAAAAATGTGCCTTAAATCTACCATATAGTTTAGCACTATATTTCCAATGACTCTGAAATGAGTTCCATTTTTGGTTCAGACCCAGCCTCAGAGACTATTACCATCTATCTTTAGTGGACACCTAACTTTAAAAAAAAATGAAAGTAATATATGATTGCTAACCAGTTATCTTTCTGAGCGAAGCCTTCTGAGTTTACTTCTGAGTAAATAAAATTTATTATAAATTTTTTCTGGAAGTTCATTTGTGAATATTAAAGGATTGCAATTTTCTAACACATGTTTAAAATATGAGGTTTGCACGGAATCATTTAGGGAATCATTATCTATGGTTCATTAAATTGGAGAGGAGAAGAAATAAATTTGAATTAAAATCTAATTTCATTTGTATTGTTACTAGTCTTCTCTCTATAGTCCGTATAAGTCCTTCATGAAAGAATCATTGCATCTAGCTTAAGTAATTCTAGGAAATTGGAAATAAAGGGGGAAAAAGAATCATCTCATCTGGGCTTTATATTTGAGATATCATGGTGAGAGCCATTTAAAAGAGGACGCCTACATGAATTGGACCAGACATCCAAGATTATAGAGTAAATTGATAGGAAATTAGGAAGAAGAAATGTTCTTCCTGATTTATTTAAAATGTTCCTGAGATCCCGTGTCTTCTGATAAATGATTTCTAAGTTAGAGGGTGGTATCTTCTTCACATGTATGTTTCTGGTGCTGCCACTGTGCCTGGCAAGGAGATCAGTAGGTGCTTCATAAGGGAAATGAACGGAAGTTAGTTGCCACGGGAGTGATGAGATGAAGCCCTGAAATGCTGAGAGGAGAAACAAAACCGAGAGAGTCCAAGATGGGATGAAAACAGCTGAGTAATTGAATATCAGGGAAAGAATATTGAATGGAGAGGGGTGCATCTTCAAGGGTGTCCTTGTGCTACTCTTTCAGGGAAATGTTGGGAGAGCAGTTTGTGAGGTGCTTTAGAGCAGTCATTCTCAGATTCCTGTAAGTTGGCCCTTGGTGTTTCCCCGGTAAAATTACGTAACAATCCTTTCACAGTATCTATGAAAAACGAGGTAATGGATGGTCAGTTCCTCCATGTTCTTTTTTCTTTAGGTCTTTGGCACTTGCTATTTTTAGTCAATACCGACAGCTAACATAAAGTGGTCTCAAAAAAAAGTACAGTTATGGTAGTTATTTTAAGTTGAACAGATCAGTCCTTTCCGGAGTTGTAGAGAGAGCGCTTAGCTTCCCCGGCTCAGGTGCGTTTGAGAGCTGCTGTCCTGGAGCGTTCAGGAAACACAGCTCCCTCGGGGCCGGTTAAGAGCGGGCTTCGCAGGAGTTTCTGACAACAAATCTAGGTATTGTGTCCTGTAAAAGGCAGTTCCTGTTAGGTTGCTCTGGTCGATTCCCTGTGGGCTAGGAGCTTATCTAACGCTGTTATCTAGTCGGCATGGAAGGACCCCATGGCTTTATTGACTCACCTTACCAATCTTTTGTAACAAGCCATCCATGGGGGGAAGTTTCTGTGAAGTGGAATTGTGCGAGTGTAACACTAGTGTCAGCCAGACAGCCAGATTTGGGCTGGCGGCAGAGAGAAAGGAAGCCTTTCTGCTTTCTTTTGTGAAAGTGCCCCCGCCTAATTCTTTAGAGCTTGTTTCTACCTGGAAGCTCTCTTTTTAACTAGATTATGTGAAGTAGTTGCTTTTCTGAGCTGATTTAGGCAATTAGATGAGTAATAAAGATTGTCATTCTGGTCTGCCATACTGACTTTTAAAAGGCTGTTTAGGGGGAAGAAAAAATCACTTATCATGATGATTCATCTTCAAGTTATAAATCTGGTGTAGATGCAAATTTTAAACTGTTCAGTATTTCAGTAAGTGAATACAATGCCTAGGCTCAGACGACAGAAGGCCTAGGAAGGGCCGGTTGGGAATGTGTATAGATTAGACCAGAAGGGGTGAGAGGGTGTTTTATTTTAACACACAGCAATTAAAAATGGCCTATCTTAAACCTTTCTTTTTTTTCTTGGAAGCCATTGCAAATCTTTAGCAGCGTGTACCAATTGGCATTCCTGGAAAGAGTCCGTATATTTATTTCAGTTTAATCAGAAGATAAGTAGTATGGGAGCTGTGTGGAGTGGGCAAGGGGCTGAGTGAGAATTCTATCTTAGCTTAAAGTTTGGTAGAAGGTTCAGACGCTGGAAGGCAGTGAGTGGCAGGGTATGTTTTGTAAGTGATTCTAAGAAGTGGACGCGGCGGACTAAAAACTATGGGATCTCAAAAGACAGCAAGCTTTGGAATAGCGGTGTAAAGAGCTTTTAAACATAGGTTGGAAGCTCAGTAAATGTTCATTTCTCTGTTCCTTTTCCTAAACCGCAACGGGAAATGATAATAGTTTTCTATTGTGCTTAAACACATGTGGGTGATGGTGCTGCTTACTGGATTGTTAGGTAGGAAAAATAAGCTCCTACAATTCAAATCACTCAGCAAATAGTTGATGCAGAGATATAAATATCTGTAATAAATGAATAGAAAAATAAACATTTTTTGTGTGTGAGGTTGTGTGCTAGAGGCTGTGAAAGCAAAGCAGGTTAAGTTGCCAGCACTCCCTCAAGGAGCGTGTGGGTTAGTTGGGGCAAATGCACACATAGAAAGATAGCCAGTACTGCAGAGCGCCCAGGAGCCGCCATATAAATAGTCAGAAAACACAGAGCTCCCAGAGGGACAAACCCCGGTGGACTGGGGTGGGTGGGCGGAGCTTCACCCAACAGGTGACTGCACAGACCTGGACTTCAGTGGGGTTCAGGGGTGTAGCAGGGAAGACGGAGGGCTTTCTGTTGTGGAGGACGGTGTGAGCAGAGGCAGGTATGAATCACAGCTTCTTGTGATGAGTAGATCTCATGTTGAGTCAAAGAAGCCACGCACGGAGGTAGAAGGAGAATAGAAATCTGTTGGAGGCAGACTGTGGTGGGCCCAGAAGGGCAGGCTGGGGGTTCGGACTGACAAGCAAGAAGGGACCTACTGTCAGTTGAGGGGCTATATAGGGACTTCTGTTCAGTTGAGGTTTACAGGATGACCTGAGGGGGCGTGACTGGAGCCCAGGGAAATCCACTGAAAAGCCGAAACAGCAGTCCAGGTGTGCAGGGATGAGAGCTGGAGTTAGGGTTGGTGAGAGTGGAAATAGAAGGGAAAGGAGAAATGGGATCAAAATCAAACTGAGAACAAAGTGATACATATACAAACATCCCTGTTTTTCTATTGCACTTTTTAAAGTTGTACTCTCTAGATTGGGGGCCGTTCCCATGGAATATCCTGTCCCATTGGGATGAATGTTGACCAGATATTTACACTGAGTGAGAATAAAGATGTTAATCCTCCATGGCCCATGACGTTTTTCTGGTTTAGACAGCTGCTGGGCCTGCCACGGTTGCGTATATTGTGTCCTTATAGTACAAAGCTTTCTGTTTGGTTCTAATTTTCCCCTTTTCTTTCTTTTCAAATAGACTCTATCAAGAAGAATTTCCAATCCATACCTTGAACCTACTCCTTCCCAGGTATGATTCTTATCTCTCTTACAGCATTTTCTGAAACAGTGATTCTTCCCTTTGCTCCTGATTACGCCGTCTCCTTCACCTGGGATGACACGGCCGAAGGTGTTTGAAATGCTCTGATACTTGTGTCATGGAGCAAGATGTTCACTAGATAGGACAGAAATTTTCTCCCATTTTCCAAGTCGTCTACATGAATGCGTTATGAACATGGCAGAGTTCATATATAATATAAATATTTTCAATTTGCTGTATGATAGAAATGCTGTATTTTAAAAATACTGGATATTTTACTCTGAAAACTCTGTGTAAAAGAGGATTATTTATATTTATTGTTATCTAATAGTAGAATATCCCCGAATGCTCATTGAAACAAGGTGGGGATGCCTTCATTACGTTGTGTTAAAAAAAAAAAATCAGCTGACAGGGTTGCATATTTTAGAATAACAGGAGACTGTGAGCTTTGTGAGGGCAGAACCTTTTTGGCCTTGCTCACTACTGCATCCCCAGCATCTAGAATGGGACCTGATAGCTGCTTAGTGTTTTTAGAATGACTGAGTGAATGAATACTGGTACATTGTCAGGACTAGTCAAGTGTCAGCTGACTCATACCTCTTTTATGGTAATACTTTCTGTTATCTGACTTAAGTTTTTTTTTTTTAATAGATTTAACGTGTTAAAAATAAATCATTTCCTGTCCTTCTCATTTTCTTCTTAGGTTGTGTGTAGGAGGTGATTACAGGAAAATTAAGGGGGTATAAGGATGGGGTTGAAGTGTTCCGGATCAAGTTATAGTCAATATATTATCAATTTGTTTGCTTTAGGAGAAGATATAAAGTATTTTGTAGGTGCAAAAAGAGTTCAGCAAGAAACAAGTAAACAGATGTAAGCATGCACCCTCAATATATCTTCACTTTCATGAGCCTTTACTTAGACAGTTCATTTTCATTTAGCTTCCTTTGTGAAGCAACGTTGCCCTGTGGACGAAGCTGCCAATTATAGAAAAAGAAGGTAGTTTATAAAGTGGGACATAGACCTCTCCAGATCTAGGGAATACCCTGCTTCATCCTCCAAGAATCAGAGATGCATATGGGCAAATCAGAAGATTAAAAAAAGAAGCTATATGAAATTTTTATCTGCTAGATGGAATTGTGAAGTAGATGAAACCAGGATGCTTGGCATTAACTATGAACTCTGCAGTTGAGTGAAGCTTAAAAGCAAAGCACACAGCAGCCTGCTGTTAAATTGTGTCATGGTGCGAGATGCTTGCTAGATAGGAAAAAATTATTTTCCCAGCTTCCAAGACATTTACAAGTATGCATTTATCAATATGGCAGAGTTCATATATAAATATTCTTCAATTTGCTGTATTGGTACAAACATTGTATCTAAAAAAACAGGTATTTTGCCCTGGAAACTCTGTGTAAAAGGAAATTATTTATAGTTAAAGCAGTTAAGTGTTTTAAGCTTAGGGACTTGGCCATAACTTTTTCTATATAGTATGTCATTGGCAGCTCACAAATTGTCACATCATTGTTCTGAATTCTCAGTGAGTCTTTGTCTTTTCCGTGTAGATTTATGGAGAGAATTCTTCTTGTGCAGGAAGAGCACTGAGGAATATTATCATCGTTCAGGCAGCTGACCTGATAAAGGACAGGGTGAACCTCAAGGGATTTTACAGGTAACACAGTTTCCTAACGCCTTGTCAGAAATTCTCCTTGAGAAAAAAACCGAAAAACATGTTAAAGTCATAACCGTGATCACAGAGAGATGGGCAATTATCAGTAGTAGGAGGGTTGGTTTGTTTGAAGTGTCTATTTGGGATACTGGGGTGTGGTGACTTTTCTCTTAATTAAACTTAGCCGAGTGTTTCACAGTTGGACTCCTGGTCTGAAGATAGGGAGATTACAACTGGAAGATTACAATACCATAAAGAATAGGGAGAGTACTCAGAATAAATGATAACAAAAAAGGTAGGAAAGAGTCTCAGAATAAAGACATTTCTTTAAGTTAACTAAATTTAGCTTTATCACAAACTCATTACAGTCATTTTCTTTTTTTCCATTTGCCACAGATGGGAAAAATTCCATCATGGCCTGGCTTTTGGGGATAGTGGTTCCCAACCTATTTGAGTAAGACGACCCCCCCCATCCTTTTTTTTGAGGCATAGTTTACATGCAGTAAAATGCACAAATCTTAAGGGTACAGCTTGATGAATTTTTAATCATTACACACACTTATGTAACCACTATCCACATCAAGCTCTGGGGAGTTTTCACACCCTAGATAATTTCTTCGTGTCCCTTCCCTGTCAACAACTATCTCATGCCAACAACTTCTTTCTGATAAAAAATTTGGCAAAATCGGTTATCTTGGCACCATTGACCAACTGTGTAGTGGAGATGAGAGAACTATAATGAATTAACACTTTAAAATCCCATGTTTAATTAATCACATTAGTATTTCCATAGGTTTTGACACATTCGGCATAGGTTAGATATGATTTATTCTGTTGACAAACAATGCTTTTGTGTATATGGAATTGTGAACCTCTTGAGAAAGCTCAAAGGTCACTGCCACACCCTCCCATAAGGAATTCACAGCCCAGGGTCTGAAAAACCACTGGTTTAGAGCCTAGGCCAAGCAGACGCAACAGGCTGGAAGACGGGCTGTGGTGATTGTTGGATTACTTCACGTAGAGCTCCCCCCGCCTTTTTTTTAAAATCGCTGGCGGTATCAACTTTAGACAAGTCTAATTTTTTTCCCCTTTTTTTAAAAAAACTGAAACTGCATGTATAGGCATCCCTCAGAGATACTGCAGGTTTGGTTCCAGACCACTGCAGTAAAGCAAGTAGCACAATAAAGTGAGTCACATGAGTTATTTTGTTTCCCAGTGCATACAACAGTTATGTTGACACTCTAGTCTATTAAGTGTGCAGTAGCATTATCTAAAAACAATATACATACCTTAGTTTTGAAAATATTCCTAAAAATTGCTAACCGTTATCTGAGCCTTCAGCAAGTCGTCATCTTTTCTGTTGGTGGAGGGTTTGAAATACTGTGATAAGTACCAAAAATGTGACACAGAGACACGAAGTGAACAAATGCCATTGGAAAAATTGGCACCGATAGACTTGCTAAATGCAGGGTTGCCACAAACCTTGAATTTGTAAACATAATATCTGTAAAGTACGGTAAATGAAAGTGCAATAAAATGAGGTCTGCCTGCGTAGGTCTTTGGGTCTAGTTGTCAGCAGACTCATAGGATTCATTTCAGTTCCCACATGAGGCTGTATGTAGGGTCTGTCCTTGTTCTCAGTTTGTTTCTGATTGGATATAGATTGAAAAAGAATTGGGAGATGTACATTAATCAGGTTCATGGAAAAGAACCATCCATCCAAGTAAGAACATACCTAGGGTTTAGTGGGAGTAGAATGTGGAGAGAGCATGAGTTGTCCTATTTCAGATCCCAGATGATCAGGGCAGAACCTCCTTTCTTTTATAATCTAAGGACTGATTAATGCTCTGGGTTTAGAGACAAAGTGCTAATATGATTGCCTAGGCTGGGTCATTTTCATTTATCCGGTAGTAAATTGAGCAAAGTGCTCTCCATGTACCCCCCGAGAATTACTTTCACAACTTTGCAATATTTTCCATTTATTTGGTACTATAGGAAAAATCATACTAGTTTTTTGAGGCTTCATGTAAGTGTGTAAATACCACTGCCCCACTGACATTTGAGATGAGGGTTCTATCTGCACTTCTATGAATTGATTACTAAAAATGTAACCGGAGACAGAAGGAGGCCAAGAGAGATCGAATTTTCAACTTCAGAGATTATTAACATTAATGTTTTGTTATGGCAATCACATTGGCCTTGGAGCCAGTCACCGCCGTATCACAATGTTCCTGTCAAGTATCGCAACGCTAGTTAGATCTGCATGTACTCGGAACAGTTGCTGGATTCAGTACAAGACTGAAAATACACGGGGAGTAAGAACTGCCGTGGGTGTTCACATTCCTCCCTTCCAGGCATCTCTGATTTCTCCACCGCTCTCCCCTCGGTCCTGGAGGTTTAGGTATTTAAAATGGATTGTTGCTGACCTGGGCCGCAAGTCAAGGGGGTGTGAGTTAACGGCAGCGGCAGCTTACCTCATTTTGTTTGCTTTGGTGGTGTTAGTGATGGTGTTCATCCTTCCCCCGGTGATGTTTTGCCTGGTGCAGATGGATTGTTGAAAGCGATTCGAAACATAGCTTGATAAATTGGAGGTGGCGGTGGAAAGAGATCGTGTGCCCCCGAAACAGTAGCTTGCTCCGAGCGCGGAAGCCTGATTATTCAGTAATAACTACACGTGACAGCAGTCATGGCGGTGCCGTGTTTAAGCATATCCACTCTGCCCTGCACCTCCCCAAGACAGAGCCCTTCCCAATGAGAAGGTGGGGCCGGGTCACCCCGTTAGAAATGAGGGCTCAGAGGCTGCACCCAGCCACACGGCATCGGAATCTGCACGTCAACAAGATGCCCCGGGCGACTCCTACTAAACACAGATTTGGGAAGCCCTGGTCTGAGTCACGTCTTCCTCATCAGCTATGAAGAAACAAGCCAACACATCTGTCCAGTCACCATTTGCAATTTGACAGTTTAGTTTGTTTAGTAATTGCTTTGCAGGATCCAGTCACCATTTGCAATTTGACAGTTCAGTTCGTTTAGTAAATGCTTTGCTGTATCCTGCTGTGTTCCAGGTGGTGTCAGACACAGAGCAGGCTGAGGAGCTGTATGTATTGTTCTGAGAATGAGGATTAAGATGACCAAAGTGCTTTACAAGCCCAAAGATGCGGGCTAATTGACAGAGGTGTTGAGGAATTAACACTTGGAGCCTTTAATATGAAAGGTGTCCTGTAGAAGTTAAATTTGACGGTTTGGTCTAATTGCCTGTTTTGTTGCAATCTGTTTTCTTGTTTTGTTTCAAAAAACATCCATTTATTTCACTGTTAATCTTTCTTATGTCTTAATGCCAACCTGCAACTGGAATTGTACAGTTGGTACAATCTGGAATTGCCTTAGTGGCCTCAGAGTATCTTTCAAATATTTACCCCCAAAAAGTGATACTTTATCTAAAGTAGAATATTTGTTCAGATATCTCAGCAGAAATGTTTACTACCTTATTTTTCCATCACTCAAGAAAATGTAGCATCTCATGGCATTTCTTCATACTGTTGGTTACTGTGTGATTTCTAGGTATTTATAACTATGCCAATCACAAAAGATAGAAAATATTTTTCTGTTTTAGGAATACAAATAAATGTTGGCATCTTTTGGTCCTTAAATACCAAATATAGGAGAAAGGTAGTCTTTTACATGGTACATCTCTTTAAAAAAATTTTGGGTGACCTTTTTTTCCATACGGAAGAGTGGGTTTCAATGAAATTTCTGCAAATTAAAAAAACTTATTTCAGAAAGTTTTCTTCATTTGGTTTTTCATCTGAAGCTGATAAAGATGGGAAAGTAGGCATGAAAGTACCGCTTGTGATGCCCAAATTGGGGCATTCTTTGAATACAGCTATGTATTTTAAGGATTCCAGAGAGTATTTCTTGCATGTGGTTAGTGGAATCCATCATCCAGGTTTATGGGTTTATGATCTAGGCTGCTTGGCGGATTGCTTAGATTATGTTAAAAAGATTAACAGTCAAATTTATTGTTCTTTGAGACAAATATTAGGGTTTGCTCTCCGTTTAAAGATCAGAAAACAAAACTTCATACTACTCACTGTGGTATAACCTTGTCTAACCCTGGAATTATTTTGTTCTCAAAGAGATGGGATAAAAATGTGTAATTGCTTGAACCAAAGCTGATCACCACCAACTCGAGGTACTTGTCTTACCAAGGCAGAAGCATTGTCTTCAGGCAAAGGGCTGCTAAATTTATTCCTTCATTTATTCTAATGTATATATTCAGAGACTTTACCGTGGGCCTGGACTGTTCTGATGTTGGCGTTTAATCATAAGTTACACACACATAGTCCCTGTTCTCCTGAAAATTATTCTCAAGGGAGGAAAGGAAATATTATTCATTTGGAAAGATGTATAATTGCTAAATGTTACATACACATAGTCCCTGTTCTCCTGAAAATTATTCTCAAGGGAGGAAAAGAAGTACTATTCATTTGGAAAGATGTATAATTGCTAAATGTTAGGTGATGCGAAGAAGAAGTATAAGAGGATATGATTCTAAGCTTTTTTAAGGCAAGCGATATTTGAGCTGAAACCTGAAAGATGGATAAGAGGGCCGTGTCATTTATTCTTGAGTTGCTTGTTTAAAAGCACATGAAAGCGATGGTATTAAATTTCATTTTTTTTGGCAAATGAGTGGCAACCATGTCTTACTGGGAATGGCTTTGCTTTTGTCCAGGAGAAGCTGCGTTGGGTCGGAGCTGGTAGACTGGCTTCTAGAACACTGTCCTTTGGTCCAATGCAGATCTATGGCCATAGGGGTCTGGCAGCTCCTACTGGATATGGGAATTATGTCATCAGGTTAGTGTTACGTGTTTTGAAGGCACAGAATCATTATGTTGTTAAGCTACTTGACCAAAATGTGTTTGATTTACTAGATGATATTATAATCTAGGTGGAAATTGTGTTTGCTGGTAAATATTTGCATTCTCTTATAAATGAATGTGACAGTTCATCTTTTGTTACTTCTCACACCTTTTGTAAAAATAATTAGGTACTTGTTGTTTCATTAACTACTACCTGTAAGAGTCTTTCCCTCCCTTCTCTACTTAAAATGATGCACACAATTTTTTAAAAAAATCAGTGACATCTTTAGTTGCTCTAAATGTGTGATTTATCTTGCTGTACTTAGAATAATCATCAGAAACTGACTTTATGAGTAGAATGTGTATGCCATTTTAATTGTGTAAGTAGTCATAAACAGTTGGAAATATGATCCATGAAAATAAGCTGTTTAAACAGAACAGAAAATTGATGTTAACTAGAAACTAAAATAGATGGTGGATATCTCTTTTCTTTGTTGAGCCAGGGAATGGAAAAATTAGAAGTCAAGCACTTTGGATTCTTTATTTATCTCTATCACTCAGGTGCTGGTTTGTCACTGGGAAGCCCTTTTCTTCTATTGATGATAAATATTGAGTGTCAGAGAACATAGTAAGTTTCAGAAAGGCACACCCCAGGTCCCACTGTGGAAAAGTGGTACAGATGGGGATGTGGGTGTAATCTTAGTCGGTCACACCTAGCACCTGATGCTCTTCTTTAGAAAAACAGTTAACTGCCTTTGAAGAATATAATTATCAGCTTGCTTGTGAGGTTCAGGTTTCTGCTTAGCAAAACATTTTGTGTTAATATTTTTTGGAAAAGTCTCCACGTCTTGATTTCTTTTAAAATAGGGTTTCCCAACCTTGGTAGTGTTGACATTTTGTGCTAGATAATTCTTAGTTAATGGTGGGGGGGCACTGTCTCGTACATTATAGGATGTTTAGTAGCATCCCTTTCTTCCACCCACCAGATGCCAGTAGCACCCCCTAGT
The DNA here is from genome assembly GCF_009873245.2 of Balaenoptera musculus. Lineage (NCBI taxonomy): Eukaryota > Metazoa > Chordata > Mammalia > Artiodactyla > Balaenopteridae > Balaenoptera > Balaenoptera musculus. The sequence continues at coordinate 76,062,407 of NC_045793.1, read as the reverse complement.
TGTGGCAACTCAGAATGTCACCCGACATTGCTAAAGGCCCTCAGTGCTGGTCGAGAACCACTGATCTAAATCTTGCCATAGTGTTGTATTTGTGTACCACCACAGTAATTAAATGTACTGCTTTGGGACGCTAAAAAAAAAGTTTCTTCTACTGCCTTTGAATTGCTGTTGATTTCACGTGTCCCTGAGGTAGAACAGTTGTAAAATACATGTGAATGTGCTGGCCAAAGCTTCAAGTAATAAAAATAGGGTGGTCAGTAAGTCCTTTTTAATTCAATGGGACTGTGAAAATGAATGGACTTCATGATCGTCCTATCCCTGGCTTCTCTCTAGTAATTAGTAGGCCTTTCAATTTATTATTCAGTTCATGGCTCTCTAAATGATATACTTTACAAAACTGATCCACGCCTTTTTTGTTTCCAACAGTGGACCAGCATTTATGCTTTCAAGATACCTATGTTTTCTACCAGTTTTCGTCTGATGAGTGTAGCTACTTGTACTGTGAATTTGAAAGAGAAGAGGCGTGGCAAAATGGTGTCAAACTTTTACTGCAGCTTGTGCCTCTCATTCCCACTAGAGCTGGCATCTGTGAACTGTAAGTAGATGCTGTTTTGTTCCATTGTAAAATTATTCTCACTTAGAGAGCCACCCCTGTGTCTGGGGACTGTGCTCTGCTTTTTAAGGTCATCTCCTTTAAGAAGTAATTGTTTTATTCCCATTTCTCGGATGCAGGTTCAGAAAGGTAAAATGCTGAAAATTCAGTCCAGTTAATAAATGACTGAACTGGTATTCAAACTCCAGAAGTCCATGCCTCGCCAGCTGCACCATGCTGCTTCTAATTTAATCATTGCGATATGAGTAGATGATATAAGTTGGGAATAAACATGATTTAGCTGAAGTTGGGATAAAATAATAACTGACATCCTCTCTCCAAGTCGTGACTTTCCTAAGAAAGAGCTCAACAGACGTTTCTGAAGATAATCTAGAAGCAACATTTGGCAAATTAAAACACATGAATCATTATCACATGAAGATGCTGAGTCACCCTATGATTAAAATGAATTAAAATTAATTCATTAGAGGGGGTGTGGGAACAGGACTTGAGTCATGATATGATGCTTCTGACATGCCTTTGTTTATCCACAGCATTAATGACAAGCTTATTTCAGTATAATGAATTGCAGATGAAAAATTTCAGTTAGCAACTTTTATGTATTCAATTTTTAGAATACGTTGAGATTATTAGCAGGGCAAGTGGTATTATCCTCATCTCATGGGTAAGAAAAATAGGTTCAGGGAGAAGCACCCACAACCGTAACAAACATGAGTTACTCTTGTTAAAAAAAGACAATTCTGAACAGTTATTACAGGCTTTTAGAAAAGAAATAAAATGTCAGAATATTAATGAGACACTAATAGGTTGATTGTAGAGGATTCATTTTATGTCAGGAACTATGCTAAATGCTTTATGTTCATCATTTCATCAGTTTCTACTATTTTAAAGTGAGGAAACTGAGGCATAGAGATCAGGTGACCTATCTACGGTCACACAAGTGGTGTGTGGAGCATTCCATGTCTGTCTGGCTGTGACACCCGTGCTTTTAACAACTGCTAGAATGTGTGCCCAAGAGTTATGGGGGTCATTCTAGCTTCCCTTTCTGAGACGTTATAACCAGAAGCTATAAAAATGTTAGACTGACTCTGAAATGGTTATGAATTCAGTGCCACTGGCACCACCACTGTTTATAGAGGACCTTGCCATGGTAGAGCAAATATAATGCATCATTCGATTGTCTAAGTAAGGAAAATGTTTCTTAATGTAATGTGGTCTTAATATAGGTCAGAAGTTTCCCAGGAAAAGTCAAGGAGCATTTCAGTAAATTTTAAAAAGCTTTCTAAGAAGGAGTGGAATGCTTTTTAAGCTAGAGGTGGCTGTGACTGTGGGACTGGCACTCTCTGGCAGCTTTTCTTTCTTTTTTTTTTTTTTAAAGATTTATTGATTGATTGATTGCTATGTTGGGTCTTCGTTTCTGTGCGTGGGCTTTCTCTAGTTGCGGCAAGCGGGGGCCACTCTTCATCGCGGTGCGCGGGCCTCTCACTATCGCGGCCTCTCTTGTTGCGGAGCACAGGCTCCAGACGCGCAGGCTCAGTAGTTGTGGCTCACGGGCCCAGTTGCTCCGCGGCATGTGGGATCTTCCCAGACCAGGGCTCGAACCCGTGTCCCCCGCATTGGCAGGCAGATTCTCAACCACTGCGCCACCAGGGAAGCCCTGGCAGCTTTTCTTAACCATTTCCCATCCTGAAGTCGGACGTGTGCACAGTCCCAGGGGGTGTACCCAGATTAACGGGGTATGAGGGTGTCTGAAGTAAACTCTGCAAGCAGTCCTCATGGTTTATCTCCTTTCTCTCCCACCGAGGAAGCAGTTTGGAATGCCAGTGAGATGACCTTTTTACAGGGAATCCCTGAGTCTACTGTAGGTTCTAAAGGTGAAGCTATTTAAAAAATTTGGTTCCTAATATTCCAGATTACTTGCAGGCTTTTGTCACACTGATCACTGTATACAGTGTCATGCCTCTGGGGTTGATAATCACTATAGCATGCCTTATCAGCACATTCTTTTTCTCTTGGTGTGAACTTGTACATTTGGGGTGGTAATTCCTCTGGGATAATTGGCATTGGGGAGCTATAGACCTGTTTATCCCATATTATAAGTACAAACTATAAAAAGATAAAATTACTGAACCCACTGCAAGTCTCTTCTGGAGCAAAAATATATGTGTGTGTGTGTGTGTGTGTGTGTGTATTTGTTTATTTATTTTCTCTATACTAGGGTTATAAGCAAACTTCTAAGCTCCGATATAATGTTTTGGGCCAAATTTTTGAAAACTAAAATTTAGGTTATCCAGACTTGGAGTAAACTGTGGTCAGAGAAAAGATGTCTAGGGACATTGTCCTCTTCCAGTTGGGTTGTCACAGCCCTTCCTAAGGTTCAACACATACGATCCCATCATAACTTCTGCTCTAATCTGGTGATCTCCATTCATTCTAGCCCATACCCGTTTATTCCCTCATGCCCTTGTGAAGTTCTCCTCTTTCCTTGTCAAGTTCTACCCACCCCTCAAGGGGGAGTCCAAGTCCTACCTTGACCACAGAACTTCTGTGATACATGCAGTCTATGGACAGCCCTAACTTTTAGTAACTTACTGCTCTTGCCGTTTGTTTCAAATTTTTTTCCCACTCTTCTATGTCATTCTTAGTCCTACGGTATTCATTCCACTGTATTATTCATTCATTTTTAACCTATTCTACCGAAATGCCCTCTAAAATCCTCTTGACTGATTAACTTACATTTTCCGTTCACAAGCTGAAAACCCGGTCCTGTGGTTCTTTTAATAACCTTTTTGATATTTGAAGGCCATGAAGTTTGCCTGTGCAGTTCTACATTGGGGTCATTCTAATTTGCTGTCTTCTCTCTAAATCCCTTTAAAATTATATGAGAAAACTACTTCGTGTCTCTATGTAAACACTGTTCTGTAAAGATTCATTTTTAAAAAGAAAAAAGAAACATAGATTTTTTTTCCCATTTAAAATAAAATGTTTAAAGCAGAAAGGGAAATGGAGCTAATGCAGGTTTCTAGGCTAATGTGAAGAAACAAAATTTCTATGCTATACAAAATAACTTTTCTATCCAAACTGAATAGATAATTTGAAAGAAGTGAGTGCATTGGTTGTCAAGGGTACTGTCTCTAGGGGAAGAAAGAACAATCGTGGTATCTTATTCAAACTGAAAGGCAAATCAAATCATCCAGAATGTCCTTTTTCCTAACTCTTTTTTATTGGAGTGGGGCGGTTAGGAACGCTGAAGTAACAGTGTAGGGAAAGGCAGCCTAATAATTCCTCCAGGACGAGTAAGACACGCTTCTGTCTAACACTGACTTGGAGAATTCAGGCTGTGCGGGAGCTTGGCTATTTTAATTTTAATTCAACTGCCTGTATTACAGCCCTCCCGGCTTGCCCAGGGGTGGGGGTGGTGGTGCTCTGAATAACTGAGTCTGTGAACCTTGTTACATAAAACTATATTCTACCAATTACAGGGCAGTTAACGCTTATGCTGCTGTTAAAAGAGTCATAGCAGATTGCTAAAATGTAACTTATGCTGCAATCAGGCAGGTAAAGAAAAATGTAACTTCTTCATTTTTCTCTAAACGTTGTGTTGTCCACATGAGCCTCTGTCCTGCTGGACAGCCAGAAAGAAGGAAAAGAGAAGCCCCATAATTTTAGCCTAATCCAGTAAAATGACTCTAATAAGGAAATTTAAAAGGTTTCCTTGTTAGCTGTTGAGCATATTTTGGTAAAAAGGTTCAGTCTGCGCCCTCTCCTTGCTCCCCAGCAAGACAGCCCCTGGGGATATGGTGAGTGGTGTGGGCCCTTGACCCTAGCAGACCAGGCTTGCCTGTCAGGTTGGCCCTTTCCCATCCGCACGGATCTTGCCTAGTGACCCCTGAAGTGTGACTGGGGTGCGCTGTTACTGGGGAGCCTAGTGTCAGTTGGGTCTCTGTCTCGGCTTGATCAGTGCCCGGTGGTCCTGGCTGATGCATCCTCCTGGAACGTCAGCATCAGCTGACATTCTGATGCTCCTGAGGTCTGGCTGCGGCTTCCACAGACATCCCGTTCAATCACCTGACCTCTGCTGAAGCAGCTCCCTCTCGTTGCATCCCACCCTGACCTTCCCTGACTCTAACCTACGTGTTAAACACACACACACACACACACACACACACACATGTTTTTTGCACAAAACACAAAAAACCCACACGTGTTCGTTGCTACTGTTAATGAGCAGAGTACTTAATTGGACGGTGTGGCTCACCTTCCATTCCTCACTAACCAACTCTAGGAAAAGCTCAGCCCAGAGGATTCAGATGAATTTGTTAGCATTCATGACTCCATGCTCTAGGTAGAGAAGCAGAAGGGCACTTGAGGTAGATGGTACAGTGCGTAGGGCAGGAAGTTAGGAAGATGGGTGGCGTGTTGAGAGGGTACAAGGCAGCTTGATGTGGCTGGAGCAGTGGGTCACAACCGGCGGGGCGGGGGGGGCGAGGCTCAGATTGATTGCAGGGGTCTGCACATCTGTAGGGAAGCTAAGCATTGTCTTTGTATTGGATAGAAAGAATGACTTAACTGTATATAGATGCTGCCGAAATAAGTAAAATACAATTTATTTGAGTTCACGGTAATGTTTTTGTCATATAATTGCTCAACAGGTACAGAGTTTATGGGTCCGTGATCTATTTCTATGTTAAAGGGGTCCCCCACTTAAAAATGGGGAACAAATGGCTTGGTCACTTGGCCTAAGCTGCCCTGGCAGTGACAATAATACAAAAAATAGCAGTAATAGTTAACACTTATAGGTACTTAACCACATGCAAAGCACTACTCTGAGCATTTTACATATGACTCATTTAATGCTCACAGCAGTAGTGTGGAGTTGTGATGCGGAAACTGAGGCAAGACAGGCTGTGTAACTTGCCAAAAGGGCAGAGGCCTCTGTACTTGGTGGCAGGCAGCAACATGAACCGAAGGCAGAAGGTGAACTTGGAAGTGATCTTCATGGCATGGGTTCTCAACCATGATACTTTAAAAAATAAACAGGTATAACCTGAGATCTACTGAATCAGGATTGGAATAGAGACATGAGACATGGATATCGGTACTTTTTGTAAAGTTCTAAATGTGAGGCTAACGCATACCAAGGTTGAAATCTACTGTTCTATAAAGTTAGCCTGACAGAAAACTCCGTTAAGTGATAGGAAACATGAAAGTTAATTAAATCAGAGTCTCAAAATACTACGTAAAGCAGCCAGATTAATTTTTTCAGAACATAAAGATTTTATTGAGCGTGGTACCTATTGCCACGTGGCTGACACTTCTGAAATTCTGTAAATTTAGCTTCATAAGCATTTATATCTGGAAGGGATTTCCTAGATAATTGAATTTGCTCCTCTTAACTTTCAGGTAAGGAAAAGGGTCTACTCTCTACTGAGTAACTTACTTAACAGCATTTACTGACGATCAGATTTGTGTAAAGTGCTGTGCTTATTAGCCCTGTAAGAGACGTGACCATATGTAAGTAATGTAAGGTCTTTTATGAGGCCAGCTGTATTATGACAAAGTTCAGAAAACTTTGAATGTAAACACAAAAGTCTTATCAAATATTACTGAATTGGATCTGGCAATATATAAAAATGATAATACATCATAAAATGATATTTATTCCAGAAATACAAGGATGATTCAACATCTAAAAATCAATCAATGTAATTCACCAGATTCAGTCCAAAAAAGAAAAACTATACGAGAAACTCCATAGGTGCAGAAAAATCATTTGAAAACAACTCAACATCCATTCATGATATAAATTCTCAGAAAAGTAGGGCTATGAGGGAATTTCTTCAATCTGATAAAACCTTACATAAAACTTGCAGCTTGCATCATACTTAATAGCAAAAGCCTGAATGTTTTTCCACTAAGATTGGGAACAAGGCTAATACATTGCCTCTTATCACTTCTTTTCAATACTAGCCAGTGCAAGTAAGGCAAGAAAAAGAAAGAAAGTGTATGCAGATTAGAAGGAAAAAAATAAACCCATCTCTCTTTGCAGATGACATAATTATATACATAGGAAATCCCAAGGCATCTACAAAAAACCTACTAGGCCTGGTAAGTGGGTTTAGCAAGATCACAGGCTACAAGGTCAATATAAAAAAATGTATTTCTCTGTACTGGCACAAAAAAGCATTATGAAATACTTAGGTATAAATCCAAGAAAATGTGCAAAAGTTGTATGTCAGACACTTCATAAGCCTGATTTAAAAAATCAAATTGAAGTAAGTAGAGGATCTATCCACGTGCATGGATTGGAAGATTCAGTATTGCTAAGATGTTAATTCTCCCCATATTGACCTGTCTTTTCAGTGGCAGTCATCTCCTGGTCTGTTGGCCTCACCACACATGCATAATAATAAAACCTACGTTTGGAAACATTAACCTCTAAACAGGGAGCGTCCTGGAGCTCAGTCTTCAGACATCTTTTTCTCTTCTCACTCTGGATGTACCCTCACCCAGTCATGTATTTAATATCAGCTCCACAGTGATGACTCCCAAAATTCCTGCCTTCTCTTAGGATCTTGTATACAATAATAGTACCACCACCAACTACCCTGTCACCTCTGCTCCCTTTAGTCTCCTTATCCTGCCTAACTTGTCCTTTTCTACCTGACATGTATAAGCAACATGAGAAATCCATTGGCATCCTTAATTTCTGAAATGGTGCTAGATTAACAGCCTCTAACTGGGGAGATCAACTTCAAGTTTGTCATTCCTATGTCCCAAACCTACCCTTTGTATTCCTCACTTTTCCTAATTAGGTTCTCATTTCATGAATCTTGGAGAGGAGGAAAGACTGGATGAGTAAACAAACATTTTCTGAGTATTTCTCAAAAAACTTTTCATGATGGAACTTGGCATAAGTTTTGTATTAGAATCATAGGTGAAGAAAATTTTCATTTATCACTTTAAATTGTTTGTATAAAAAATGCTGTGAAACCAGCTTGTCTTAGTCTTTGTTATTACTCATCACCCCCTCTCCCAAGGAAACGCTAAGTCCTCCAAAATTTCCATTGTTTACAGACCAGACTTATTCCAGGTGTGGGAACAGACAGCTTATCTTTATGAGAGTACATCAATTTAGGAACAGTACAGGAATTTTAACAACAATTGAACTTTTAGGCATGCTTGTGCCAGCATTCGAAATGTAGCTGTTTAATTAAATATTAAGCATTAGTTCTCAAATCTTCAATATAAAATGTGAAAGAGATACTAGTAATAACTAATTTTATTCAGTTTTAGATGAACGTGTCCCTGTATACCCTGGACCTTAATAAAACCTGTCACATTCACAATTTACTACTGTTTGGTAAATTTCCTCTATAAGCATAACTGATAGCCTGATGCTATGAAAAATTATCTTCTCTTGAGAAGGTTGAACAGGTGTTTGTATTCATGATGTCAGTGATCTCAAAAAAATCCAACTCTCATTCTTCTACCGTCCCACTTTTTCTTTCTGTAATAGGAATTTGCTTTGTTAAGCAAAATAGATCTGTCCTGTTACAGATATTATGGGAAGATATAGGTGGGACAGTACTTGAGTGTCAGGTATGACACCTTCTTATCCTCTTGGGGTCAGTAGGTGTTGGTTTCAGTAGAGATTGACTCTGGGTCCCTTGAGGAACATTCTCTTTTGTGGCAATGATTTCTTAGGGAAAAAATTTTTTTAAATCTGGCCCAGGAAATAATTCTGAAAGAGAAAGTCCCTAATACTTTTCCTTGCCTGACATTCAGCAAGTGTGGGATGGATTCTGGGTTGTCCAAGAAGAATGTGGATTCTGGCATTGTCAGCTGACGTATCATCATTTCTTCCCAGCATGGTGGAAGAAGAGTCCCTCCTTCTGTTCTAGACTCATTCTTCTGCCTGGGCTATGAGTCCTACCCCTCCTTGGACACTTCCCATGCCTGCTTTCTCAGTTCCTCACTCTCTGTTGGCTGTTCTCCTTTCTCAAACAAATGGATCTCTCAGTCGTAAGAGGAAGAAACCAAACCTACCTTTGATTTTATATCTTCTTCTAGGTACTTCTCCTTCCATCTTGTTCACTTTACAGCCAAAGTTCATGGCCTTCAGCATAAAACCAAAACTCTTTAGCAGCAATAGACAGGCCCTGACTGTTCTGTCCTTGGCTTTATCTCTTGCCGTTTCCCACTTCCCCTGTGCTGGTCATCCTGCTGAGTTCCAGGGCCACTCCTTTTCCATCAGAACCTCACCTTGGATATTACTTCTCCCAAGATGCCCCTGAATCACAGATCAGGCTAAGCGACTCTCACTTTTGTTGGCAGAGTATCTTAAAGATGGATTTTGTTAAGCCCACTAACTATTATGTGCTTTTTTTTTTTTTTCATATATGTGTGTGCTGTGCATCTCCTGTTTGTCTTGGGATCATGTTTGAAAGATTCCTGTAGAGCTTGTCTTGGTTCTGGTTTATTCCATGCCCTAGAATTTCACCAGCCTTTAGCAGGGGTAGTCTGAGGTTCACGCTAAAAATTGTGTTTTCCTCAGGTCCCTCCAGACCAAGCAGGGCGGGGCAGGGCAGCGTCAGCCTGGCTCAGGGTGGGAGGTGGTGGACAGGCCTGCCCCAAATTCCCCAGGAACATCCTCTTCCTGATTTGGAGACACGTGTGCTCCCCACCTTCATGAAGTCTCAGTCTAGAATATCTCTGTTTAAGGCGAAGGTTGATGTATAGGGTGTATGTAGGAAACACTCAGAAACAAATGACAGCCGCAGGGATGGCAGTGATCGCAACTTACATGAAAACTGTTCGTGACCTCTGTCATGTGCAACATGCCTGGGCCTGGGATCGTGCTGGCTCACGTGTGCCTGGAAGGTCATGTGTGACACCTCACCTGGCTTTGCACATGCCAGTTATGCATGGTCTACACCTCTTGAACCACTAGACTCCAAATGTTTGTCTATTTTATGGCTGTTGGATACATTTAACACATTTTCCTGCAGGAACCATGTTATGTGTGGAGTGGTAGCTCTTGGCAACTCAGTGAATATGCCATTCAATGTTGAGACGTAGATGTAGATAGATAGATAGAACTTGTGCATTTTTAAAGTTACATCAATATACAAATGCAAAAGGATATTACTTAGATAATATTTCTGTAAGAAATGCTTCCAGCTTTCCATCCTGAAATCCCAGGAAGCCTCTTCCACTGTTGAAAAGGAAGTAGGATTTTCCAATTACAAGATGATACTAGTTGCTTTTGAATCTTGAGGCACAAATATTTTGGTCAAAACCTGATTAAGGAGTGTGGGTTCTATCTCTCACATAGAAGATTTACGGTAAGCTTTATTTTGAAAAACGTCATTGGAATAATCTCAAACTCATTACATAATTCTCATGAAGGAATTTTTGCTAAGAGAATTTTGGGAACCCCTGCAGGAATACCAGCTAAACCCAAGTTTCTAGAAATTATACTGGACCTGACTGGTATAAAATGAATTCTACCGCCCAGATAATGGCTCTTATGTGCTGCTTCCTAAGGCTTTTTATTGAAAATCAACCCCACGTGACTGTTTAGCCCTCTCAGAGCTGAGAGTTTGTGTTGGGAGACCTTTTGCGGTGGGGAATTTCCTGCTTTTTTTCTGATGCAGTATGAATTGTGTAAATGATTGTCAAACAGCTGGCCAGGTTGGAAACTGTCACTAAGACTGTACTAATTATTTTTTAGGGGAAGATGAGGAAGTGAGGGTGACCATTGGTTGCTATTATTTTATTTAAGATATTTTCAGAGTTACCAGCTCTTTAGAGTTTGATATAAGAAAGTCATTCATGTTGGATTTTAGAGACAAGGTGGTCACTGAGAGGAGGGACTGCTGCAGGGAGCTGGGAGGATGATGGAAGAGCTGAGGGAAATGGCTCGAGTATAAGCAGGGTCCTTCAGTTGAACTGACTGCAGAGAACAAGCTAATGTCTTGTGCTGGGGTCGTCCGGGGATGGTGGCTGATAGCAGAGCATTCTCTGAAGTTTAAGGTCCTCAGTTAATTTATTCAATGAAGATTTATTGAATGCTTCCTATGGACTGTGTTGTGTTCTAAGTGTTGGGGATGGAACCAGGAACAAAACGGACAGAAATCTCTACTCCCATGGAGCCTATAGTCTAGGAGGGGAGAGGACAGGCAATTTCATAAACAAACAGATTTATGTTGGTTAATGGTGGAAAACTTTATGCAGATAAATAAAGTAGGAAATGAGCGATAGAGATATGGGTCAGGAAAGGCCTCTTCAAGAGGTTGACAGAGACTTGAAGGATGTGAGGGAAGAAGCAGTGTGCAATGTGAGGGAAGTGCTCTAGGATAAGGGGACTGTCAGGGCAAGGCCCAAGACAGAAGCATTAAGGCAAAGCAAGAGAGACTGGAATGGAGTAGAGAAGTGAGAGATGTCAGCCACTGTAGAGGCTTTGGCTTTATACTGAGAAACATAGGGAGTCAGTTGAGGATTCTGAGCAGAGGGGGGACATGATCTAACTTACATGTGAACAAGACCACTCTGGCTCCTGGGTCGAGGTAAGAGATCCTGTGGCTGGAGCAAGAGCGGTTGGAGTAGAGGTGGTGAGAAATGGTCAAAAGGGAGATCTCCCTTGAAGGCAGAGCTGGTAGGATTTGGGGATGGATACAGTGTAGACTGTAAGGCGGGGGGCGGGCTGTGGGGCTTAGGGATTACTTCCAACTGGAAGGATGGAGTTGCCTGTAGTTAAGCGGGGGAAGGCTGTAGGGAAGGCAGGGGTTTGTTTTGGTTTTGGTGGGGGTTGAGTAGAACGATAATGTGTCCTGTTTGATAGTTAGAGGGACAAGGGCAGAAGACCAGAGGCTTTTGCCATTCCTGTGTCCTCACAGCGGCACCCTTAGATATTGCAGACCTCGTGCACTTACAAAGACTAGGCATTAGGAATCGACACACTAGGATTCACAGCACTAGGGTTCGGCATTTGCCTTGGAGGGTTATGGGGTCAGGCTTGGGCTGTTGGCAAGCAGAGACCTTGAGAAGCAGCCGTGAGAATTCACAAAGGGAACACCCGTTGTGCCAGAGCTTCCTGCTGGCACAAACCCTCAAGGATGGGTCTTCCTTCCTGGGGCCACTTCCTTTTTCCTTCTCTTTCTTATGTCAACTTGTCACTGCCATTGGCGGCTGAGTCCAGCCAGGGTTTCTCTGTCCCCTTCTCTAACCAGAGTCTCTCTTCGTCTCTTCTTCACTGAGCAGCGCGGCCCCCTTTGGTAACAATGGGGCAAATATGCAAATACAGTCCTCCCTTGGTGTCCATGGGGGATTGGTTCCAGGACCCCCATGGATACCAAAATCCACGGATGCACGAGTCACTTATGTAAAATGGTGTACTACGTATTACAGCTGATTCTTTCCTTTATTCTCCCTTGCCCCATCTGTTTGTTTCATTACCTGTTTTGATCTGACATGTGAGGACTTTGTCTTCGCTGAGTTGCACTGATGTGTATTTATATCGTAAAATAATCAGAATTTATCTCATTTTGTAAAAATACATTTACTGGGGAAAGAGAGTCTGGTACTTCTGGGCCTTTTGGCATTAAGCTGGGGAGGGGCCACAGTGGTGAGGAGGGAAGGGGAGTGAGGGAGCACCCCCTTCTCTCTTCCTTCCCCCCTTTCAGGCTCTCCCACTGTTTGCCTGTCCCCCTCAGTCCTGCTCCCACGTCCCTCCTCTACGCCAGGTGCCATGCAGGTACCTGCTGGTGCAGGGCAAACCTGGGACTCCCCAGCAGAAAGGAAGAGGCTTTCTGAATTCTTGAGCAGGCAGTGGGAGAATCCCTGAAGGTGTGAGTCTGGAGAAAAGCGGACCAGATCTGGGTTTTAGAAGGAGAATCCTGGCATCTCTAGGAGATGGGGTACAGGAGGAGAGGCAGAGACGAGTTGGTTAGAAGGTGGTTAAAATTAGTTGTGGAGGTGGGGGCCTATCAGCGCGGCTCGTGGGGAGGAAAGTAGGAGAGCAGAGCAGAGGCGGGGGAGTGCCGGAGGCGGGGAAGGGCCGCAGGGTGACATAAAGCTGAGTGGTGAGAGGCACTGGCAGAACCGGTGAGGGCAGGAGGCAAGAGGATGTCAGTGGAAGTTATGTCGAGTTTGAGGAGCCTGTGAGATTCCCATGTGGGTGAAAACGTTCTGGAATGGCCACTTAGAACCACACTGAAGTTAGATGGAAACACAGGGTGAGCTCAGGGAAGATTCAGGGGCTAGAGAAGGACTTGGGAGTTCTGGGTATAAATTATGGTGATTGAGGGGATTAAAAATGGGAGACGGGCTGTGGGACAGCTCTCGGGAGACCATCACTCTGTCTCTCTTACACGTATTTCCTTTAGAAACGTTTCTGCCAAGGCATGTTTTGTGCTGGAAGCGTGATGAAAGATAGTTTTGCTTGAACAGAGACAAATTATTTGTCACTGAGCTAGCAACAGCTTGGCCATTACTCATCAAATAGCCACGATCAGTGACGTACACAAGAGCTTCCCTTGGAGTTTTGAGTTCCTTTCAGCAGTTTGTTGAAAACACATTCATGACAGAATCTGTGCTAATGCAAAATACGTCATGCACGTTAACTCATCCTTCAGGTGCTGCTGGGGGCTGAGAGGCATGAGAGGGCATGACCAGCTTGCGCTTCAGCACAGACAGACGGGACGTTGAAGCCCGTGTTTGGTGCTCTTGTGTCTAATGCTCTTGGCTCCTAATTTCCTCTCAGATCTGTTTGTCACCTCAGCATAATCTTATAAACCTAGTTTGGTGGCTCATGTTACAAAGGGTTGCAAATCTCTTCTCAGTGTAACTTCGTGTGTATGGAAACCTTGTGAATAGATCATTTTAATAATAAAGCTCATTGTTTGAAATGTTCATCATCAAGGTCATGTTTCAGATGCTTTGCTGCACCAAGAATGAAATTAGTTGACAACATGCCCACTGTTTCATATCTAGAACATGCAATTCTTGTAAAGGCGGTAGTTTGTAATTCATTGCTCTGACTTGAAGGGTGGGATTTTTTTTTTCTTTTGAAAGGGTTTAATAACATTTACAGAAACAGGAAGCCAGTGCCAGAATTGATACGACTGGCTTTTCTTTTCTTAAAGAGCATCTTCCTAGCTGTCTTAAGAGCCAGGAGAAGCCCTCGTGCCCCGCGGGGCTCGCGCTCCAGCTGGCCCACTGCAGTTCCCGAGACTGAAATCAATCACTGGGCTGCCAGTGCCATACCGCCGCTCTGCAAGGCAATTACCACCAATCCCCACCCCCCCCCCACCCAGTCCACAGGTGTTGAAGGGAATTGCTTGTGGAAATAGATCTGGGAGACAATTACATATATTCAGTTGGCATTAGTCAATGTTTTTTTCCTTTGACCAAGTCAGGAAAAAAAATGTAATTTTATAAGATTTGTCTGAAGTAGATAATTTTTTATGTTAGCATGTACATTCGTGTGGTGAAAATTTTTCATGAATTACATTAGAAAGATGATTTTTCTAAACACACTGATCTTATACTGTGTATTATGTTGTATGTCTCCTTAGTTATTTAACACATGCATAATTTTCTTCTCAACTGGGCTGTGGTCTCGTAAAAAAGACCAAAGTGCTTCTGCTATTGTATTGAACATAATTCCTATCACAGTATTAGGCTTATAATAGACCATTTCATAATAAATCTGTTTGGGCTGAAACTCAGATGTAGTGGAAAATTCATGTTTCATATTTTTGGAATCTGGATTTCATTTAGACTGAGCGGGAATGTCAGTACTTTACGTTACATTCGCCGTCCACTTGTGCTCTGTGCATGCCCGTGTTTGTAAATCTGGTGTGTCAGGGTTATTCTGTGCTATCATTTGGAGAGCAGTACGCAGCCCTCAGGATTTAACTGATGTATGGGAAAGACGTTCTTGCTAATTGATTTCGAAGGAACAGTTGGGCTGCAGCAGAGCTGTGTTCCTATGGCATTATTGTCACCGTGTTACTCGCATGGGCACTTTCACTAATGTATTAAGCAATAATGCTATTATTTACCGTGTATTCCCCATCACTTGGTGAATAAATTTGAGCAACCAAAGCTGAAGAGTAATTTATTCTTTGTTTTTCAAAGATCTCATCAGAAAATTGAAGACTCAGAAGAGAGCAGCGATGAAATTCTTTGCCGTCTAACGTCTGCGGTAAGGCCATGTGATTTCCCTGCCCAGGGGTGCAGAAATAATGAGGGGTCTTTGGAGGGCGGCAGTCTGGGTATTGGTGTAGAGAGACACTTGCCCTATGGTTGCTCATCACTGTGGGAGGCCCAGGTCAAGGCAGAAGGAGTCAGTGGCATTAACTTGTTCTACTCTGATGCAGCCTCTCCTGCAAGATCATAGATGCTCTTGGTGGAAAGTTCCTGGAACTTTAGTGGAGGATTTTTTTTTTTTTTTTTAATACAGTATGACTTAACCTAGGGCAAGTTGTGACCTGCTGCACAAAGGAGAAAAGACTGTATGTTTCATTAGGAAAAAAAAGATCACCTCAACCAACAAAAGATCAAGTCCTCAGTTTTTAAATGTAGTAGATTGCAACATTTTCATTATGTCTTTTAAAGCCATTAATTAGAGTCGGTAGTTGACTTGTTGGTTGAAGGAAAGCTTATCCCCTTCTTCCTAGAAAAAGGTGGCCATGGCCTCTAATCATGGAGCTCCGGTTTTTGACAGGCTCTAGCAATCCTGTCTCACAAAATCTTTATCCATTGGCTGGGCTTTCTGGAAACTTTTCTAGCCTTCCCAAGGATTCTTGAATTCTTCTTTAACTGCATTCTTTAAGCGGTGCTTGCTGAAAGTCATGCTGGCTTGGGTTATATATGTGGAATGAAACTGATCTTACACAGTTGGTACACCAAGTCTTGGCATCTGGGCATAGCTTGAAAGTTAAAAGCTGTCTTTCCTACTCTTCTGGAATGTAGCTTAGAAAAGTAACTTTTGGCTAAATACAGTGCTCAGTGGTATAAAACTTCACATGAAATGAAATCTTGACAGCGTGTTATGAAAAAATATTTAACATGACCTTTGCAGTTTAAAATATTGACCAAAGAGGAGTGCCTGTTATGTGCAAAATTGTTAACAGCCATCTGTTTAAAAAAAACACTCACTACAGACCAAATACTATGTTAAACATTGTGTGTGTGTGTGTGTACATACATACATACACACACACACGTTACACTTCACAACAGCCCTGTGAAATAAGTGGCGTTATCTCTGTTTTACAGACATGAAAGCTTCTAGAGGTTAGGTAACTTGCCCAAAGTCACCCATCTAGAAAGGAACAAAGCCAGGATCTAAATGTAGAATTTTCTGCTTCCTAATCATGTTCTCTTAACTACTACACCTCATTTTTTGTTAACGTAATACAGTTATTAGGTAAGTTTCAGAAGCAGCAGACAGGTAAGATGTGGTTCCTACAGCTGTACCAGGAAGATAGGCACATTAAAAAGTTAACCTATAAAACAGCTGGCAATTGAGCATCAAAAATCATGGTGTATAGGTAGTAAGTCCAAGAACCGCAGCAGAGAGCTTCATTGAAGAGACAGGACTTGAACCATCATTGAAGGCAATCAGGATGTGAACAGGTGACAAAGGATGTGTACTCTAGCTGTAGGATTTATTGTGTGCAGGCAGAGGAATGGGAAAATACAGTGGGAAAATAGTAGATCCCTCTGGTTACAGAGGAAGCACCTAATAGAGAAAAGTGAAAGACTTTTTGAACAACAGATTAACATGATGAAGCAGACATTTAAGAAACAAGAAGATGAATTGGAGATGGGGAGACTCGTTGAGAGGCTGATGAAAACCTATTATAGTTTCTGGAGATTTTCGGGGGAACCAAAAGAAAAATGAGTTCAAAAAGGAGCATAAAGAAGTTTTTAAAAATCAGTAGCACAGGTACATGTAGAGGAGGAGTCAGATAACCGAAGTTCTGAACTTGAATGGAAAAGCGATGATACTCTTAGGAAGCTGAGTAAAATGCGTGGAAGGAGAGATGACATCATTTTGGACACACTGAGTTTGAGGACACGAGGATGTAAAAATATTCGGGAAATACCTGGAGACGCGAATCTGGAACTCAGAAAGGTCAGGGCTAGAGCTATGGGAACCAGTCCAGGTTGTCGATTGAAGAGCGTAGTGGAAGATGGAGTCTTGGGCAGCACCCATGATAAGAGGGCAGTAGGGAGAGGAGAGGACGGTGAGAGGTGGAAATACCGATCAAGAAAGCCTCTAAAAAGGAGGGTGGACAGCAAAGTGTCGGCTATATATTTGGTTGAGGTAATCTTACTAGAAAAAATCTCCAAGCTAAAAGACTGAGTAAACTGAGGTAAGGTGCTAGAGTAGGAATGAGAATAAAGGGCAGAGGAGAAGAATTCACGTCTTAATTGATGGTTGATCGGCCTGGAATAGTGAAACTGTCTTTGAACTGAGAACGTGGACCTTGATTCTTAGTTCTTCCAACACTATGACCTTGGCCAAATTGAGTGCTGGACTAGACAATATCTAAGTTCTAAAATTCTTCTGTTCATTGTATAAGCGTTTATGAAGGGACTGTTGTGCTTCACCGCTTCACAATGTAGTTATTCCTGTTGGCTTTGGTATGAAAACTTTGTTACCTAGCTGTTAACACCATGTAGGAAGGGAGATGTTTGCATACATCAGTCAAGTAACAGTTGTCATCTAGCATGACCCTTCAATGCATTAAAGGAAAGCAAAAGTGACGTCTGTAATGCAGACTTGTTAAAGTGCTTTTCAAAAGGTTTGTGTAGGGCTTCCCTGGTGGTGCAGTGGTTGGGAGTCTGCCTGCCAATGCAGGGAACACGGGTTCGAGCCCTGGTCTGGGAAGATCCCACATACCGCGGAGCGGCTGGGCCCGGGAGCCATAATTACTGAGCCTGCGCGTCTGGAGCCTGTGCTCCGCAACAAGAGAGGCCGCGATAGTGAGAGGCCCGCGCACCGCGATGAAGAGTGGTCCCCGCTTGCCACAACTAGAGAAAGCCCTCGCACAGAAACGAAGACCCAACACAGCCAAAAATAAATAAATAAATAAATTAATTAATTAATTTAAAAAAATATTTAAAAAAAAAAAAAAAAGGTTTGTGTAATTAGGGGGCACTGGAAAGGGGGCAGCAGTTTCCCACAATAGAGTTTACTGTACTGCCCTGTATATTCACCTCTTTTTACTCAAACTTGAGGGTTTTGTATGTTGCTATCTTTTTTAAAAAAAAAATCCTCATTTTTAAATAGTTTATTTCTTAGTCTCAGGTTCATCAAGAGAAGGGTCCTGTCATGTAAAAAAATAATACCTAAAATTCTACCCTGGAAGAAAACACTAGTGAGTTTTCATATTAAAGGAACATGAGAAGACAACGTGTATAGAAATAAAAACGTCTTGATAATTCAGTCAGATTTACAGCTGTTAAATGTACACAAACATGGACAATAAAAATGTTCCAGGTACATTTCTGGTGAGTTTCAGGAAAGAGCCACCCTCCCAAGCGCCTGACATCTGAAAACCTAAAGAAGAAAACTTTGTAAGAAGTTTTCAGCTTAAGGAAAAAGGACATGGCTATAATAGACTCCTTCCATTATGTACAGTCTACAGAAACACTCTGGGCATTATTATCTGAAAATCGTCTGGCTTTCCCTGCGGTACATGTGGTGTCTGCCTTAACGTCTTAGCTTCCTTTTTAATATCTTCTGACCTTCCACATTTTGTTAACTTGAAAATCTTCTCTTCTTCATTTCCTGTGAGTCTCTGTTAGTCTGATAAAGCTGGCAGACCAAGAAGGGCCCTTGGATGACATAGTCTCCCAGTTCCTATCCTTGAAGTTCTGAGCATTATTTTATTTTATTTTTAAACATGAATTCTCCCAGTGTATATGCCAAAAGGAGTGTTCAGAATTGATGACATAGATTTTATATAGTTGTTTTACAATCCAGGATAAACTAGACATAGGGAAGAATTTATAGTGAATGAAATATTGCTTTCAAAGTCATAGTTCTTAGGATGTAAATTTAGGAAATAAGCTAAACTTTGAGGCATTTTGAAGAACTGAGAAGTACTTGGGCATCATCCAAAGACAGGAGGTGGAAACATGGGCATCCTTAAATAGGAGATGAAAACTGATTCTGGACTTCTAGCTCATGCTTCCTTAAAATCAACATCCTAAACAAACCACGTTGGGCTATTTCTGTTACTTCGGGCTAAATTTTCTTGATGGAAGTTGTAGAGATAAGAAAACACAAACATCTGAGTGAAATTCATGGTTTTTATTCACACAGTCAAACCGCTGAGGTGATGTGAGTTAGGCTAAGTTGTGAATTTTACATATTAGATGCCTGTTTGATGGCATGGTTATATGAGTTTTCGTTTATAAAAGGACGGGGGTAGGGCATGTGGCGTGGTCCTCTGTGCTACTTGGTCCAGCAAAGTCAGCCATCACTTGGATGGTAGACGAGAACAGCGCTGAGTGTCTACAATAAACGCGAACCTGGCGGTGGTAGTGGCGAAGAGTTTGTGGCCATATCTTGAGAGATGAATTCAAATGACAAATCAAGTATACAGAAGTTAGGAAGAGAGGTCAGTGTGGATGAGAACAGAATCTAATACTCGGGAGACATTTAACTAGACACTGTTACACCCTCATATTCCTTCTCAAAGCTGATGTAGTTGATAATTTTCAGAGTTCAGATTTCTCTGTTGGTACGTTTCTGCTCTATCCTGTTGTTCATTTTCTTCAGCTCATCAAACTTTAATGTAGAACCTCTGCGTTTGATGCTCCTAGTGGTATTTTCCAAATTCCTTCTCATAGGGTATGTTATCACTCCTCTGAGAAATACCACTGAGCAATCAAACCCAAATTATAAATGGGGTGACTGCTGTAAGTTCTAGAAGATTTTGAAGCAGATGAAGCCCCAAGAAGCCAATAGCCATACTAAGATATATAACTTTTGGTGAAAGTGTTAGAGAAAAAGAGATCTGCTATGGAATTTTTTTTTTTTTTTTTTTGCACCTCTCTAGGGAAAAAAAAAGAGGTGGTTATAACTGCAGCACGTTGTCAACTTCGCAGAAAGGTTTTTCCCTGCTCAGTGTCCAGAAGTTGGATGTAACTCCATCAGTTT
Source organism: Balaenoptera musculus (assembly GCF_009873245.2). NCBI lineage: Eukaryota > Metazoa > Chordata > Mammalia > Artiodactyla > Balaenopteridae > Balaenoptera > Balaenoptera musculus. Next base: position 76,042,605 of record NC_045793.1, on the reverse strand, counting down.
TCACATCAACCATGAACTTGTTCTCTCAGGCTTCCTAGCATTCTTTCTAGTAAAAGTCATCTTCTCATTTTTTCCCTATGTGGGATCCTGCTTTACAGGTAAAAAGGATCTGATTTTATTCTCATTAACTAAGACCTGCACTTACCCTGGGCCTCTGATTCTTCTCCCATGTCATCTTTTCCTTAGATAGAATTCTCTTGGGAAATACTTTTCACGGAGGCCCAAGGACCTGAGTCTTAATGAACAACCAATTGTATTGTATCACCAAAAGCATGATACTAGGAAACTCAAAGACCCCAACTTTCCAAGATTCTCTGTCTTGTCACTATCTCATTCCTCTCACGTGCCTGTTCTCATATTTTGCTTTCACTCATTTAAAACTCCTCTCCTTTGCCATGTCTAATCATTCACCTGAACCTTCCACCATTTTCTTTAAGGTGTGTCTTTCACAGGACTCTGTCTGCACCCTTTCTGGGTCAGGAAGCGTATAAGGTGGCTAGGATTCCTTTAGTTTGTTCTTCTTGATAAATCTACAAGTTGGGTTGATACATTGGAGAAATTCCTTGTTGAACAATAGTATGTGAAGATAACGGTGACAGCTTTGTTTGATTGGAAACGTTCACATTGGTACCAGTTCAGGAAGCAGAAATAGCATGGGATTTGAGTTTTGCCAAATCTTTAAAGAGTTAGAATTTTGGAGACTTATTTAAGAGGTGATACGTCAAGTTAGTTAGGTCTAGAAATAATCTTAGGGAAGGTGGGGAGAACCTGTCGCATTGAGTGCCTGATGAGCACAATCCAGTGATGAATTTTGCCACATTTAGAAATGCGGTTTTTTTAAATGCTGAAATACTAATTTCCACTCACCCTTTTTCCTGGCTATCTGCCTCTTCCTTTCTGAGGAATGGAGAAGCAGTGTAGTTAACCTCCATTTTCTAAGTCTATCACAGACTTGAGTGGGCATGTTTGTTAAGAGAATAGAAGTGACTCCGCCAGGGAATGACTAACCTTCTCTCTGGCCGCCACAGGATTGTGAACATCTTATATTTCTTGTCTTTAGGGAACGTAAAATTCTTACGTGGAATTGTAGCCTGGCTCCAGCCCTTCCAGTGGCTTCAGAGCTACTATGTGATTTGGGGAAGGGCCGGGTAGATTGAGTTTTGAGAAAGTGTCAAGTGAGGCCCTGGAAGACAGCTCTGGTTTCAAAGAGCATTAAGAAGGCCCCAGAGGACTTGTAGCACATTCTTGGTGTAGTATTCCTTGTTCTTGGTATTCATAAGAAGCCGTGGGGCTTGTTAGTACCTTCCCTCGTTGTGCTTTAGAACTACCCTGATCAGCCGTTACAGTGTTCAAGGTGCCTTTGGCTGTGGATTTTTAAGTCTCTAGGACCACTTGGAGAGCTGGTTAAAGCTCCTTCAGTTTCCCTCAGGGAGGATCTCACAGTAACATGCCACAAAGCCCATGATTGTCAACATGGGAACAGATAGCTGAATGGTATTTTTCTCTCCTTTGTCAATAAAAAAGGCTTAATATGTTCTATGTCTATCATACATCAAAGTGATTTTCTTCATCCTGGGAATAGATCCCTAAATACTGAAAGATACAGATGTACATGCACACAACTTTTTAAAATAGTTATTAAGTTATTGTCTCTACTTCCAAAGAGACCATCTGCACATGCCCAGATCATGTGGTGACCTAATTTAACTGTAGCCTTGTCAAGCTGGTTTTGGTGAACAGCATAGTACATGTCTTTTGCCTACTGCAGTGAACCCAGTGTAGGGGCATTTATTTAAAAGCATTAGTTCAGAAAGATGTCAGTGTGCAGAACCCATTCAAGAATGAAACATGTCTTGATGAATCCCTTGTCAATAGGGGAAGAAGTGTGTGTGTGTGTGTGTGTGTGTGTGTGTATGTACATACACAGTATATTATGGTCTTTGGGTATCTGTTCCCAAGATGGAGATAATTATTTTTACCTGCAGTACACATAGAAAACATAAGCATTTTTAATTGACAAGGAATAGAAATAGATCATTTAGCTATCAGTTTGTATATAAACAAGGGAAAAATCTGGAAAAAAAATATATAAAGTGAATCACTTTTCTGTATACCTGAAACTAACACAACATTGTAAATCAACTATATTCAGTTTAAAAAATTAAAAAGTCAAAAAAAGTTGTATATTCGCAGTTATGGGTTTGTGAAGTGTTCCTGTGAAACCCTATCTGAGGGAAGTGGAAGGAGCTTTAAAAGGTGATCCATGAATATTTCATGTTGGGTTTCTTCTTTGTGCATTTGTTTAAAATAGAACTTCTTATTGCTGCTTAGATGAAATGTAATTTTGCATACCTAACTCAATGGCATAGCTTTAAATAGTACGTCCATATGTGAAGCAGGACCAGGAGGCATATAAAAAAGTGAAAACTACTTGAGTTTTTGGTGGTGATGGAATAAGGTAGATTTTAAATTAGTTTGTTATTTTATGTTGTTGTAAAAATCAGAATATAAGGAAATTTTATGTGGATACTGGGTAGAAATTGGATGAATTCTATTCCTATATTTGTAAGTGTGAAAAGGGTGGTAAATTTGGTAGTGACTTGTCATTACTGTGGATTATACTTTGCAAATTTTAAAAATTTATCTGACATTTGGATTAACTTGAATATAAAGACTTAATAACTTTTTAAAATTCCAGAATAAAAAAGATGCCCAGAATGAAACCACTTAGAAATAACTCTTTATTAACACTTTAGTGTTGTTACTTTCTAGGTTATTTTTCTTGCGTGTATATTTTTTGTAAAATGTGTAAAAAAAAAATGACCCTTTTATTTGGTGGTCTGTGCTTTTCACTTAATATATTTTCAGTGTTAACATTACCTCCTACAACATTTGTAGGGGTTCATAGTACCCCGTTCCATGGATTTATCATCCCCTGATTTTTGAACATTGTGGTTATTTTCCATCTTTTCTATTGTAAACAACACAGAGATGAACTTTTTTTTTTTTTCTGGCTGCGCTGGGTCTTCGTTGCTGCGTGCAGGCTTTCTCTACTTGCAGCAAGTGTGGGCTACTCTTTGTTGTGGTGCATGGGCTTCTCTTTGCGGTGGCTTCTCTTGTTGCAGAGCACGGGCTCTAGGCGCACAGGCTTCAGTTGTTGCAGCACACAGGCTCTGTAGTTGTGGCATGCGGGCCCTAGAGCGTGTGGGCTTCAGTAGTTGCAGTGCGTGGGCTCAGTGGTTGGGGAGCACGGGCTCTAGGCGCATGGACTTCAGTAGTTGTGGCGCATGGGCTCAGTAGTTGTGGCTCGAGGGCTCTAGAGCGCAGGCTCAGTAGCTGTGGCTCACAGGCTTAGTTGCTCCGCGGCATGTGGGATCTTCCCGGGCCAGAGATCGAACCCATGTCCCCTGCGCTGGCAGGTGGATTCTTAATCAATGCACCACCAGGGAAGTCCCAGAGGTGAACTTCTATGTGGGAAAATTATTGAGGAAACTTGCTCGCGGATGTTAATTTATTAGCTTGTTGTTAAGACCAAGTGAGATCTGGGTAAAAGGCAAAGAATGGGTGATTTTTGTTGAGTTCTTACCTTGTGCAGGCATTCTGCTCATGCTTTTCATGCACTGTCACATTTCAGCCTCGATAGCAGAGTGTACTGTCATTTGCATTGGAGAGATAAAGCATTTGAGACAGGAAGTATTAAGAATCCACATTAATTAAAAATAATAATTTAGGGTTCAAAAAGCAATTGTCTATATTATTTTCACTTAAAATACTTCATAGTTACTGAATAGGTCTCAACCGGTTTTGTTTGGGATTTGATTATAGCGTTCCCTTTTTTTTTTTTTAATTGGAATATAGTTGCTTTACAATGTTGTGTTAGTTTCTGCTGTACAGCAAAGTGAATCAGTTATACATATACATATATCCACTCTTTTTTAGATTTCCTTCCCATTTAGGTAACCACAGAGCATTGAGTTCTCTGTGCTACACAGTAGGTTCTCATTAGTTATCCATTTTATGTATAGTAGTATATAGAGTTCCCTTCTTATTTGAAGAATTTTACAAAATGAAGCCTATGAAGTTATATTAAACAGCGTTTTAATTTTTAACCCATTAGGAATCATTAAATAATGTAAACATGGCTGCATGGTTTAGGAATTTAGAAATTTATTCAGACTGGTTCTCAAGTCTTCGGGTTCCATTGTGTGAACTCAGAGGTGTGCCCTGGGAAAGATAGTACGCCAGTTAAATCATGTTCCAGGACTGGACTCTATTAACATGTTACTATAAAACCCTAAAAGAGGTGTTGAGGGCTAGTTTTTCAGGAGGGCTCTGAGGATCTGTGTTGTCATTCTGTGGTAGGTAGAATGATCCCAAAGATGAATGTGCTGCTTGGCACCTGTAACTACTACATTACATGGTAAAAGGTACTTTGCAGATATAATTAAGGCTGCAGACCTGCATTGTCCGCATGGACCCAGTCTAATGCAAAGACCTTGCTCTGGTAGGCATCAAAGAGAAATGGCAGAAGAGAGAGTAAAGAAAAAGCCTAAGCACGAGAAGGACTCAGCGTGGTGTCACTGGCTCTGAGAAGTAGGAGTCCACATGCAAAGATCAGAGAGAGGCCTCTAGGAGCCCAGGGCAGGTGCCAGGTGACAACCAGAAAGGAAATGGGTACCTCAGTCCTACAGAAGCAGGAACCAGATTCTGCCAACAACCTGGATGCACTTGGAATTTAATTCTCTCCCAAAGCCTCCCATAGGGAACACAGACCTGCCCATGCCTTGGTTTTTGGCCTCATGAGTCTCTAAGCAGAGGACCCAGTTGAGCTGTGCTGTCCCTTGACTCCTGACCTATGGAAATATGAGATGATAAATGGATGTCCTCTTTCTTATGCTGCTAAACGGGTAGTGATTTGCTATGGCAGAAATACCAACTTAATACACACTCCTTGTTGAATACATATCTGCAATCCCTTGATTCATTAAACAGCAGTTATGTCTCAGATGTCAAAAGCTGCCAGGCCACAGCTAGTCAGTTGATCCCGCTGAAGTTTCAAAGTGAATTTCTAAAACTAAAGTCTGTCTTTCACACATCTGTAAAAGCTTCGGAATTCTGTGGAAACCTAAAAGCTTATTTTTAAAGCTTTTAGAAGTACAAGCACTGTGGGCGCAGTTCACAACTTTTCGGTGAAACATATCAGTCCCTTTTATGCCAGTTACAATGCAGGGGCCATGTAGGTGGAATATTATACGCAGAAGCATTACTGGTTGTCAGGGAGTTCACAGTTTAGGTGGGAAGAAGGGTCTTAAAGATAGGAAATATTAAAGCAACTAGAGATTGGACCTTGCTCTTATAATTTATTGTTAAGCTCAACTGTATTACAGTAATGTGATGATGATAGCTAACACTCAGATAGTGCTTACTGTTTCAGGCACCATTCCCAGATGTTTTATAGGTATTAACTCATTTAATGTTCACAGCAGTCCTATGCTGTGGGGTGGAGAGCTGTGATTCAGCCTCAACAACCAGAATCCCAGAATTTCTCTCAAGGTTGGCATAGGAGATTTCCTAGTCCTGTTTTAGGCTTTTGGATCTTGTGTTCTGAATCTTGTTCTTCCAGGAAGCCCTCCTATGTTAACAGTTTTTGTAGATAGACTTTCTAGTTGGAAAGGGTCTTAGATGATCTGGATTCATGCCAATGCAAGAGTTTCTAATATAACATCCCTGCAAGGTTCTATAGGACCTACCCCTACAGATGGGAGATCCTTACCGTAGAAGATCCCTAGAATGTCTAGTGTTGAATTTATACTCTTGGTACAGTTGAGAAACTTAGTTCCAAAGAGCACGATGACTGAGAAAAGACATGTAAGGAATGACATATAATATGAAATAAAAGACATACTAAGACATGAGTTTGCAAATTATATTGTCTTTAAAGATACTTTGTTAAATAAATTATATCATGTAAATCTATTGAAGAATCATTTAAATGTGACATAGTTTGAAAATACTCTGGTCTTACCAGAAAATGGAAAAAAATAACTTGAGACAAAAAATTTTTAAAAATTTAATGATGTACTCATAATCAATGTTTTATTTCATTGTTATAGCAAAACCCAGAATGTCCAATGTATACTTGTTTCCTTAAAACACATTTCATATATATGAAATTTTTGTTTGTCAAAAAATTCATGTTGATCAGCAGTTAGGGCTTTGGGGAAACTGCTATCTCAAGAATTGTAAGAGCAGCTTTGAAGGCTGAAGGAGCAGATATAGCTGCTCTTTTGAAAAGATGTCAGTGTCATTTGCTTGCTCTTTTCAGATTTCATTCAGCCAGTACATCTATAGCTTCTCCTGTTCTTTGTGCCATGAAATTTAGGGGATTTCCAGAGTAAGGAATGGACTCCAACAGTTATTTTTCATCTGTTTGTTAAGATTTGCACTCCCTCTATCTCTGTTGGGTAGATTAGATTGCTATAACATCACCAACTGTTCAACTGCAGGCTGACAGATATGGCTTCTCCCAGGAGGCTCATGCTTGTTCTCTTTTTATAGTGGACGATTTGGATAGGAGGCAGTCATAAAACAAATCTTTAGAACAAATCCTTGGTCGGGGTGTTTCTGATATCTACCTTCCCTTATAAAGCATCTTCTGTTGAACCTCACATAGTAGACCACTTCCACTGTGATAGCTCTGATTATTTGCAAGTTCGTAGGGCTAAAACATGCCTTTCTGCAGCTTCTCTCCATTGTTCTGAATTTTAGCCTCAACCTTTCAAATATTTGAAGCTAATGATCATGCTCCCCCTAAGTCTTCTGTTCTCAGCAGCAACTGCAAACACTTGACTTGCATTCCTGATCACAAATACGTGTCAGGAGTGGTACTAGGAGTCATGGTCAGAATGATGAATAAAGGAGGCTATTTCAGTGGGCTTGCAGTCTACTGTTGGAGACCCTCAGCTAAAGAGGAGATTTCACTAGCATGTGGTAGTGCTACAACTGAGGTACATATAGAATGCTATCAGAGAATAAACAGGGAGGACTTCACTCCATTGGGGGAGGTGGGGGACTCATGAGAAGACGGCAGCTAGGTTGGGACCTGAAGGACAAGTAAGTGACAGCCACACAAAGTGGGGAGGTGGGGAGGCGGGGAGGCATTCCAGACAGAAGAGCACGTGGAAAGTCTCAGAGCAAAGAAAGACCATGGTGTGTTCACAGAATTGCAAGTGTTCTATTTTACTAAGGCTGGAACATGGATTTTTTTTTTTTTAAAGACATGGATTTTAAGAAGAGGTATGGAAATAGATGATACTGAAGACCAGATGAAAAGAATACTATATATGCAATATTAGACATTGGACTCTGTCATGGTGTCATGGGAAGTCTTTGAAGAGTTTTTTAGCGAGAGATACAAGATTATATCTTATATAATATATGATGTGGTATGAAGAGAGATAAATGAGAGACAGCGGTCTGAGTTGGGAGAAGATGGTGGGCTGAGCTAAATCAAGGATACCTCAGTTCTTGGCTTGAGACCCTGGGTACATGGTGGTACCATTCACTGACTGGGGGTATGGGCCATGGAGCAGATTTATGGGGTGGAGGAAAGTGGTAAGACAGTGACTTCACATTTGGAAATGTTGAGTTTGAGCTGCTAGTGGGACATTTAGGTCTTGGAGGTGGATGGATATGAGACTTTCGGGCCCTGGAGGTGGAGATATAATTGAAGCCCTGTGAGTAAATGAGGTTGCCTAGAGAGAATGAACAGAAAGAGAAGAAGGTCTAGAGGGCTAAGGGTAGATCACTGAGGATCATCAAAACCAAGACAGAGGAAAGGGAAGCCTTGGGAGAAGAGAAGTAGCAGTCCAAGAGAAAAGAGAAAAGCCTGGAGCATATGGTGTCATGGAATCCCAGTGGTCAGGAAGAGGGGGATGGGTAACCTGCCACACCCTGCGGAGAGGACAAGGTAGATGAAGACTGCTACATCCATCTCACTGTCTACAAGGAGGTGACCACCCTGTGGTTGTTCTCCTTTGGATGCTCTCGACTCCTCATAAACCTAAACAAATGGTACTTCAAACCGAATACAATCCAGATGTTGATTTCTCTGGAGTCCATCATTTTTTGCTGACCTGAATGTTATTTTAGTAATATTCCTAAAAACATTGTTATCCACTTCTAAATAATCACGTTTCCATTGTTAACTTATACCATGCTTATGATCAACTAAAAATTATCACATCTTTTTCATGTGAGAATCTGTCTCATAGTAGATGTGTGTATGTGTAGCAGACTTAAAAAACCTACGTGTAGGACTTTATTCCACTTTATTTAGTTAGTTTCAGGACACTTCTATATATGTATTAGTCTTTGAATGGTCAGCTATTGTCTAAGTTATAATAAAATGAATAGGCATATCTGTATGTATTCAACAATGTCTATATGAAATTTTAAAAATATCCCTAATAGCCTTGAAATAGATGAATAAGCATAAGCATATTTTATCATTCCAGCATGCTTAGCAAACACATCTTCGATATGGCGAGAGCAATTATTAGGAAAAGAACTATTTGTTAAGTAAACTATTAGATGGAGAGCAGTATTGTCTAGACAGATAAATAAATAACTTTCTTAATTTTCTAATTATTGGTTGACATTAACAGGTAATCACAAGATTATCCATGTGTCATTCTTGTGGCAATATTAACTCTTCAGAACAAAATAATGAACTTGGAAATAGGAAAACAGGCCTCCAAGGAACAAAGAAAATTGTCACTGAGCCCATGGTTATTCCTTCATAGGACAGAAGTCTAGCCACCATCACTGCTCAGTTTGTGTCTTATCCAAAAGTATGTTGATGGTTTTAAGAAGCATATTTATTTATTTTTCTAGAATTCTTCAAGTCCATACTATCTTAAGATTTTATAGTGTTTTAAAAGTAAGTATATTTGGGAATAAAACAGGGAAGAGTATTGGCTTATGTTTCTTCTTACATTTAATGTAGGTAATTGAGAAAATGGGTTCTGTGTTTTAAAAACATTTCTATCATAGTATCAACATTTAAATGTTTCTAAGATTAATAGATTTACTAAAAACCTTTAGGGAATTTGTGAATTCATGATCCTATTTAAAATTAGTTTTTAAGAATGGCCCTTTGGTTAGGTAAGACTTTTGCCACTGTTGATCTGTCCTCCCACAATGACCTTTGCTGACTTTCCATCCAGCTTCACACTTGGTTTTCAAGGGTCTGTTCCTCCAGGAAGCCTGCCATGTCTTCTCAGTTAACCTCTCCCATGGACGTGATCCCTGGCACTCAGGGTTTGCATTTGACACTTTCTGTTGCCTCTTGAGTCTTGTACTGATGCAAAACAGCTTTTCGAGCATTTGTATTTTGAGGCTGAAGGCACTATAAAGTGCCAGAGAAAAAAGACAAAATACTGGAACTAAGACTGGCTCTGATTCTTGTTGAATTTCAGGGCTATTTTGTGAACAGTCCTGCTGGTTATTGAAGATAGAAAGCCAAAACATTTCAGCATTTTAAAACATTTTAAAATTGCTGGTGGGTACCCAGAGGAGAGAGAAAAATTAGAGATGTGTTTTATCAGTCCCTTAATTATCCTCTCTTTAAATATTCACAAGAGCAAATATACCCTAAGCTGCAGATGTGTTTTGAGTTATATGGTTCTTTTTATATCGAGTAAACTATGTTTTAAAGTTTAAGCTTCTTAAAAAGCTCCCTTGCAATTTTCCTTGTGCTTGAGTAGATCGTGTCTGTCAAACTGCTGATGTAGTAACTGAATCTTATCATTTGATTGGATTATATCATAATTTAATACCTAAAACACAGTGAAGGCCATGTTCCTTTACAAATGAATTAAATTAGAGGAGAACAAAATAAAAAGTAAAGATTGATTGTCAGTTGAAATGATTATAAGATTAAAAGGTTGAGTCTTGGGGAAACTAAGATATCTTATTAAATAGAGCAGTGCTTCTCAACCCTGGATACAACCTAGACAGAATCACTTAGGGAACATGGAAACAACAGCAGCAGCAAATACTGTTGGCTGGACCTCTTCCCCAGAGATTCTGATTTAGTTGGGGCCCAGGTATCAATTGTTTTTTTAAAGCTCCCCAAGTGATTCTCATGTGCAGTCAGGTTTGAAATAGATGAAAATCCAAGCTATTTAAAGAAAGCATTTCTTGGTAGACTACATAGGTATTTGACAAGAAGATACAGGAGGAAAAGATGGAGAGAAACTTTTAGTGTAAAATTAATAGAGGTTTACAATCCATTATTGACAGCTCTGAAATATAAAAGCCCTGAAAAAGAATAGGGTTTCATAACTTACTTGGTGGCAAAAATCTAACCTAAACTGAATATATTTAGTAGAAAATCCTGAGGCCTTTCCTAGTCTGTCTTTATCCCATTTGGTATGAATAATCATACATTTCATTGCGGAAATTTTTTTTTTGGCGGGGGGTGAAAGAGAAAAGGATAGCTTTATTACTTTGCCAGGCAAAGGGGGACACAGTAGGCTCCTGCCTTTAATGTGTCCCCGCAGAAATATTAATGTGTCTGATTTCTTATTATAAGTTACTGCCCAAGACCTCACTGAGGGTGTGCCCTAGATAGGGTACCTTTCTGAACTATATAAAATGTTGAATTCTGGAATACATCTAGCCTCAAGGGTTCAGATCATAGTAGGGAAGGCTTGTAATAGGGAAGACCAGTGTAATAATGAACTTCCTGTCAGATTAAGAAGAATGCGTTTCTTCTAATTTCCTAGGCAGTGGTTTAGTACCCGCATTAAATAAAAACAATGGCGAATGTCAGAACACGGCTCTTGGCTCTATATGTATACATTTTTTTTTGAAACTGATCTGAGAAGAGGGTTCCATTTCTGTCATGTTGAGAGAAACTTACGTTAACCGACAACATAAGCAGATCAAGTAGAAAAAATGATCATCTCTAAAAGACTTTACAGTGTAGCAAACTACTGCCAAATTTAATGGTTTAAAGTAACACATATTTATTATCTTAACCAGTTCCTGAATGTTAGGAATTCAGGGGCATCTTAGCAGGATGGTTTTTGGTCTGTGTTGTTACCAAAATGTGGGCCAGACTTTCAAACACCTGAAGACTTGACCGGTGTTGGAGTGTTATATTTCTTTTTCAGTGCCAACAGGTCCCTTATTAGTGCTTAAAGAAAATTCTAGTCCCTGTTTCTGCAGTTGTTCAAAGTTTTAGTTTTCAGTATAAACCTAACAATTATTTGCTAAAGGAGGCTTTGAGTCCTTCTAATACGTTCTAATATGTTCTGAAGATTTCTGCTGCAAGTCCCTTCTTACTGGGGAGTGCCTTCCCTTTGGATTTTCCTTGTCCTTCCTCAGGCAGCTTTTTCTCTCCCCTAGGTTCTGTCTCTGTTCTCTTAAGGTTACCTCTGCATCCGCCTCCTGTACGTCAGTGAATGGGTGTTGATGGCCCTGGATAGTGTGATGAAAAGCCTTGGAGGAGCTTCTGCCCGGAAGACAGGCATTAGTCACAATTGAAAATGATGAATTACATCATTGCTAGTGTGTTTAAAAAAAAAAGAAGTGCCGGGAAGATGCTATAGGAGCCTCTAATGGGATCTTACCCAGTTTGTGTTTTGCTTGGTCTGTTCTTCCCCCCACCCCCCCCCCCCCCCCCGTTGTGTTTTGGAGGAAGAATAAACCTACCCTTGGGGTTTTGGTCAGGAACAGTTTCCCTCGGGGGCAGAAACATAACACTTTTATGTCTTCCCTGACTGCAAATGTTCAGGGGATGTAGTGTACTCCAGTAGAGTAATCTCATTTACTTTATGTGGAAAAATACAATAAAAGAAAAAGCTTAGGTTCCTTGTAAATTTAACTGTGAAGTTCTTGTCTTTCTCGCTGCTCATCTCTCATCTTCTTGGTTCCCCCAAAAGTGCTATGTTGGTTTCTTTCTCATCCCCTTTCTCCCTTTCTTTCTGTACCAAATCTTTGAAAAGATGTAGTTTTATACAGTTTTGGGAATATAACAGTTTCCTTTTCTGAGCTGTTTCTATTTTGAGCCTTATTTCTAATTTGAGAAAGAAAAACTGAAGCTCTCATGACGAGAATATTAAGTATGGAAAACTGATGGAGGGTGGAGAAGACAGTCTTTGATCCTCTGTGTGCAAATTAAGTGATCCACGTTCTGCATCCTTTTCCATCTGTGCTTTTTTCCTGTCTCTGAGCCACAGTGGAGTCTTCCCTAGAAGTTCATAAAATCAGGAAGCCATCCACTAGGTCCCAGTGAGTGTTTCTAATCTGCATCTTTGTCTACCCACAAACATTTGTGACACTGTAACAGAGGGAAATTCTGAAGAGAGATGCTGTTACTACGATAAACCTTACATGTAATTTCAAATATATAAAATAGGCACTAATTTATATTTTATTTAGTTGCTGTTTTATTACTACACATACAAGTATTTATAAAGGCTTTCCTCTGATTAATCATCACTCCAATCTCCCCCAGCTCTCTTTTCCCCCATAAGTTCTTCAACTATAAATTCTTCTACCCATGAGCATTTTTGGATCTCAGACTCCCACGGTTAGAGAGGGACGGATTATCTTCTGATTACAATATAATTTTCCTGAGAAAGTCTTAAGGAATCGACGAATCAGTTAAATCAGGAGCATATATACCCTTTTGAATGGCATTCATACTGGCCAGCCAGGGAGAGCACGGCAGTAAAGCAGTACGGGGGGGAAGCTGCCTTCTTCAGGGATGATGGTACTCTGGCCATTGTGAAATTGGTCCTAAACAGAGTCCCAGTGACTCACTGGGCTACTTTTGCCTTCACGTACATCAATGTAAATTAGATTGATTTCAATAGCAAATCTTCTTTAACCTTGAGCTTTCATGCTCTGCCTTTAAAAATGTCATTAGTATAATATATTAAGCTGCAGGACCCTTCCAAACTCAGTATCACCACCCCTGCAAACACACACACACACACACACACACACACACACACACACACTCACTCACTCACTCACTCACACTCTTCTAAGCTTAAAAGATTGTGTCCTGAAGAGGAATGAGCTTGCTTATTATGGAAATTTATTGCTGTCTAACATAGATTTCCCGAAGATTATCCCCGTGTTATCTTTTTTCTTTCCATGTTACCTTTGAAAGTGACTGTGGTTATCTTTTTTGGTCTCTGTTTTATGTTCCTCTTTGAGAATGTTTTTGAGAAAGGATTTAAGCGTATGTGTTGGGGGGAGAGAGAGTGAGCAAGCAAAATCTGGACAAATAAGTGAGGTTTAAGGCACTTAGGGTATTAAAGGTCATCTTGCCTATTCCCATTTCACCTGCCCTGTGTGTTGATAGCACTTGCTTTTATGCAGCATAATATCTGAAATGGTTGCTATACACCTGTCAGGCCTCAAGTGATCCTTCATTGTATTCAAACAGAGGTCAAATTAAACTAGGATCACCTACCTCAATTTTTCTAGAATTTCTGTATAAACTAGAATCTTTGAGACATAAAGAATATTTAATATCTTTGCCACAGTATTTTGCCTGTTTTAATAATTTATTTGCATTATTTCTGAATGTTACACAGTTATGTTTTTGAGGTACTTCTCATCATCATGGCACAAGTACCAATGTTTTCCAATGTGTACATTCTGGCAACTGTTTAATTTCTTTTTAAAGTAAGTCCATCAGATTCTTTGAGGATTGGCCTAAAATTCCTATGCAGAGGTTTTTCCATATTATTAAAAACAAATAAACAAAAACATGGCAGCAAACTTAATGCAACAGCTCTTAACTTTGGTTGCATATCTAAAAACAAAGCTACATTTTTCTTATTCTAATTTGGTTTTTCCCCCTAATATTTTATTAGGTGCAGAGAGAGCTAGCAGCTGTTATTGCTTTGAAAGCAAGGAAGTCTGGTGAGTAGTCTTTCATGGGGCTGGAGGAAGGTTCTGATTCTTTGGGGATATTTCACATGTCCTGTGGTTGTGAGCAGTTGAATGTATCTCAGGGAGCTTTGGTACAGGATGCAGAAAAGTATCTCCATTTGTTTTAAAAATTATTTATTCTACCATCAAAATAGCACAGGTGTATATCTAGTTCTTTAAAACTAGATATACCCTGCCTTGCTTTGTTTCATACTTCAAGGAAAAGTGAAATTAAAAATTAAAAATATGTTTGTAGTCCACTGCAAGCATGGAAAAAGTCTATGTACCTGGCAAAGAAAGCAAACTGCATTGCATTACCTATCATAATGACAGAGGAAACTAAATAACATAATGGTGGTCTCTTTTTTATATTTTTCATCTCAAAGTAGCTTCTTATAAAAATAATTGAATTGTCTGATATTTAATAGCAAGCGTTTTTCATAGGGACTGATTGTATGGATCTGATTCCTAATACCTTAGGAAACAATCTGTGGACGTAATAGGTGGAAAGGAAAAGGGAGCTTTCAGATATATCTTGAGGAGAGAAAGCCAGGCTCTGCTGAAATTCGATATGAAATAGAGACTCAATGAGGTAGAAAAAAACTTGCTTTGAAAGGAGGAGTATCAGGAGGAGGCATCCTTTGCTGTTCAGAGGCAGGAGGTCGCTGCTGAATGGAGTGACAGATAGAAAGGAGGTGCTTCTTAGATAATGTTCAACTAGAATAAGACTGTTCAGGTGAAGACACTATGACAAAATCAAAGAGTTGCCAAAGTTTGAGGAAATAAGTGGAACAGAAATGTCTTCAGAACAGAAATCATACATTTTACATCTTCCTTTTTCTAGCTACAAACTGTAAAAACTTGCTTTTCTCTCAGTGACCTTTGGAATCAAACACACCTTAGTATGAAGTAGCTTATTGTGTTTATACTATATCTTTGTTGATTTGGCTGATGTAGAGGATGCAGAGACTGGATGCTATAAGGGTGATGGAGAAGAGACGCAAGGAACAGTAATCTGGACCCACAGAGTTCGGGCAGTGTGAAAAGGGCTCCTACAAGAACAGGATTAGATCATGGGTATTTGCATAGGTGGAGGCCAAGATGGAGAAAGGACACCAGTATAAAGGTTGTAGGAGGGAAGTCTTAAAAATAACTTGTGCTAGAGCTGATGGTGGTTCCTGTAAACATAAGGAGACAAAACTTACAGTCTGTATGAGTTGGGATGACAGTGCCTTGGAGGATAGGGGTTTAAAAAAGTTTTTTTTAAGTTTTGGAAAAAGTTGGGGAAATAATCAAAAACATATATTCTGTCATTGCTGGAGAAAAACAGAGCAAGTAAATACAGATGGGGCTGGAGAAGGGGGTTGCTAAGTTACACAGCGTGGGATGGGAAGGCCCCCAATAGGGCACATTTGAGCAAAGACCTGAAGTCACTGAGGGGTGAGCCTTGTGGACGTCCAGACAGAAGCACTGGGCAGAGGTGTGTGAAATGAGTTTGAGGAGCAGCAAGGTTGTGAGAGTGGCTGGAGCCAAGTGAATGAGGCAGAAAGAGGCAGGTTTCGGATGTCAGGCTAAGAAGTTTGAACTTTCTGGAGGTGAAGAGAAATGAAGAGGAGTAAGCAAGACCCGCACACAGTAGCTTGTGCAAAGTAAAAGACTGGTATGACGTTGACTTTATTACGCCATGACGTTAACATATCTGTTTTCCTTACTCATTTCGTCTGTGGAGCTTGGAATGTGAATACAACATTGGCAACCTCTCAGGGACAGAGTGAAACACAAATGCTCCAAGGATGGGGATATAAATTCATAGTTTTTCAGAAAAGCCACTTTTCAGTGCGTTCTAGTATAGTTACTCTATAAGCCAGTAACTCCATGATTGGAGGTCTAGCTTTGGGCGTAATCAGAGACACATGTGAAGATTCAGGTAGAAGAAATCTATTTCATTGCTTTTTTTAACAGTAAGAAATTAGAAACAACCCTTAAGTTCCCATAATAGAGAAATGGTAAAATTGATAGATCAATGTAATGGAATGTTAAATAGTTTTTTAAATGATATTTCAAAGAATTAGTACAGTAAAATGTTCAGTGGAAAAAAGTCTGTGCAATGAGCCTGTATTACTTGTCTTTTTCATAATGAAAATAGCTTCATTTTTTTCTTATTAGTATAGCATAGTCATTGAAAAACTTTGGTAATACATGGATGTATGAAGAAGAAATTGAAAAATCACCCATCATCTCACCAACAGAGATAACCAATAATACTCTTTTCTGTATGTATTTACAGATATTTCTCTATTAATATATAGATATTATATATATAATATATGCAGTTTTATAAAAGTGATAATTCTTTACATGTGCTCTTTTATTTTGTGATAATTGTATATTCATGTGCAGTTGTAATAAATAATAAGGGATCACACCTTCCCTTTACCCAGCTCCCCCCAATGGTAACATCCTGTGAAACTCAAGTACAGTGTCACAATCAGGATATTGACATTGATACAAAACATTTACATCACCGTAAGGATCTTCCGTGTTTGTCTTTTATAGCTACACTAACTTTCCTCCTACCTGTTTCCTCTTTAACCTCTGCAATTACCAATCTGTTCTCTATTTCTATAATTTTGTCATTTCAAAAATATTAGATAAATGGAATCATACAGTATGTAACCCTGTAGGAGTGGCTCTTTTCACTTGCCATAGTTCTCTGGAGATTTATTCAGGTTGTTGTGTATATTAATGGTTATTCCTTTTTATAACTAAATAGTATTCCATCATATGAATGTGCTACACTATATGTAACCATTCACCCATGAAGGGCATTGGGGTTGTTTCCAGTTTGGGTCATTATGAATAAAACTACATGTGTAAGTTTTTGTGTGAATGTAAGTCTTTATTTCTCTGGACTAAATGCCCAGGAGTACAGTTGCTGGATTGTTTGGTAATTGCATGTTTTGTTTTTTAAGAAACTGCCAAATTGTTTTCCAGAGTGGCTGTACCATTTTACATTCTCACTAGCAATGTATATGTGGTGTAGGTTCTTGCATCCTTGCCAGCATTTGATGTTGTCACTATTTAAAAAAATTTTAACCATTCTAATAGGTGTGTAGTGACATCTCACTGTAGTTTTAGTATGCATTGCCCTAATGGCTAGTAATATTGAACATCTTTTCATGTGTTTATTTGCCATCTGAATGTCTTCTTTGTGAAATGTCTGTTCATGTCTTTTGCCCATTTTCGACTTGGATTGTTTGAGGGTTTTTTTTTTACTGTTGAGTTTTGAGATTTCTTTATTCTAGATAGCAATCCTTAGGCAAATATTTTCTTCCAGTCTATAGCCTGTCTTTTCATTTTCTTATCAAAGTCTTTCACAGAGCAAAAGTTTCTAATTTTGGTGAGGTCCAATTTATTAATATTTTTTAATGGATCATGTCTTTGGGTTAAGTCTTTGTCTAGTCCCAGATGCCAAAGATTTTCTCCTGGGTCTTTTTTTTCCTTAAAAGTTTTTATAGTTTTATGTTTTACGTTTGAGTTCATGATCCATTTTGAGTTAGTCTTTATATAAGCTGTGAGACTTATGTCAAGATTCTTCTGTGTTTGTTTTGGCTTATGAATGTCTAATTTTTCTAGCACCATTTATTGAAAAGACCATCTTTTCTTCCATTGAATTGCTTTTGCACCTTTGTCAAAAATATGTTGGGCATATTTGTGTGGGTGTATTTCTGGATTCTCTGTTCTGTTCCACTGAATAGACTCCATTGGTATCCATCAATACAAGCCTTGATTACTTTTATCTATAAATCCACTTTTTATAGGATTCATTTTCATGCACTAATACAGCTCTGTATCATTTTTGTTAGCTGTTGTATGTTTATATTGATACCATATAACTTATTAACTAATTCTTTGTTGTATGTTTAAGTTTTTAATAGTTTTCCTATTATAAATGATAATAGAAGGGCTCGAAGATATATTCTTGTATATATCTTTTTGCCCTTTACCAATTAATTTCTCATAATAAGTTACTAAAAATGGATTGCTAGGTCAGTAGCTTGGTATGGACAGTGTTAAAGTTTTGTTTTTCATGTCTAAGACTTTAAGTCATCTGGAATTTATTTTCGTATATGGTGTCAGGTAGAAATCCAGGTTTATGTTTTCCTTATGCTAAGCCAGTTACCTCAGTAGCGTTCATTGGATATGATGCTGACTCGATCGTATATAAAGTTTATATATATATGCTTGAATTTATTTCTGGTCTCTGTATTCCTTTGATCTATTTATTCCTTTGACTACACTTTCCTGTTTCAGTTACCAACACTTTATAAGAAGACTTTTGGGGGATTAAGGGGTAAAGCAAGTTTCTTCTTATTTTTCTGTTTTCTTCATAGTTTTATTTTGTCAAGTTCCATGAAAACCCCTATAGGGATTTCTTAAAGTGTATTGAATTTATAGGTCATCAGATATATTTGACACTTTGGAGATAAGTATTTGCATTCATGAACCTAGGATATCGTTCCATTGTTTTCAGATCTTCAGTACTGTCTTAAAAATTTCTCCTTAAAGCTTTGTACATTTTTTTGCTTGATGTATATTTTGGTATCTTGTAGTTTTGGTTACTATTATGAATTAACTTTTTTTTAAAAGTTATACTCGTCTTATTTTGTGAAGGTTTCTCATTCTTTGTCTTTCATGACACTGTATAAAAAATAAACTTTACGTTTTAGAGCAGTTGAAAGGTCACAGAAAAATTGAGCAGAAAGTACACAGAGTTCCCATATCCCTCCTGCCCCAACATGCACAGCCCGCTTACTGCCAACATCTCAGAGGGGTACATTTGTTATAATCATTAACCTACATTGACACATCAGTATCACCCACAGTCCGTAGTTTACTTTAGGGTTCACTCTTGGTATTGTACGTTTTATGGGTTTGGACTAATGTATAATGACATGTATTTATCATTATAGTGTCACACAGAATAATTTCACTGCCCTAAAAATCCCCTCTCCTCTACCTGTTTGTGCCTCTCTACTCCCATCCCCTGGCAATCACTCATCTTGTTACTGTCTCCATAGTTTTTGCCTTTTCCAGAATGTCATATGGTTGGAATCATACAGTATGTAGCCTTTTCAGATTGGCTTTCTTCACTCAGTAATAGGCATTTAAGATTCATCCATGTCTTTTAATGGCTTGATAGATCATATCTTTTTAGCACTGAGTAATATTTCATTGTCTGGATGTACCACGGTTTATGTATTTGTTCACCTCCTGAAGGACATCTTCCAAGTTTTGACAATTATGACTAAAGCTGCTATAAACATCTGTGTGCAGGTTTCAGCTACACACCCACGAACACATAGTTTTCAACTACTTTGGGTAAATAGCAAGGAGTGTGATTTCTGGATCGTATGGTAAGAGTATGTTGAGTTTTGTAAGAAGTTGCCAAACTATCTTCTAAAGTGGCTCTACTATTCTGCATTCCCACCAGCAGTGAATGAGCGTTCCTGTTGCTCCATATCTTCACCAGTGTTTGTTGTTGTCAGTGTTGCACATTTTGTTGTTTTACTTTGCATTTTCTTGATGACATATGCTATGGAACATCTTTTCATGTGCTTTTTTATTATCTTTATATCTTCTTTGGTGAGGTGTCTATTAAGGTCTTTGACCTATTTTTTAGTCAGGTTGCTTGTTTTCTTACTGCTGTTGAGTTTTAAGAATTCATTGTATATTTTAGATAACAGTCCTTTTTTCAGATGTATTTTGCAAATGTTTTCTCCCAGTCTGTGGCTTGTATTCTCATTCTCTTCACATTGCCTTTGAAAGAGCAGAGTTTTTTATTTTAATGAAGTCAAGCTTACCTTTCTTCTTTCTTTCTTTGATCCTGCCTTTGATGTTATAGCTAAAAATTCATACCATACCTAAGGTCATCTGGGTTTTCTTCTATTACATTGTAGAAGTTGTATAGTTTTGCATTACATTAAGTCTGTGATCCATTTTGAGTTAATTTTTGTGAAAAGTGTAAGGTCTGTGTCTAGGTTCTTTGTATTGTGTGTGTGGATGTCCAGTTGTTCAGCACCATTTGTTGAAAAGACTATCCTTGTTCCATTTTATTGCCTTTGCTTGTTTTTTAAAGATCACTTGACTATATTTGTATGGGTTTATTTCTGGGCTCTGTATTCTGTTCCATTGACCTATTTGTCTATTCTTTCATCAGTACCACACTGTCTATATTACTGTAACTTTATGGTAAGTGTTGATGTTGGGTAATGTCAGTCCTCCAACTTTTTCTCCTTCAACATTGTGTTAGCTATTCTGGGTCTTTTCCCTCTCCATATATAGTTTTGAATCAGTTTGTTGATCCACATCTATTATCTTTTCTAATTGGTTACTTTTGCTGTATGAGAACTCATGCTTTTGTGGCTAGCAAAAGTGTTGAACTCAAATGAATTCCAATAGCTTGTTTTAAAATTATCTTGGGTTTTCTGTATGGGCAAATACAGCATCTGTCAATTATGACTATTTTATCTCTATCTTACCAATCCATATAACTCCTTTTTTTCCCTCATAGTATTTCATGAGCTAGGGTCCTATGATGTAAGTTGAATAATAAAAAGATAGTTGGCATTCTTATTTTGTCCCTGACAAAACTGAATATGTTTTCTGATTAGAAAAGTAGTATAAGCAAAGAAGATAGTTTTAGAGAAAAACAGACTTTTCTGTCATACATTCCCCAAACCACAACAAGTTTGGGAAACAATCAAGGGGCAAATATAACCAACAAGGTGATATTACAATATTCAGAGAATTCAAATATGGAAATAAGGAGATATCTACCTGATTTGCCCTACGCTCTCACTATTTGAGTTGGCATTGAGAGTGGATGAAAAATAAGTGGCAAAGTATGAGAGCCTAAGTCATAGGTTATTGCCTTCATTCCTTTATCAAGTTCTAACTGAGCCAGGTACACTGTAAGGCATGAGGGTACAATGGTGAGCAAGGACAAATATGGCTCTTGCTATTTTTAAACCACAATGTATGTTTCATAAATAAAAAACATTAAGTCAATAGCTGTCTGAAAAAGGAACATGGATTACTGAGTAGTTAGGAGGTGATAAAATGAAGAACTATTAAGCACAGCCTTAATTAAACAGGATTTTAGCTGTAGAATGGTACTTCCTATGTATGCTCTTTGCTGTTTTTTAAAACTATTTTGAGTTTTTTTTTTTTTAAGGAAGAAGAAAAAGAAGCTGGTATACTTCTAATAAAAAAAGTATTAAAATGATAGTTGGCACATCTGGGGCTTGACAGAAGGAATTGATTACCCTAATATCTGTCTTGCAATAAAACTGTTAATTAGGGCTCAGGTGGTCATGCCAGATTTATGTCTCACTGTGAAGGGTTATTAAAACAAGAATTAGTATAAAGAAAAAGTTTTTGGTTTCAGCTCACCATACAAACAGAAATAAAAGTAACTGTCAATCAATAGATTATATAAATGATTCAAGGGTCTAGCTTAGTAAAAAATCCATTTTGTTGTAATTTTCTAAGAGGCCATTAGGATGTGCCTTTAGTTTTCTCCTCTAAATGCTAACCTTAGTGAATGGGAATAGCATTTTAAGGCTTCACAAGATTTTAAAAAATTAGCACAGGTATCTTTACACTTCTTTCTTTTTTGTTGAATTGCTTATTCTACTGCTAATTGTTCACCAGTTAGAGGCTCGGGAGATATGTTTCTTCCCCTTTTCAAGGGAATCCACAGCCAAAGTACGTTTAGCTCTCATTATCTTTAGATCATATGAAATTTGTGCCATGGTGGGCTTCTGTTTCTGGAAAGCCAGAAATCTCATATTGGTAAACCCTCTTGGCAGTTTTTATATTTCACTCTCTCTGCCTAGCCCATATCTAGTTAAGTGTTGTAAAACTAAGTAGCAAGGATATTAATGTTTGGGAAAGAAAGAAGGGGTTCTAGGCTCTGTTTATACCATTAAATGTCATTGTGACTTTTGTAAAATGATTCCAGTTTGTATCGTGAGGGGGTAGGTGTAGAATGTGGGAACCTTAGAGTTTCCTTCCAGCTCCAGTGTTTAATTATAACAATGAGTATTTTCATTAATTTCCTTCATTATCCTTAATGGAGTCACAACCTTGGGAATATTTTATTCAGGACTCTTTTAGGTACAAGTGAGAGATAAACAAGCTGAAAACCACCAAGGGAATTTACTGGCTCAGGGGATCTGTGGAGTTAATCAGTCTCAGCAGAGAGAACCTCTTTCTGGTAGGTCCAATAGAAGTGTTGGTGGGGACCTCGCTGGAAGGGTGGAATGCCCATCTCTGTGGCAGTGGACACATGGTTGGAGGGCTGGATAGAGAGGTTAAGTCAGCCTCCCACGAGACCCACGGACTGAGGCTAGGGCAGGTGTGGCTCCCCAAAGAAAACCAGCAGAAGAGGGAATGGCTACTGGGCAGGGTACTCACCGCAGGAGGAATTGTTTGTATTGTCCCAATCTCACGGTTAGAGGTGAATTGTCATGCCAGAGAGCACACAGGCTAGAAAGGCTGCAGCCAGAACGCAAGCCCAGGCTTTCCAGCACCCAGTCTCTGGTTTTCCCAACTACACAGTGTCCCCTCCCTTGTTAGGAATTTTTTGGATTATGGAGAGTAAAGATGTGGTTTGTGAAAAGGAAAAGAATAGAGTGAAAACTGACATTTTTCAAGTAGTGGATAGCAGCAGTTTTTTTCTTCTTTCTCAACTCATCCAGGGATTCAGGTTACAGTGTTATTTTTGTGCCAAGATTTATTATTTCTTTGGGATATTAAAATATATATAACATAAAATTGTATAAAATGATTTCACCTGTTGTGTTTAGTTTTAGATTTTTAAGAAATTTTCCTATTTTTAATAGACCAGAAAGGATGAGAGGGAAGCCATTGTTTTACATTCGTGTTAAATTGTTTCTCCTAGCCTTAGAAATCCTCTTGTTTGTTTAATCATCTTTGAATCCTATGCTGAAGCTTAAATAGGCATTTGAATGGGTATGTGATTTCTACAACCTGGTTATTACTATTTGCTATACACTGAACTGTGTGTGTGTAAAACATTCAAGCAGGCGACCCCTGGATCTGGTAATCATGGTGGACCCATCAGACAAGCTGAGGGCCTTTTATCACCCTGAGAGCCTGGCTAAATTCCCAGCTATGAAGATCTCCTGTTGGTAACAATCACTGGTCACCAATAACACATTGTAGGAACTTTAGCAGTTTTAGGCTCCCGCCCTTCTTTAGGCCCCCTGTCTGTGGGATTGGGGGGAAGTCAATGTTGACAGGAAGCTCTGCAGCGAGGCTTGAGGTCTGACACAACTGAAGAGACGTATTCTCCTTCAGGGCAGAAGCTTCCCAAAGAAAAGCCATCCCTGTCGCTTTGTCATGAGAAATGAAATAGATTGACTGATTATTTTTAACAGCAGAGACAGGCTTTTCCTTTTGCACATTTAGAAGAAAAAAATAACCATTAAGCCTATGGAATTGCTCCAACTTTTATGGTCCTCTAACTTTTTACTTTTTATTTTTAGTTGATAGATTCTTCTTTTAATGTAGCGCAGTGTTTGACTTTATCTTTAATCCTCTCATGAACACATTGCTCATATATAGGAGAATGCACAATAAAATGGGATTTTAGAGTATAGATGGTAATAATAAAATTAAGGGGCAGCAAAGACAGGCTTACGTGCTGGTACGTTTATTGCTATCTCAAACTCCTTCTACCTTTCTGGTTTCCTGTGATTAACTTGTTATTAAAAAAATTTAAATGCTCTTAAAAGTAAAAGCTGCAGTAGTCTTCTCTTGAATAGCTTTTTTCATCTAATCTCTAGTAATGAATGTTCAAGCTAGAAAATACTAGTTTATAATGGCAGACGTCTGTTAGCTGTATTTTAAGCAATTACGATATTATGCTTAATTTTTAGTGATATTTTTCAATCACTTAAAATTTTCCAAGTCTTTCCCAGCCTGTCCTTATAGGGCACACCTTGTCCTCTCAGAATTGACATTTCCACACGGTTTGTGTTGTGTCCTTTCCTTCTCCTTTGCCGCCTCCCGGATGCTGTGGTGGCGGTAGCCATCACTCTCCTTCCTGGTCAGCACAGACCCACACTGGTTGTCTTGTTAGCCCCACTAACAAATGTGCTATTTAGCATTTGTCAACCAAGAGGAAAGAAGTAGCATGTGTTTTCCCCTAAAATAATCAGCACAGCATTCTGGTCTTCTTGATTGATTGATGATCTACGATGTTTTCCCAAGAAGAGAGAGCTTTGCCTAACACCACGCTGATTGCTGAAGTTTGCAAAATCTCCCCCCGTCTTTGGTGCTATAATAACTCCTTGTTCTGACATTTCCAGAGACCGTTGTGCTTGCTGACGGATTTTGTACATTCACATCCCATCTCCATCAGTGCATATTCTTACCGAACAGTGATCAATTCAGCAGTTGACGAGTTGTATCTTCCTTTTTTATTTAATGGCATAAAACCATAGTAAGAGTCTTGAGACAGTAACTCTCAAGGCAGTGCAAAGTTAAAGGTTACTTGAAAATGTAAATACCTTACAATCCAGAAAATAATAACAGCGGTAAAACCCAGGAACAATTGAAAATGCACGAAGCAGATGCTTTGTAAATTTTTCCTAACTCTCCCACTGGGATACCAAGAAAATTGCCTTTAAAAAAAAAATCCCATGACGCTGTCTTTTGTAATTAGAGCTATTAAGTCGAAATGATAAATAACCATTCAGTGACATACAATAAAAGAAAATAGCCCTTTGCCCTCCTTTCTCCTGAATAACAAGAGATCTGAGAGTATCCAGCATAGGAAGTTGGACTCCTTTAACCCTGAGGGTTGCTTAGAATTTAGGAAATTACAAAGCAAGGCAAGATGATTTTGCTTTTCATCCTTCTACATGGTCATGTCCATTAAGAGAGTAAAAATGGAACTGATTTGCCAAGGAGGTGAATAATTATAATAACCACAGCAGAGTGTACTCGGGAATGCAGGGTTTAGAGGCCTCTGTTTTAAAAAAAAATGCACTGCAGGGGCACTTCAGTGGCGGTAGGTAATGTTTATAAGGCTCCGCAGACAAAGGTATTTATCACTCTAAATGGGAGCTTGTTCGTGTTTTCGGGAATCAGATACTGGGAAGGAGAACTGAGCACTGACGCTGCTGAGCCTCGTGTGGTCCAGGACAGTGATTTTACGTCATTCAGATTCCTACGTGTTATCGCCTGTGTTTTCTAAATGCAGCCAACCCTTGGGAAACGGTTTTCTGAGGTTTGGAGCAGAAAGGTGGGTGGAAGGTGGGTGAGAGGAATGAAAGGGAGACTCAAGTTTTCGATTCGAGTGTAGAAAAACTGGCTGCTAGCACTGCAGCTCCTGGGAACATGTTTTCTGTGAGGAAACTAGATGAGTATAATGAGTGTACCCCGTGCATAAATTCAATATTAGTTCTACACCCAAGGTCAAAAGAAAGTTAATGACCATTTGCACACCAGAGATCTGAAACCCACGTTTTCTTTCTTTCTCATAATGACAAAAAGGAGAGCAATTTATATTTAAATTGCTTTAAATTTCAAAGCATAAACACAGAAGTCTCCCTGGTACACTTTTTTCACCAGTGAAACTTCCTGGCAGGGCTCGACTTTCATAAAGAACGTGGTCCCATCCTACGGCAGTTCCCCAGTGTGGGCCGTTTTTTGTTTTCTGTGCAACAGCCCTGTTCCCACCCTGCTGGGTTAGTGACACCAAATCAGAGCCCAGCAATGCAATCAGGGCCACTTTCTTTAATGATTTAGGTTTTGGATATGTTGAGCTAATTAGCTGACTGAGGCAACTAATGGGTGTCTTTAATACACTGTTGACGGGGTAGCTTCTCCAGAGCCTGCCAGCTCCTTTGTTCTTGGTCTTCTGGGGTTTGGGAGCTGCTTCCCAGAAGAACATGTGATACATGCCACCCTGCATCTGGAGGCCAGCCTGAGAGGCTAGTATGCTAATTATGAAATGCCCCAAAAGGACGAGCATCCACTTAAAACCCTGTATCTGACTAATTCTGTGGGCTCGAATAAAGGTTTACATTGATGGGGGGTGGGGTGCATGGGTGAGGGCAGGGAGGGGGATTGACCTGTGATCCATTTTTACAATTTATAATGTTATGACTGCTTCTCTGTATACCCCTAAGGTACCAAATAAAAGCAGTCTGTAGATGTTTTAAAATATTAAATATTAGAATAGTTAAGGAAATATTAAAAGAAAAAGAAGATTGGATAATTAAATGGAAAGCTATGGCTAATGGCTAAAATGACCTCTTAGGAACTAAAATATTCCTTAAGAAGAGAAATCCTTGCTATATGCTGTTTTTATAAAGTTTATAAAGTTATGAAATTCTGTGGTCTGGTGAACACAGTCTGCTACCAGATCTGGCAGGCCTGGGCATGTAGTCAGGAAATCTTCTGATTCTTACATTGGCCAGTGTTCACTCTGGCAAGTCACTGGCTTCCCTCAGCCTCAGTTTCCATTTTTTATAAAAGGAAAGGTTGGGCTTGGTTGATGCTAGGGACCGTGCTCGTCCTGGAGGTCAGGTCCTAAGTACCAAGTACTGGGCAGCTTTACTTCTCTTAAGCATACATTGCTGTCTATTTAGTAAGAATGTAAGAATAACAACTGCTGATAACTTAATTTCTTTTCCAAACATTTTTTTATTTTTAGACTTTTTCCTTAGTGAAGATCTACACAAGGCCCTCTTTCTACCCCCCCATTCAGGGAATATTCTCTGCTGTCATTTGTATTGACAAGTAAGAGCTATCAAGGGAAATCTTTGTCTTGGCCACATAACCCAGGTATTGTCCATCATTCGTCACATTAAAAGACTAATTGTATAAACAGCCATGAAAATGGAGCTGTCCTCAGTAAAACTGAAAATGACACGGGCACAGTGTGTACGAATATAAGTTAAATAACGTGCTATAGTATGTAACGCAAAGCACACAATTTGATTCAGCTGAATCCTACCAGAAAAAGTGATGCCGTGACGACAAAAAGTGAAATTTACTTAACATACTATTCTTTCCATTTATGTGACCCATAAATACTTAGCATTTGAGAATTTCTTACTAAGACATTGTCTTTGTAAGTGGCTAGATAATTGTGGTTCTAGCTACTTGCGATTTTCAGATAGTTATAAAAATACTGCATTTTTAATACTGCAGTGATTGAAATCTGTTTTTGGAATGAGATTGGGGATAGAAATTTTGACCCTGGAGACAGTGAAGGCTTATATTGTACAACTTCAGCTTCAGCATATACATTTTGACATAAGTCTTTTTGTTGGAGATGAGGAAACAGAGATGGATAGATATTTTAAAGAATAATCCTAGGTTTCCTTCTGACCAGTTGCATCAGAATTCCTCGTTAGCTAAATGAAATTTTGTTTTTCTAAAGCAGGGTTCCTCAAATTTAATTTGCCTAGCAGTTACCTGCAGCACTTGTTAATACTGCTAATTCCTGCCCTGTCAGCACCCCTCCCCCACTCCAATTAAGTTTGGATGGAGACCCTGGTATCTGAATTTTAACCACTCTTCACTCCTAGGTGATTTAGATGCCATGTTTTGACAAACACGTTCCGAAGTCTGTGTGATCTGCAGTCTCAGAGAGCGAGTTGGTGTTTTATGAAGGGTGTTGGTCCCATGAACCAAGCATGGTAGAGGGAATCAAAATGTTACTTATGCTTTTGCTACTAACTCATTTATTGGACACCTGCCCAACTTTTTAGTCTTTCTTGACCTGAATGGAAATTTTGTCATGGGAATGGTAACAGAATTAAAAGCTCTCATGGCATTGGCAGTAAAACCTTTGTAAATGAAGAGAATTATTACCAAGCTTTATTTGGTGGGCAGACTCGGGAATAAGCAAACATTCTCACTGAAGTTTCTATACAAAACTTACCAGGAAGACATTTGTGCGGGGGTGGGGTGTTCCACTAGTTTAAAGAGGAAGTGAATTTAACCTTGGCTTTAAATAAGCACACCTGAACCAAAGCCATATCTCATAAATTCTCCAAGTTGACAGAACTAAAGAGATTGTCTGGTTCTCCTTTTGCCAAAAAGGGGCTAACTTCTGTCTATTAAAAATGCAAACATTTAATAGAAACAAAGCATTTGCTTTAAGACCTATTAAAATTAATGGAGGAAGTTTACACCTTATCATGTTATTGTTTTCTAGTAGAAAAATGACTGTGAGAAGTTTGGGATTAATGTTATTTTTTTTTTCAGTAAACATTTGATCTTTTTATTTTAAGATGCGTTCTAGGTATTCCATGTATAGGCATGTGGAGATAACAAGAAGGATACTGTATAATTAGTAGCTCTTTAAATTTTACAATATGTTTTCATTGGTGTTATTATGGAATTAGAACCTAAATCCAGAAATTAATAAGCTATTTAAGATTTTCTTCCTCAGTGATAGCTGTTATAGTGAGATTGTTATCTTTTTACCCTTCGGAACAGATGGAATTTTTTAGAGATGTTGCCCATTATCTTCCATTCTAACTGCAATAGAGAGAAAAGCATGACAAATAGAATTGCCATCTTAGTTTTTTATGTTCCTATTTTCTTCATTTTGATTTTTAGTTTTGTTTTCATGTGTTTAAAAGGCCCATTTCTATATCATAGTTCTGAAGGTAGAGTTAAGTAAAGGTTCTTTTCCTCTGTCTGAGGGGGACCTTATAGAGCAAACACAAATTTATCATATATTAGTAACAAAACAAACTTCCACCTTCAGGTGGGGGGGCATTAGGGGAGATTGGAGATTGTCCGTAGGCCATGGTTGGGAACCCCTCTTGCTGACAGTGGAGGTGGGTTGGTGGGCATTGTCCCAAGCAGCCTGTGGGCCCTGGGGAGTGTCTGTCTACCTTGTCTGGTCAGGGAAGGAGCAGATTCCATCATCTGGTCTCATGGCATTAGACCAGCACACCTAGGCTGTAGGCTTGGACACTGGGCACCTTGGACCCTTTGGTCCTCTCAGAGTCATCACTGAAACTACAGGTGTGGAATTCAGGCTTATCATTTGTACCTAAATCCAAGTTGTTGAAGCTGCTTCATTTTACTAGTAACATTAGGCCTAAATGAATCAAATAATTTCAGGGTTAGTCTTGTAGCCAAATGGACAGTCTAGTAGTTTTATCAATTTTATATGAAAAGTCAAAATACATATACTTTTATTTGAGAGGAAATATGTCTGGCTTAGTGCCTTCATCACGGATGTGAGAGGTAGTTTGGGCTGATAACCAATGCTGTGTCAAAACTTTTTTCTTTCCACATATATCCTGGTTTGATTTTCTTATCTGGTAATCTTATGCAATTATTTTATTTTATGAGCCATTGGAGCATTTACACTAATACTCAAAAATGGTAATGTAACATTTTGTCAGAGTTATTCACTGCACTGAAATATAGGTGGGAAATGCTTTGTTCTTCATTTTCAACAACTATGCTATATGGTCCTATCTACTGCCAGTGAGCAATATTTCAGCTGTTTCTGATTTGAACTATTTTTGTGGTAAATGGTCTGTTCAGGATGTTGGTCCTGCCTGGACCTAGTTTAAATCTCCTCTCCTGGACCACTTGATTTCTGGCATGTGAGGGTGGTTGGAGCCCCATGGTGCCCCTGGGCTCCTCTGGTCTCTGCAGAGGTGCCCATGCCAGTGGCTGCTGCCTTGTGGGATTTGCAGCGGCAGTCAGGGGCCCATCTTGGCTGGGTCAGTGTCTGGACCTTCCTGGCTCTTCGGCTCCATATTGCCTCTTGCTGGAACTTGAATCCCCACTGCTTCCCTGCTACATGCTCCAAGCAGCCCCTGGCCCTTTTTGAGGGCAGGCTCCATCACAGGCCTCTGTTCCCCAGGCCATGGAGACACTTCTGAGTCCTTGCAGACTTCCCAGTCAGGGAAGGAAGAGCAACTCAGAAAAGTAAGCTCTGCCCCTTGTATGCCCCTAGCCTTACGATGCTCACGGCTGATCCACTGTGTGTTTGCTGTCCCCTGCGTGGGGCTGGGGTAGACTTCAAGGCAGTCTCCCCTGTGTGCCACGGCCCTGTCAGTGTGTAAACCGGCACCCGCGGTCAGTGTCCCTTTAACCACCTACTGACCTCAGCCTCAGAGCCCAAAGCCCACCTGGGGGAATCAGGACTGCTGCTCTGACCTTCTGTCTCTGCTACCTCTTTCCCCTGCCCCAGCCCACGGTCCACTTGCAGCAACACGGGGACAGCCTTGAGCTTTTCTAGCCCATTACTTCCTGACTGTCCCCTTGAGGGGAACAAACCTGTGGCTTAGCCATCCCAGGAGAAAAGAGATCTGTCATCTGAGACTTCTAGAGTTGGTTCTTGATGTGCAAAGGAAGGTGATATTCTCTGCAGATTTTGCCCTTTCAAGTCTGTTGTCTTGCTGCACAATTCTACCTTGGGTGTCGGAATACAAATGTTATTGGCTTCATTTTTTTTTTATATTCAAGTTTTTTATTTTTTTTAATTTATTTTTTATTGAAGTATAGTTGAATTACACTGTTGTGTTAATTACTGCTGTACAACAAAGTGACTCAGTTATACATATATACATATTCTTTTTCATATTCTTTTCCATTGTGGTTTATCACAGGATATTGAATATAGTTCCCTGTGCTGTACAGGAGGACCTTGTTGTTTATCCATATTGGCTTCATTTTTATGCTCCTTATCTGCCGCTCTACCCCAGCTGTAGGTGGGTCTGATTAGGAAAAAGTTTCCATCCTACGATAAAAATTCAAAAGAAAAAAGCGCATTACACGTTTTGTACCGTAAGTAGTAGCTACCCTTGATTAAGTAGCTACCCTTGATTAAGCCCTTGACCTCCATCCTTTCTTCCCCACACCCACCCTGTGGGGTCATGGTTATTATAATCCTCTTTTGCAAGTAATGAGGTTCAAGGTTGGTGAGTTGATATCACTTGACAAAGGTCGTATACTAGAAATAGCTTAGGAATGATGCTGTATTTTTTCCCAACTGTGTAATAAAAGGAAATTTCTTTAAATTTTAGCGGGATAGATTTCAATGAAGGTTGAGGAAATTTTTCAAATCTTCTTTCCTGGCCTCCTCTTGGCCTGTCTGCTCCCCACCCCCGCCATCGATTGATTGATCGATCGATCGATTGTACTGTTTGGTGTCTTTGCTTGTATTTGCAAACACAAGGACTCTTAGGGGATTCTTGATGGTTCCTCTGTATGTTTTAGAATTTCACTGTGATGTCAAGGGAAGCTTCAGCAGTATAATTGCTGACCTTTCAGGAACAACAATAACAAAAAGAATGAGCATCATATGAGTAGCACAAAGTTGTAATAAGTGTTATTTTTGAAATGTAGGTTTCTTGTCTACTGTAAAACCTTAGTTAACAAGAGTGTCCATGTAGATCTGACCTGTTGTGTTTTCTGGTTTACAGTCCCTGAGGCAGAATTTCTTAGCTGTGAAAAGGAAATTAAGAGACTCAGGTTCAGTTCTGGCTTAGTCCCTTACTGTGAAGTAGTGGCTTCCAGACGCTCATTTTCTTATTCTGTGAAATGGAGCAAAGGGCACCTGCCTCTGGGGCTCTTGGGGGTGGGAGAGAGTTAGATGGCCTAAAGCATGAAGCTTCTCACTGGCACGTAGTTAGGCTTAGAAATAATTTTCTTTTACTCCCTGAGATAAATCTTTTAAATTTTTAATTGCTGAGCGAAACTGTACAGAGTAGTGGAGTACACTAGGATCTTTTTTAATGAATGAATATCTTGCAGTGTCTGAGCATCATTGCTGCTCATATCTTTTATCATGTGATCAGCCTGAACCTGTCCTGTCACCAGAACACAGTCCTTGAAAGGCACTTAAAAAACGAAAACCTTTCTGTCTCCGGAGAAAAATGTTGAAGAAAGTTTTTGCTAAGGTCAATTCGATTGTTTTTCATTGAGGTTTTCTTTTAGTTGGATTGTATACAAGCCCTCTTTTCATTAAAAGGAAACTTGTTCATTTCTGGTACATTTCCTCTTAAGAAGGGCAAGGGAACAGGCTGCTGGGCTCAGGTACTGATGAGCTCTTTATTACCCTTGCCAATGGAGCAGATATTTATGTTCTAATTAAAGGATACACTTTGCTCTGGTGACGTTATCATTTTTCTCTGTTGAATAACTTTTCCGTTGGCTGGACATGTATTAAATGTTACTCCAAAAAAAACACCTAACAGGTAAAAACCTGTGAAGAAGTGGAGGAAAGGAAGTTTGGAGGGCCGCCTCAACTACAAGACAAAGGCCTAAGAGTTGAAATGGAATCCTCTGTGCCTGAGGGCAGGGATAAATCATGCAGTCAGTCAGGCGGCAGGGAAGCAACCAGAGTCCCTCTCCGTGGCTTGAGGTGCCTCCAGCCAAGTGTGAGGAGTGTGGAGCGTCTGATGGGGGAGATGGCAGTGATTCTAGCCTCCACACTCTCGATTGATGATGATGTCTGGGTGCCGAGAATTTCCAGAATTATCAGCACACCTATATTCACATGTTAGTAAAAAGTAATACATTTCTTTTACGCAGCAAACATTTATCATCTGCTCTGTACAAATCCGTGGGTTGGGAGGCATGGCTAGAGTTGGAGGGGAGGGGATGTGTAGGAGAGCTTAAAAATAAGTATGTCATTATGGCTCTAATTTTCAAAGAGACTGAAGTCCTAGTAGGAAATTCAAGTCAATTCTTGCTTAGATTGTTTGTAATAAACGTCTCATTTTCATTGTTTTCTTACTCCGGTTCAATACGTTTTCAAACAATTTAAATCTTCATAGCATATTGGAGCAGATAAAGAGGCAGATCTGGGTACTTAACTGTCTCCTCCCCTGACTGCCTGGGTACTTCTGGGCAAGCTATTTAGCATCTCTCAGCCTCAGTTTTCTCATCTGTAAAATGAGGATAATCATAATAGCACTTGGAATCTGATTAAGGAGAAGGCCTACCATATATCTACCCTGTACCATCACTGGGATAACAGACGTATTATCTCATTTAACTCAGATTTCTATATGAAATGAATTGAATAACTGTTAAAATGTAAATGGATTCTGCCTTGGCCTCGGCAGTTGGTCATGTCTGCTAGAAATGTGTTCGTGCTCCTTGCTGGGTCTGAGTATCACTGATGAGGACTCTGTCAGTGAACATAAACACATTGCTGAAGGCGCACCAAGGCAGCCCAGCAACCTGTAGATGTACTCGCTTTCGGTTGGTAATTAGTGATCATTGTGAAACCAAGTCTCGCATGGGGTGTGGCCGGATTTGGGCAGCAGGATTTTATCCATGTACACAGTTTTCCTCTCTCCTTACTAAGTGTGTTGGCAAAATTATGTGTGGGAAAAATTGAGAATTAAGAGTGTCCAAAAAAATGACCAAATGAGACAGTTCAAAAGAAGTAAATTGCTAAATTCCAGGAAGTGGTATTCACCTTTTATTAAGAGAAACTAAGTTTCTCACGAGCCCTACTGAGTAGATATTTAACAAATGTTGGCCTAAAGAAGTATTAAAGGGGCTTCCCTGGTGGCGCAGTGGTTGAGAATCCGCCTGCCAATGCAGGGGACACGGGTTCGAGCCCTGGTCCGGGAGGATCCCACATGCTGTGAAGCAACTAAGCCCGTGCACCACAACTACTGAGCCTGTGCTCTAGAGCCCGCGAGCCACAACTACTGAGCCTGTGTGCTGCAACTACTGAAGCCCGCGTGCCTAGAGCCCGTGCTCCGCAACAAGAGAAGCCACCGCAATGAGAAGCCTGTGCACCACAACGAAGAGCAGCTCCCGCTCGCCGCAATTAGAGAAAGCCTGCGTGCAGCAACGAAGACCCAACGCAGCCAAAAAAAAAAAAGAAGTATTATTAACCTGCCCACAGTGGCCACATACTTCAGTCCATCCTTGCCACTACCTCTACCAGAGGGGTATGGAAAAGATTAAATGGGATAATCCACATTAAGAGCCTGTGTCTTGAATATAGGTAGAGCTCAAGAGCTATACATGTGTAGCGTAATGATGGTGATGTTTCCTTTGCTCACATCACCTCACTTGCTGCTAAATGACTTCCGAGTTCCTCAGCCTAACATCCAAGGCCAACTAACTCTTCCAGCTTTGTTCTCTACTGTTTCCCAACACTGTCCTGTTCCCTGGTCCCATCCCGTGCTTTTCTACACCTTACGTCTGTTTATGCCGATTCTCTGCATAGACTGCCTTTCCTCACCACCTCGTTCATGTGTCAGAATCTACCTTTTCCTTGAAGTCTCTTTCATAATCTTACCCTCTCCCTCAAACTGGGTGTGACATTTTATTCTGTTTGTATCTGTTTGTTTCTGAATTGGTCACCTTTGTTCAGTTAAGTAGATCAATACTCAGCAGCACAGTTTCTAGAAGTTATTCTCTCCCCTTGAGGAATTCGTGATGTAGATTAGTAAAGACAGATGTTTGTGTAGCTAGTTATAAAATACTGAGATGAAAAAGCATAATTGTATAGAGAAAGAGCTTTGTTAGGCCAGGAAGGAAGGACTCCCCATTTTGTCGAGGGCCAGGGGTACAGGTCGTGAGGACGCGGAAGGGTTCTCACTAGAGGGATGGGGTTTGAGCTGGAGAGCCCAGTGGACAAGAATTTCACCTGGTGAAGGTGGCAACACGGGCATTCCAGGCTAGAAACAAAGAAATGTGGGGCGTGCCCTGGGAGAGTGTGAGACCCAAATGCCCAGCCTTCAAGGCCAGGTTGAGGCTTCAGCCTGAATGATGGCCAGTGTTTAATAGAGTAGGGATCCCAGGTGTCAAAACTCTCAAACCTGCACAAACTTGGGCGAAGCCCTACTGCGTCAGAGATGCTGGGATTGGGCTGTGGAGTCTGAGCTGGTATTGAGCTCCCTGTGTGACTGTCATGTTCTCCAAGTGGTGAGAGGCAGGAGTCTAAAGGGATTAGGGAGGCGTGGCAGGATCAGACTGGCGATTTGGAAGTGGAACATCTGGGTGGAGAATGTATTGAGGGAGAGGCTGGCTGATAAGCTGTGGTAGTGGCCCCAGTGAGAGGTGGTGGGGTCATGAGCTATGACAGTGGCAGGGAGGGAGAGGGATAGAAACGTTTCAGAGGTACAAGTGACAGGATGTAGTGAGAGATGGATGTGAGGGATGAGGGGAAGGAAGAATATGAAGACGCCTGGTGGCAATCTGAACTAAAGAACAGGCCCCCGGAGGAGGAAGAGGCTTGTGGGATATAGTGAGGGTGATGCATGTGACTTCAGACCTTTGTGTCCTCACATCCTACTAAATAGATGACTCTTTCTTGAGGGCAGAGGTGGTACCACTACACCTATCATAGCAGCTTGTACGGAGCAGACACGTAACGGTCTGTGAAATGAACATCCTCAGTGTGTAACCAGAGATGTGGGCCTGGAATTCAGAGAAGAGGACAGAGATGTAGACACAGCTTTGGGAATAACCCGCATAACAGGGAAAGTTGAAACCATAGGAACAGATAAGATCACTGAGGAAAGAGGCAAAGAGAGAAAAGAGAGCCTGCAGAAAACTTGTATTTTCAGAGTTTCAACATGATAAGGACCCAGAAAAGAATTTTAAAACAACAGTCTCAAGTTCAGCTGACAGGCTGAACAGACTGGGACAAAGATACAGTGGTTGTTGGTCAGCTTTCAAAGTGAAGTTCAAATGGCACTGGATGGGCCAGATTATAATAGTGAAGCGTGGTGGGATTGTAAATTGGTGCAGCCACTGTGGAAAACAGTATGGAGGATCCTCAAAAAATTAAAAATAGAACTACCATGTGATCTAGCAATTCCACTTCTGGGAATATATCCAGAGGAAATAAAAACACTAACTTGAAAAGATATCTATACCCCCATTTCACAGCAGCATTATTTAGAGTATCCAAGACATGGACACAGCCTAAGTGTACATCAATGGATGAATGGATATAGAAAAAACCAAACTCATAGAAAAAGACATCAGACTTACAGTTACCAGAGGCAGAGGGTTGGGGGAGGGGGAAATGGAGGAAGGTGGTCAAAAGACACAGACTTCCAGTTCGAAGATAACTAAGTACTAGGGATGTAACGTACAACATGATGACTATAGCTGACACTGCTGTATGTTACATAGGAAAGTTGTTAAGAGAAAATCCTAAGAGTTCTCATCGTAAGGAGAATTTTTTTTTCCTTTTTCTTTTGTTTCTTTTCTTTTTACTGTATCTATAAGAGAAGATGGGTGTTAGCTGAACTGATTATAGTAAACACTTCACAATATATGTAAATGAGACCATCATGCTGTACACGTTAAACTTATACAGTGATGTATGTCAATTATTTTTCAATAAGACTGGAAAAAAACAGACAAAACTTTAAACAGTAAAAAAAATAATAAAAATACTGTATGGAATGACTCATTGGTGACTACTGACCACTATCGTTCAAATTTTCCTGCAAAAACATATATAGTGATGCATTGAGGCTTGCAACTGCTTTTTCCCTTACTTTTTAAAGATTAGAAAAGATTGAGCGTTTGGAAGCATTTGTGATTGTATGTTGGTAACTAAAAATGAATGTACTCTAACAGTGTATCTTGCTCGCAGCTCAGTTCCATGCCCTCTCACGGGGAATACACTCCTTGTTGAATGTGGATGGAGTCTTGTTGAGAGGCCTCCTAAAATAAACAAAATGACCTTTCTCCAGGAATGGTACCAAAAAATAGCTGGTTACTTGGATGGTAAGGAGCTAGATTCTGCCTCTTGTGGCCTGAAAACACCTCTGTGTTTTCTTAACATTTTTAATGTTCACAACCCACAGAACACACAAAAGAGCTTGACCTGGCACATACCTAATTCACATTTGTGAAAAATACTTTACAAGTTGCAATGCCTTTGACTTTTAATTTTTTTTCCTATTCTTTCTACTGTATTCTGTTCTATTTCATTAAAAAAGAAATGAAAAGAAATCCTGGTCAGGATGCACATGAATGGATTTGCAGACGTGTAGTTTGACCAGCCTGTTCTGCTCCATCCTTGACCGAGGGCGACTTGAACTGCCACAGATACATACGTTGTATGTGGGAGGACCAGGACAGGTTCCTTCACCTCGTCTATGAGATGAGGATGATTTTACTTGCCCAACTATTCAGGTTGTGTGAACATCAGATGAGACCCTTCATGAAACAGCTATCCCTCTGTAAAAAATACCACATAGGTGAAAGAGGACATTATTGCCAAAACTTTAATTCTTGGCAAGTTACTCAATGAATTATTTTTCTCAACTGTATTTGCTGATTTCTCACATTGGAACTTGAAGTGCTAAATTTCTGTCTGTAGTAAGATTTTTGGTTGGTTTGTAAATTAAAAAAAAAAAAAGTTTGGTTGATCCTTAAAGAACGCTCGCAACTCTAGTCACATAGTGCATTACAATCATTGTGTTTAATGACCTGCTGGTTTGGCTTTGACCTTTACACAATTGATCAGAAATTAAGTAAGCATCATTCTGAAAGAGTATCAGTCCCCTTTGTGTTTAAATAATAGTTTTGACAGAGTTATTTTTTTTTGTACAATATTTTAGTAAAAAATAAAACAAACAATAAATTATGCCAATATCTCACCACTAATATTAGAAAACTCAGGGCTGTGGGCAATGCACCTTATTCTCAGAGGGTTGCCCAGGAACTATATAGTTCTAAGAGTGAGGAGCGGGGAGAGGGAGAGATTTACTTTTAAGGAATTGGCCCACATGATTGTGGAGGCTGGCAAGTCTAATATCTGCAGGTTAAGTCTGCAGTCTGTACAGTCTGGAAAGAGATTTGTTGCAGTTCACGTCTGAAGGCAGCGGGCTTGCAGAATCCCCTCTTCCTCAAGGAGGTCAGTCTTTTTCTTTTTTTTTTTTTCAATCAGTCATCAATTTTATACACATCAGTGTATACATTGACAGAGTTATTGGGAGAGTTTTCTTAGCAACCATCCCAGTAAGTCGTGGGGAGAGAGAGCCTGTTGTCCCCAAGGAAGCAAGAAAGTGACATTCAGGCGAGCCCTGGCATCCTCGGAGGCTGTCACCAGTAACTCCTCTTGAATTGCTCTTGGCTAACTTACAAATAGATACAATTAAACTAAGTACTTTTATGTGAATTAGTGCTAATTAATCCACATATAGTCTTAGTTCTCTCGAGGGCTCTCATGTTTACCATTCAAAGCATACGCTTCAGAGCTTGTGCTGTCACTTTTGTTGTGGTAAGTTATTTTCAAAGGTCTTTTCTGGCTTTTGGACTCTGTGTGTTGAGAGATAAGGGGATGGATGGTTTGTGTTGGCAGAGTGCGGCTTCGAGCTTCCCTCGGTCCCAGAAGCAGTCATTCCTGCATCTGTGTTCCACTGGAGGGAACTGTCCCAGAATCAATATTTGCATAGGAAAGTTTCCCCCAACATATTCTTATTCTGATCAGATAAACGAACTCAGTTCATGAATCCAAGTAACTGCTACCTCCTTGTTCTACCACGAGCCGCACTATGAGAAGGCACGAAGAGAAATTGCCCCTTAACGTATTCCTAGACATTAATCTCACGTTAAAAGGTCAACAAGGCATTCCCTTTTAGGTGGCTAACTATGTGGTCCATGAGACTTCATGGGGGTGATTATAAAATCCTCTGAAGCCCACGATAAATAAGGTGTTTTCCCCAAGTGGTGTATGTGAAACCCTGGCTAAAATGCATTCATGGAATCATATTTTTTTCAGTATTTCCAATAAAATTATGTTACATGTTATAAGAGACCACACTCTTTTCTTCATTATCAAGGTGCTGAGGTTAAGAGTCTACTAGAACTTTTGAGTGTCTCTTCATTACCCACATTGCAATCAGTTGCTGAGTGACCTTTGCCACGTGCCTTTAACTTACTTGTGTTTCTAATTCTTGCTCTGTTAACCAACATGTAACTCTGGGCAACACATTTTGAGGTCTTCAAACATGTGATAAGAAATGTAGCATTGTTGTTGAGGATAAGCTAGAAATACAGGACTGAATTTTAATTTTATCCCAAGTATGCTTTTCTGTTAATCTCTTCTTCCTTTGGTTCTATTTATATGTACTAAGAATTATGCCTAAATCTCAAAAACTAGTGTGAATTCTCAATCATGAAATTGCTATTCACTGTCCTGCATATTGTATGCTGCAGTATAATAAGGTGAGAAAAAGAAGTGCATAGACACCAGAACATTGTTGTTTTAGAAACAAAAACATGAATGTAATAGGCAAAAATACTTCAAAATTTAACTTTCTTTATTTTCATCAAAACTGAAACTTTAAAGGGCAAAAATTCAAATAAAGCATAAATTAAGTGCCAGCGTACGGTGGATACTTCATGTGGGCCAAGTTGTCCCCTGTAGGTATATTACTGAATTGCCCTCCAAAAACATAATTCCCCATTACAGGATGAGGAAAGGCTTCTTATATTAGTTGTTAGTTTGCTTATTTCTACAGCCCATTGCATTTTTAAGTGGAATTTCAGATGTTATTTTGTATTTTATTTTCCCCTTTTCATTCGTGCCTCTGGTTTTTCAAAGAAAACCGGAGTGTTTTTCTTTGTTCTTAAAGTTCCTCCTAATTGGGCCACAGTAGCGTCAATGGAACATTTTGTTGAAAATAGAAGAAAAGCTTCTGCCCGATTCCGCTGTTCCTGTCTTGCCTTTAAATGCTCAGCTGGTAGGAGTTATCCTAGTTATCCGTGGAGTTTAACAGAAGACTTTCCCTCCCCTCTTTTTTCATATATGGTTATGAAAGACGTAGCTCATATATGCAGGTGTAGTCAAGTTGTGCCATTTTGGTCACTTGGGGAGAAATTGTTCATCTCAGTTAATTTTTACAGAGCTCATGCTGCGTGCACAGCATTTTAGGTGGGTGCCATCATAAGCTCCATGCAGTGGGCATAAAAGGCATATAAAAGCAAAAGGTATGTGAAATAATATTTT
Organism: Balaenoptera musculus; assembly: GCF_009873245.2. NCBI lineage: Eukaryota > Metazoa > Chordata > Mammalia > Artiodactyla > Balaenopteridae > Balaenoptera > Balaenoptera musculus. Next base: position 76,002,614 of record NC_045793.1, on the reverse strand, counting down.
TAAAAATACAGAGCAAAGAGCATGGTACTGAAAAGTACACAAAACAGTGCAAACTGAATCCAGAAGTCCAGTGGGCGACCTCACTGTCAGTGAGGTTGCTATGTCTGGGGCCTGATTTTGATGGAGAAGGCAGGAAGAATAAGTGGTACAGTGGGTATGAGCACTGCCTTATTCTACCTACAAATCACCCTGGATTACTTTTTCTTACTCATCTCCCTCCCCCACCCGCACAGTCCTCTGCCTCTCGTATTCAGTTCATTGCCAAATGAACTCAGAAACACAGTTCAACTCCTCCAAGTTTCTTCAGCTCGTTGCCGCTTCCCTGGTCCATGCCCTGATTGTCTCTAGGCCAGATGTTAAGCCACGGTCACCTAACTGGACTCCCTGCTTCCTTCTTGCTCCTTGTAAGTCTCGTCTCCACAAAGCAGGCAAAAAGTACCTTTGAAAGTAGACACATCATGCAGTTCCCGATTTTAAAATTCCTTGGTGCCCCCCCCCACCACCACCATGTTCTTAGACTAACATCTGAATTGACCATGGTCCATGCTCTCTCCAGGCTTGTCTTGCGTCACTCTTACCTGTCTCGGGCAGCTCCGTCTCAACTTTGGGTCTCAGACCACATATCACTTCTTCAGAGAAGCGCCGTGCGTGGCCTGCTCTCCGCGATGACCTCCCCCAGTTGGTTTTCTGTCATTTCACCACTTATCATGATCTTTAATCCCATCTTATTTTTAAACATTATTATTGTAATAATTATGATTGTTACTAGTTGGAACAGTAGTTGTTAGCTATCCCCCCAGCTACTATGTGTACTTCATGAGGTCAGGAGCTTACCTATCTTGTTCACAGGAATAACCCCAGTGCCAGGCACCTAGTAGGTACTAAGTACATATTTGTTAAAATGGAAGAGCAAGCTATACAAGGAGAAAAATAATGAAATCCTAGAGTTTGGATCAGAGCTGGGTCCAATATGTTCTGATGTTAAATGTCAGGGTGAAGTTGGAGATGAGGAGGAAGCTGGAGAATTCAAGGAAGACCTTCTGTGATGAACAGTGTTCAGACTTGGTGAGATAAGTGATACAGAGGCCAAAGCAGAGCACTTACTGTTATATTTTTTGAGACTGATTATTTAGCAGGTGTGCTCAAGCCCGATTTTATTAGGGAGAGGTTGGAATCAGGGGCTTTGTGGTAGGAGGTTATTGCACCGGTGCAGAAAGGGTGACAAGGACTTGGATAGGGAGATGCTGGGGAAGTATGGGAGAAGAGGTGGATTCAGGACTCCATAGTTTGGGATTTTGGGGTAACAGTGCTCTGTACAATCCAAATATAAAATATTGTGCTTCCTCTAGCAATCCCACTCATGGGTATATAGCCAGAGAAAACTCTAACTCGAAAAGGTACATGCACCCCAGTGTTCATAGCAGCACTGTTTGCAATAGCCAGGACACGGAAGCAACCTAAGTGTCCATCAACAGGTGAACGGATAAAGAAGATGTGGCACATATATACAATGGAATACTACTCAGTAATAAAGAAGAAGGAAATAATGTCATTTACAGCAACATGGGTGGACCTAGAGATTATCACACTAAGTGAAGTAAGTCAGATAGAGAAAGACAAATATCATATGATATCACTTATATGTGGAGTCTAAAAAAATGATACAAATGAACTTATTTACAAAACAGAAACAGACTCACAGACATAGAAAACAAATTTATGGTTATCAAAGGGAAAAGGGGGGGTGATGGATTAATTAGGAGTTTGGGATTAGCAGATACACACTACTATATATAAAATAGATAAATAGCAAGGTCCTACTGTATAGTACAGGGAGCTGTATTCAGTGTCTTGTAATAACCTGTAATGGAAAATAATCTGAAAAAGTATATATGTATAACTGAATCACTTTGCTGTACACTTGAAACTAACACAACATTGTAAATCAACTACACTTCAGATTGAAAAAATCATGCTTCCTTCATTATGGAACAGTAAACTATTAGCCAAAAAAAATCACATAAAAAAAAATATGATGTTCTCACATGAACTGGATAGAAGCCTTCACCTCTACCCCAGCTCCCCCTTGGGTGAAGTACAAAACTGACATGATGATGTCTTGATGGGTTGAGGTGACGAGGAAAATTGAGATCAGATTGCTCCAATGCCACTGATTTAACAAATGAGATAATGTACATGAAAACTGCCCAGCGCTCTTAAACTTTTCATCCAAATAATTAAAAAAGCAGTACTGATACCTACATTTTGGGACTCTACCTAACATTATTTTTTCCTGCCAAATTGCCATCTGAAAAGAAAATGACCTGATACAATTTTCTTATGATGCTACATTTGTTTAATATTGTTCTTTTTCTTTTTTTTATTTAAGCAATTGAACAAGATGAAGAAAACAGTGACAAACACGTAACTGTGACAGAGGCTGAAGGTGTGGCAGATCCTCAGGTGTGACAAGTTCTGTGACAGCCCCTCCTTACACCCTTCTTCTGTGGTGAGAGTGGTGAGATGGCACAGGTGTTTGCAGATGATACAGGTCTCAAGCAGGGCGAAAAGCAGAACAGATGGCGTAAGGACATTTCTTTTGCAAGCCCTCAACAATTCAACTCCACTCCTCAGAGTTCCACCCCCTTGACACCCAGCTATAGCCTTGTTTGACATGGCTAAATACCTAGCTACCATAAGCCAGTTTGTTAACCCTTTTGAGTTTTAGGTGACTCATCTCTAAACCTACCTGATAGGGGAGCTGTGAGGATTAAAAAGAGAAGTCTGTTGAATACATAAGCCATTGCATTTTATTATACATAAGAACGAGAAAGGAGCGGGTCCAGGGGAGTGTACTACTAAGAAATCGATCATGGTGTGTATAGAGCCATGGGTTGATTGATCTACCCAGGGAGAAGAATCGGAGCTACTCTACACTCAGGGGGAAAGGAGTGGAAAAACTCTGGAAACAGACAAGCCCGTTTGAGCCCTTACCCCATGCAGGGTGTTGCTCCGTTCTACTAGCTAGACCTACAGAGGAAATGGCCTCTCAGGATTGTGGTGATGGTATGCTGGTATCACGCGGGTCCAAACTCATCAAAATGGATACATTAAATGTGTGTGACTTTTTGTATATTAAGTATACCTCAGTAGGCCTGGAGAAAAAAAGATTCTTAGTTTGGTTGACCCCACACACTTCACCTTTAAAGTTGTAAGTCTGTGGATTCTGGTCAGAATAATCACATTAGCTTTCTCAGCCAGGGTTGCAGAGGTTGTCATGTTCTAGTAAGTTCATATAAGGACTTGTTTGGAATTGTTTTGCTGTGGTAATATTCAGAACGCTGCAATCCACAGGCTCAGTGAAATTACACTTCAGGCTTCCAAGCAAACCTGGGCAAGGATGGCTTTCTCAAAGGTTTCTTAAGGCATTAAGTTATTAGTAGGACAGTTTATTATTTTGTTTCTAAATTTAAACTATTTTTAATTTATTTTGGACTTATTCTGTGGACAAAAGGCTGTTTTAATGCAATTTTATTCCTCTGTGTATCTCAAATGGATGCATAGACCTTGCTCTACGAGGTTTTGTGGTTTTTCTTCAGCAACGGTGACATCTCTGTGCATCTACAGAATGTACAGAGGAATGAAATCATGAAACCAATTGAAACCAGTGAATCGATAATTAGATCAGGAACAGATTCTCTTTAGGTTTAGAGAGTCATGAGTTAATTCACTGGGCTGCATAATTTTGTAGTCTTCAGAGTATATTTTAAGCAAGTTAAGTGCACACTGGTTTCTCATTCCTTCCCCGTACATGATGAATTATGTCACTATGGGGAAAATGTCCCCTGGCTGTTGAAAACTTTGGGTGTATAAAGGGTTAAGCCAGTCACTAACTCCAGAGAGACTGGGCCTTGCTGTACGCAGGTTTACCACCTACTGGAAAACTCTAGTTCTCTCCTCATATGTTGATTCCTTTCTTTCCTTTCTCTCTAAAAATATCTTTTCTGCCTAGGAAACTCCCTATTTCCATGCAGTGATGTGTAGGAAGAGTGAAGGGGTTTACATCCCAGCCCTTCTTCCTCACTGCTGGGTGCCTGGAGGCAAGTTCTTTATTGTCTCTAAACCAGTTCGTTCCTGTAGGGTGGCATCCGTCTCTTTGTCACCAAAGTGTCCCCACCGTGCTAGGCAGTGACTAGCATGCTTGGTTTTCATCTTTGTAAAGTAGAGGTGTTATAAAGTTGTCATGAGGTTGAAATGAAGCGACATAGAAATGCGTGCCACCCTGGCACATAAAAGAGTTTCCGTGAATGTCAGGCAGCATCCGTGAGGTTAAGAGTGTTGTCTCCTGGGCCAGGCTGCACTGTCACAGCAACCCGGGGCAAGTTACACTACTCTCTGGTGCCCCATGTTCCTTTTCTGTAAGAGTATTGAGAGTTAACACTTAGACAGTACTGCAAACGCACTCTTCTAAGCTCTTTGTTTTTATTTACGTACTTAAACCTCACAGCAAACCCTGTGAGGCAGATAATATACTTACCACCACTTCACAGATGAGCTGCTAAGTGGTGGGGATGGGAATCCAGCCAAGGTAGTCTGGCTCTGACACCCTTGCTTTTAACCCCTATGCTAAACTGCCTTTCTAACATCTGTAAAATGGAGACAGTTATTTTGAAGATCAAATGAATATATGTGAAGCAGTTAGAACAGTGCCTGGCACACAGTAAGTATAGCCTGGAGTTATTATCATTGTCATGATCAGTATCACATTGCTTTCTGGTCTGAATATTTAAGGTATCTAACAGGCCTGGGCTGCAGTGTTGCTCTGTCTGCCGTTATGGTATCTGCACTTACAGAAAACATTCTAGACCCTTCACTCGTTATAACCCTTTATTTAGGACTAAAGGATTAAAGAATCTGTATCAAAATGTATAGAATTTTTGCAGGTTCTAGTGAGATATTCAATGAGTAATTTATAACATGCTGAACTTTGGAAATTCTTGCTTTTATTCAGGTGGCCATAGACCACTGGATTCAGTAATTATTTTGTCTCCTATTCCTCCATTGGAATCAATCATTTAAATATTAAGTGATAATAACTGTTAATTATACAAATTGATTGCCACATAGTTCATGATTGTTTTATCAGCAAAGTGTGATTTTTCAAAAAAAAAATAGACTGAAGAAAGCTCTTATTTAAGGTTGTGATAGCTATCATAGAAAACAGATGACCCTTTTAAATCCTTTGTGTTAGAGTTTATTAAATTTATGTATTCTCTCTTTTTTTAAACTACTTTATTATTTGCCAACTTTGCTGCTCTGCTTAGCAAAATGATCAGTAATGTATACAGATCTGAGCTGTAATTTCTGTCAGGTCAAAACGAGATAAAATCCTGGTGACCTCCCTATTCTAGTCTGAAAATTCAAGGAATTAAATATATGTAATGAATGAACCCCTTACTTCATCGATTATGTAAATATGTAATGTATTTAGTCTCATCAGAAGAGATAATTATATAAGTATAATAGATTAAGAACATATTTAAGGGAAATAACAGTCATAAATTCCACGCAGCTACGGTTTCTGCCTCCTTCCCCGCCCCCGGCCCACTTTGGCAGGACACAGTATCACGTGGTGTTTGTAGAGGATGGGTCTGTGTGACCAGTGTGGTGTATCAACACAAGTAATTCCACAGGGGAGGGGGACCGGAGCAGTGAACCCCCCTGAACTTGCACTGCCTCACCTGTACAGTGAGGGACCGGGAATCACTGAACGCTTCCTAAGGCGCTGTGATGCCCCAGCATGGTGTCTGAGGCCCGTCCTAGTGATGCCCTGGACATTAATAAACCCGCCTTTACCATCACACTTTTTATCGCGTGTACTTTTCACTGTATGTTCTTTTCTTGATCCTTTCCGCAGTTATCAAAGGGTGTATTTTTCTATTCCAACCAGTAGGAAATTTGTCATAGTTTTCTTTCTCTGGAGAAAATTGAGAAAATGAATAATAAAATGAAATTTTAAAAATTATTCATTTATTATGAACTGTCTGCTGAATTTTCCTGGACAGAATTCTACTTTCTGTGTTGGAAATAGGTAACGTATTACGCCATCCCAGTCCATCAGTGTTTTATTCTGTCACTTGGACTTTGTGTTTAAAGTAACAAAAAAAAATTTATGAATTTCTATTCAAGATTTAAGTTTTGAAGAAATGAATCTATTATGTAGTAATCAATACGCATTTACCCGAATACCCTGAATTTGTATTGAAAAGCATTCTGTTATTACAAAAGTGCTTTCATGAAAGGTGGATTCTTTCATCCTGTCTTTCCTTCCCTTGATAGCGATTTTTGCATGGTGTTTTAGAAAAGGTGATTTTTAAGGTTATGATAATGCAGAAAATGCTTCCATACATAGAACTGTGCTCTTTCACCTTATGTCATAAAGGCTGTTCATTTAGTTTGCAGTTTTTCCTAAGGAAATTCTGTCCAAGTTTCATTTCACCACTGAAAGAATGGGCGAAACATTTCTATGACTCCATTTATAAAGGAAACAGACTTTTCATTTACATTCATAACATTTGTCTTCTCAAATACTGAAAATGATACAAATAGCTTTAATTATGCATTACAGAGATTTTTTTTTTCGAAGCAGACCTTGAAATAAGGCTCTTAAATAACTCTTCTGATGGTTACACCTTAATCTTTTATTTTTTTCTGGCCTAATAGTGTTAGGTAAACTGTTTATAATTAATTTCACATAGATAAATTAAGTAGTCCATGAATGTGAAAGTCTAGATCAAGGGCTGTTAGTTATCTTGCTTCTCCTGCCATAACAAAGCTCTAAAAATATATTAATAAATTCATGGCTTTTTTGAATTAAATCACTAAATTACAGAACTGTGAAAGGAACCCCCCAGAGAACATCTGGTTTAGTGTGGTATTTCCAAAGAGGACTGTCTTATAAAACTATCTAGGATGTACGGGCATCTCTCCGGGATTAAAGTTCTCTAGGGAATGAAGAAGCTTTCATAACCCTCCTTGAAAGCCTCTTTTGATAGTTATATGTAAGGAGTGCTATAGAATTGATTATCTTGTGAAAACGCATCTAGAAATTATGCAGAAACCAGAAAATCAAGATAGCAATATTCCTTTTTAAATTATAAGATGATTTAATTATAAATAAGAAATAATTGAGTCAATCTGAAACCCATTTTTTAAAGTAATAGCATTTTGTGTTTAAAATACATAATTTGTAAACCCAAGTTATCTGGTTCTATTAAAAATGTATTTCCTCAAGAAAGAAAAGTCTCTATTTAGGATCCTAAGCAAAAAACTCATGTTCACACAGAAACCAAAAAAATAATCGAGGTCTCTTAAATTTCCTGTACTCAGTTCTACCGTTTTTTTGCTGATGCTATTATCAGTTGTTTTTTAAAAATACATATGGCGCCCACAGACAGAAGGAAAGACTCTCTCTCCAAATTGGAGTCTATGGAAGTTTAGCCCGGTTGCTTTGGAGCCTGTGCTGGTGAGAAAAGGTAACAGGCTCATTCTCACTCGCCAAATTAGTTAGCTCACGGTGCTTTCCTCCTGTGTGCCGCCCCTGCCTGGCCCCATCCCACAAGTGCCCTCTATTACACAGGGCTGCCACACCGGGGAGCAGAGAGAGATGGGGACCAATCCATCACACTACTGAATAAGCAGCCACGGAGCAGGTCCAGAGCTTGCAGTGTCATTAACACCCTCTCTCCTATAGCAGGACAATATATTAAACACTGTGAGGATGACAGGGATGGAGAGAGAAGAAATCCTAGTTGGTCAACATAAATGAATTTTCTAGATAACAGAAACATATTCCTTTAAGTGTCAGAACATTTAAAGAATGTTAATAATTTTTGTGTAGAAATTTCCCTGAATAATTTCCTTGCCTTCATAGTTTAAAGGAGGATCCTTAACACTGCTTATCCTCTTTTACTCTCTAGTCTTGATTAAAAGAGCATCTTCAAGACTGGCTCGTGTATTCAGCATTCTCTCAGGTTATGGGCTCCATTAAAATCCTGACAAACCAATACACCCTAAGGAGGACGGCTAGGATGGTACAAGGATCTAAAACCAAACTCAAGTGGGCCCTTATTAATGCTTGGCAATCTGATTCTACTTTCCTTGTCCGGTTGCCTTTTCTTTCAGGTCAGGAGTTGAGAAACCACAGCCTACTGCCTGTTTTTGTAAATAAAGTGTTATTGGAACACGGCCATGCTCATTCATTTACATACCGTCTCTTGCTGCTTTTGTGCTAAAACTGCACACTTGGGTAGTTGCACCAAAGACCACACGCCCCACTGAGCCTAGAATGTTTACACTCTGGCCCTTTACAAAAAAAGTTTGCCAACCCTTGGAACTGAAAGGACCATTACATGCCTTCTTTTCTTATACTTCCAGGACCTTCTCACAGTCCTTACTCTCAGCTAATCACCTGACTTCTTATTTCTGAAATAGAGGCCTTCAGAAAAGAATTTCCTCGTTCCCACCACCAGATATGCTAACCTACCGGCGTGTTCCCCCCATACTCCACCTCCCCTCCTATTACCGTGAGTGAAATACTCATATTCATGTTTCTGAGAGTAGGTCTTGATGCTCTTTCCTTCTCAAGGACATTTCTCCTAAAAATGCCCTCTCTCTTGCCCACATCATCAACTTTCCCTCTACACTGTATGATTTCTAATAAAGATAAATGTGCTGGAATATCCCTCACCCTAAACAAGCAAGCAAAGCCCCCTGCAACATCACTCTTTAACTAGTGCCCCATTTCTTTTTTTTTAAATTATTTATTTATTTAGGCTCTGCTGGGTCTTAGTTGCGGCACGCGGGATCTTTTTTTGTTTTAGTTGCGGCAGGCGGTCTTCTTAGTTGCAGCATGCGAACTCTTAGTTGCGGCATAGATGTGGGAGTTCCCACACTAGGGATGGAACCCGGGCCCCCTGCACTGGGAGCGAGGAGTCTTACCCGCTGGACCACCAGGGAAGTCCTAGTGCCCCATTTCTTGAAATAAAACTCCTCAAAAGAGTTGTCTTTCATTCTCTGTTAAAACCATGTGAAGAAGGCTTTTTTCCCCCTACCACTTTTTTTCTCAAAAAAAAAAAAGTTACATTCAAAGTCACCAGTTACTTTTGTTAAATTCAGTGTCAGTTGTTTTGAACTCCTTATTTGATGTTTCAGCTGCGCTGGATACAGTTTTTCACTCCCTCCTCCTTGAAACACCGCTGTCACTACTCACTGGGTTCTCCTCCTAGAGCCCCTCCTCCTTATTCTCCTTTTCAGATTACTCCTCATCTTCCCAATATCTAAATATTAGACTCAGCTCATGGATTTCTTCTCTTCTCTGTTTATGTCACTCCATTGGTAACTTCAGTCCTTCCTCTGGTTTAAATACCATCTACATTCTGATGACTCCCAAAGTCCTATCTCCAGCTTAGACTTCTCTGGACCTCCAGACGGCCAACCTGGCAGTTCCACTTGGATGTCTAATAGGCATATCCCTTACTAGATCTCCTCCCCAAGTCTCCCAATCTCAGGAAATGACAACCCTACCCTTCCAGTGACTCAGGCCAAATATCTTAGAGACCAATTCTGCTAGCCCTTCCTTTGAAACAGATCCAGATTCTAATCACTTCTCCCCATCTCCACCGCTACCACAAGTTCCAAGCCATTTCTTGTCTGAAGACCGATCTCCTAATTGGTCTTCTAGCTTCAACTGCTTCCCCTGCCCCCCACTTAACAGTGTTTTCTCAACCCAGAAGACAGAACGATCCTGTTAAAATGTCAGATTATTCCAGTCCCATGTTCAAAACATTCCTAAGTATTTCCGTCTTGTTCAGAAAAAGAATGTAAACCTCTTACACATCCTGTAAAGAAGCTGCATGTTCTGGTCGGCTTCACCTTTCTGAGCAGTCCCACCGGGCTCTCCCTTACCAGCTCTGCTCCAGCCCTGCTGTACTCTTTGCTCTCCCTTGAACATGCCAAACACACCCAAGCCTCAGGGCCCTTGCACTTCTGTTCCTCTGCCTGTAACGTTCTTCACTTCCTTTATATCTCCATTCAAATGTCAACCAAAGAATCCTTCCCTGACATTTCTATCGTAATAACATTTCTCTGTCCCTTACCCTGCTTTGTTTGCCTTCATATCATATATTACCATCTGCTGTTTCATATCTGTATGTTATATAATCCACATCCCCTGGTGAATATAAGCTCCATGACATGTGGGACTTTGTTTTTATTATTATTATTGACCACTGTATCCCTAGAACCTATAATAAATCTTGACACGTGGTTGTTGTTCAAATAAAATCAGTTGAGTGAGTGACTGAGTGAATGAATGAGTAAATAAAATAGGGAGCTAGGGGAACGTACATGGGAAATGCAAAAAGGAGGATATCATAAATAGTGGTATTTAAATATTTGGAAGTTTGTCATATTGGATAAAAAATAGACATACTTTCAATTGCTTTAAAGGCAATACTAGTACTCATGGGTTGAAGTTCAGTGGTTTCAGAGTTTTGTCTAGCATGATAAGGGACTTTCCAATAATTCTGGCTCTCCAGCACTGCACAGGCTGTCTTAAGATAAACTGAGATCCTTGTCCTTGGAAACCTTGGAGACAAACTGGAAGACTACTTGTGAAGGATGCTATAAACATAAATGTCTGACTTTGGTGGAGGAATTCCACTTGCTGTTCCATGGGAATCTGATTTGGGCCACGTCAATGATTTTGTTTGTTTGTTTGTTTCCTTCCTATTTGTTGGAGAAACTGCTAGTTAAGGTGATGTCCTTGCCCTTAGGAATAAATACTTAGTCATTGCTTTGAATGGATGGTTCCATTTTTCTGATGCCCACTCAACAAAATGTGTGTTTTTAAGTACAAACTGTTAAGACCCTGAAGCTGTGATCACTTGCTGCCCCCTTCTCCATATTTGGTCATGTTGCTGGGTCCGTTCGAATCCTATAGACTGTATAGGGTAAAACAAAGACTTGATAGTTTTGGCTGTTCCTGCCAAGAGTAACTTCTGATTTCCTTTTAGATCGTGTCCTGATATGTCAGTGTGAACCATTTCTGAAAGAATTTGAGCAGAAACAGTTCATAATGTGTGTGATATAACCATTTTTTCTTTCTGATCAAAGTCCTAGATTCTCCTTCTTCATATTATTATTATTTGGTACTTGGGTATAATAAAAAGTATGATGCTTTGTGGACCATTTCTAAACCCTGATGAAATTTGAAGCTTTCTTTTTGCAGTTTATTTTTAATAAACTTTTCCACCATATTTTATGCAACATTGGAGGTATTTTACTAATAATGCCCCATAGTAACTTTCCAGTTATGAAAAAAGAAGAATTACCTTGTGATCGTCTTGTGAACTCTGTATTTGTACATGGAATGAGCTGGTGGAGCTAAGGAATTAGGAGGTTATGTACTGTTATTTTTAGTACTCTATCACTTCACCCTTATTGCCAGAGTAGTTCCTGGCTAACTTTCCCATGAGTTTTTAACCTCTTGCTGGGCTTATGTAACAGGAAACAGGCTGTCAGGAACAAATAGTGGCAGATCAGGAGCACCCTTTAGCAGCACATGATTTAGTTTGCTCTGCCTTTCACTCTCTTAAAGTAGACTGATAAATGATCTCACTTTAAGTCTTTTGGTGCGGCATTCCTAGGTTAAGATAATACAATTTCAATTTTGGAAAGGCAAAATATTTTACCAAGACCATGATTTAATCCAGGCGACAGAGAAGATGAGTTTGTTATAAGGTGAACTTTGCAGTGGTGTCATGTCCTGGGACTGTGGATTTAAGTATATCTTTGCTTTTTCTCCAACTCTTAAGGCCGGGGTGATATGCAAACTTCAGGAGAGAGATGATATCGGGCGAATTGAACTGGTCCAGAAGCTGGCAAGAGAAAACTGTCAATTTTTGCAGACGGACAAAAAAGAACAGGAGAAGTCTGAACATGTAAGCCCTTTTCCTCTTGGGGATGCGGGTTTGAAGGGGTGGAAAATGTTTCTGCCTGCTTGTATGTTTGAAGGAAAGAATATTTTATTTTAAGTTCTTTAGGTTTGGGGTTTTTTCCCTCCAAAAGCATGCTTTTTAGTAAAAAATGACAACTACTATAATTTTCTAAGCCAGTGGTTTTGTAAGAGATTTCTTCACAGAAGTAAATCATGTAGAAATATAAGAACGTATGGGAGCAAATATGAATGCATGCCTATTTGATGGCTTTCAGGTTTGACTTGGGGGAGTTTCACCCCATCAGATAGTTTGTGGAATATGAGTTTTGAAAGAACATTGCGATCTGTCTTATCTGTCTCACAAGAGACAGATAAGAATGGACGAACATATTCTAGATGCTCACACTAAGTGAGCGAGTCAGAAGGGAGTTTTCCCAGTATCTTGTGAGCGTTCGTGTTCCAACAAGAGTTATATTGTTTGGATGTAGTTAAACTGGAGGAAAGGGACGCTCTGCTCAGTTCTCCTGAAAGCAGTTATTCAGATTGAGCCTTAGAACTGAGAACGCTGCCGTCATGCTAGGGAGACAATGGGACCACTTTCTTCTGCTTTACATTGTTGTCTGTTGACTTCTTGTTGTTTGTAAGGCTTCACTCTCAGTGCTAAGCTCTCCAGGATTGCTCATGAAGGGGAAAATTCCTCAGTGTTTATGAATATGTCTTTTCTCTGACTTTAATTTTTCCTTGGAGTTTTATTTTCAACCCTTTCCAAGGGGGAAACATATTGTTTCATGCTTTTTCTGCTGCAAGGCCATCAGTAGAAATGCCAGGGATTTACTGAGCTGGAGAGGAGGTGAGAAGTCCAAGGATGGCACGCTGTTTAGTTTGATAACGTAACCCGTCTCTAACCATTCGGCAAGTCGTTAGCATTGGTGTCTCAAGGGGGAGAATAATTAGCAGTTTCAAAGCCTGGTGATCGCAGTTATCCTAGAGGTGACCATTGGCTTTAAGTGCGAGTGGAGTTCTCAGGAACCTTCACCTCGGTAGGTACTACTGAAAAGTTAAGGGACTTGTTTGAATTGTTAAAAAACACCCTGAAGGTTGACTGCATGTATATCTAAGACTGACTCCTAACTTCTTCTGCGTCCTTAGAATATTTGAATATCCTGGTTCATGTCCTAAATTTCTCAAAACAGTATTCCTTTCGATTCATTTTAATTAGAAGAGCAGTAGTTTTCATATGCTACGTTTTATTGATTTCAAGGTGCACTTTCCCCGCACATCTTAGCATGTCTGAAATCAGGATGAGTCTTAAAGTTGATGGTAGGAAAACATGTCCTAGTTTAACTGGGAACACTTTTCTTTCTTAGTGGTCCTTAAAATGGATGACATATTTTACAATGGATTGCATACTCAATTCAGTGGATCGGTGACAACCTGAGGGGAGGGCGAGATCTTTTAAAATCAAACCAATAGGAGATAGAGTACCACTTCACCAAGATTAGAAATCATCAGCCTTAGGCCACAGACAGCTTTATGCTTATTAAAAAGGTACCTGTGTTGCCTTTGCCTTATTAGTTGAATCCAGAATATTATAGTTACAGCTAATGAGAGTATAATACACTCCAAATATATAGTAACAGAAATCTGAACTTGCTGCTCTTTATTATAAGGACTTTTACCATGGAACGGAAATTTAGTGGTGGAAGGTTTGCTTACGGTTTCCTTACGTAACTCTGCTGGCGGTTGTGTACTCACTATTCTCTTTAAACCTTCATTTTAAGATTGTAAAAGAGAGCACTAAGGTTTTTTTTACTTCTTGCATGAATGTCATAATGTTGATGCAATACAGCTCTGAAGTGTGTACATTTCTGAGAGGAAAGATGATGTATAAATACATATTGGAATGATGGTCTTTTCTGTGTAGACTTTTCCTACTGAAGCTGAAAGTCAGGAAAGGTGACTATTAAGGATCTTTCTTCCTTAGTGATAAATACAAACTTAGCCATTTTGTGGTCTCCCTCCTGCAGGGTGACACCGTCTGAACTGATCAACCCTCAGGGCTGAGACTTCCATAGTACTCTACCAAACAGAATATTTGATACTAGGTGCTTCTACTTTTTACAATAATTTATAAGGAATGAAAATCATCTGGTAGCTTTTTTCACTCTTTTATGCCTTAAGCACTTGGTATAAAGATACCTTTGCTTGCCCCCTGAATTCACAGTGTCCATGAGATGATTGCAGCATTTTCATTTTTCCTGCCCTCATTTTCTCTTTAATAGCAGTCATCTGTTCTTGCTCATGAAAACGCAGTTATAACACACAGAATATACAGAGGAAATTGCAGTTTACTTAGTGTAAACCCAGTCTGCAGTTTCCTATTCTTATAACAATAACGACCAAACCCTAGAGTTACATGCAGATTTCCTTTCTTTTGTGATTCTCAAATGCGTCAACTACCTCATCTACCATTCCTGGGCCAAAATTATTTAAGTGCGCAGTGGTAAAATTTGAGTTAGAATCCCAGTTGCCTATTGAGTCATTCTTTTCACTAAATGACTTTGTTTCTCCAGTCCTAGAATGTCACACCCCCTTTTGTACATGTATGCCAAAATGAGACAACTACTTTGAGGTACTACTGCATAGAGATAGACATGAATTTGATGGAATAAAGCTTTTGTTGCTGGTACATCTTGTTACAAATTGAAGGGGCTTCGAGATTTCTGAGTGGGCATATCTAATATCTTTTTAAACTGGTAAGTGCCATGATTAGGTTATAAATGGATGTAATTAGAGAAACACTTGACTCTATGCTTTTGCCAAGGGGTTTCTGAAACTTAAAAAAAGTTAAATGTGTAATTATCACAAGTTTCTCAGCAAGCACTTAGTTTTCCGATTTTATATTAACAAGCTGTAGGCAAAATCAGCCAGCACTCATTCCTAAGTGTTGAAAATTATGTGAGAACTTTAAGAAGGGGACAGAAATGGCTATTTCTTATAAACATTATGAGAGTGAGATTTAACATTTGGTCATTAATTCTCTAAAGAAATTGCCTCTTATGTGGGCATCATATTTTCTAGGCTTAATTCTATGATTATATCCACAGAGGAAGGGGCACGTGTTACCAAATGGGGACTTTTGAGCTTGAGCTTGAAGAATGACTAATGGTCATAGAAGGGCAGGACCAGGGAGAACACTTAAGGCAGAGGGACCAGCAGGAAGGCACATGAGTTGAGCCCTGGGCAATTCTTAGGAAATGAGGTGGGGTGAGGTGGGCTGTAAGTTGTGAAAGACCTGGCAATCCACTCTAAGGAGTTTAGACTTGCCTTTCTGGTAAAGGAAAACCATCAAAGAAGGGAAGTGGCATAATCAGATGTGGTCTTTTTAAGATCTCTCTGGCATTGGTTTAGAGGAAAAATTGAGTGGGGAACAGGGACATGTTGGAGAGAACCCTTAGAGAGCTATTGTTGTGAGTCAGGTGAGAGATGTAAGCCTGAAGCAGGGTGGCAGCTCTGGGAAATGAGAAGGCCACAGATGTTGACCCATTTAGATGGTAAAATTGGCAGAATTTGATAATTCTGCCAATTATCAATGGGGGATAATGGGGGAATGTGTGTGCTAATTTATACTAAGCAGTTTTTGAATTTGTTATTGCGGTTTCCTGGTGCAGACATGAGAAAGTTCTGTTTATCACCAGAATGGTTGGTCACCTTTGCCAAAAAGCTACATAGACATTTACCTTGTTTTGTTGTCCTGCAGTGTGTTTCAAGTGTCTGAGATTTATGCTACAGAACACTGTTTACCTCATTAACAAATTGTTTGACGGAGTTTCTGGCTAACAGTATGGAGACTACTTCTTCTGAGACCCAGATACTTGGACAATCCCTTAAGCACAGAGAGTCTCTGGTAACCTCAAGATGAACTAAATTATTTGGCCAAAGCTTTGGCATTGGCTGCAATGATGTGTGTGCCTCCTTCAGAACTAACTGTGATTTTAGAGATGCTCTCCTGACCCACAGTCTGAGTTGGTGTTTCTATACTGTTATTCTAGAATACTCTTGGTCGTTTATTCATTCAATACACCTTTATTGAAGCTGATGTTGTTGGGGATCCAGAACAACTGTGGTGGTTCCTACCTGAAGGCGTATAGTCAGGTTGTGGAGAAAAGATACTGACACACATAACAGCAATACAAGGAGGCAGTGGTGATAATCCCCAGAGAGATACATGGGTGTCAGAGGAAAAATTTACACCTGGGGAAACAGGATTCTTTCTCATGGCAGAGGTTGAGTTTGATGTGGACCTTAAAGTAGGTTTTAGGTTGGATTTAAACAATCCAAACTGAAGAATAGCATTCCTGGAGGAAAGAATAGCATTAGAAAATGCACAGAAATATCTAAAAATACAAGGTATTTTTTTGGAAATCAAAACCGTTCTGTCACCAGGGTACCAAGAATGGGGGTACGGGAGATGGTGACAAGGATTCAGGAGATGGACGAGTTAGTGAGAAATGAGATTGGGACCAGACTGTGGAGGATTTTGAGGGCTGAGACGTTTCACTTCATTCTAGAAATAATGAAGAGGCATTGACTTGTTTTGTTAGTTTTCGTAAGAAAGTAGGATGAGGGGGCCCTTCTGTGAGGTAAACGATATTATTTCAGTGTGATGAGTCAGAAAGCTGAGGCTGGTGAGTGATCAAGCAGAGATGGGCTAAGTGTGAACTCAAGTCTGACTACCCCTGGGTGGCATCTTCTCTCAGCTGTCATCACCGGAGGGACGCCTGGTAGGAGGACAGGAAGCTGAGATGACAAGAATCATGATAGTCCTGAGAAAGAGGGACCACTAGGAGGACAGCCCTGAAGGAAAGACAGACGGCTACATATTGAAGGGATGGGGGTGGTGAAGTGTGGGAAGGAACAATGAAAAGGGAATGCTAAGCTACTAGCTTATTCTGAGTCCTGACTTTTTAAAGTGTATAAACTGTTCACATTTAGTATCTGTGAAATAGCTGGGTTAAAGTACACATCTAGATGTGGGTGCTGTTTAATGGCATACCACTGCACTGTTTACCAGAAAACCGAAACTCAGTTTTTGCTGAAATGTCGTTTATGCTTTGTAGTGTATTAACCTGTAGAGTAGAAATACTAACAAGCAGCTCCTGAACTTGACTTCCTAATTTCCAAACTGCAGAGATGAAGGTCTATAAAACGTATGTGAGAGCCGTGCTAAGTGATGCTTTCCCTAGGGACCCTGTCTGTATCCCTCCCTCTCCCCACCCTGCTTTCTTCAATTCCTTTGTTATGTCTGGGGACCCACCCTACTTCCTTCCCCTTTTCCAATTCACTCATGAAATATGGGTGGGAAGGGGATTTTACACGTTCTGAAAATGAATCTTGGCATAGTCTGCTGCCAGGGTCGGGTCCCTATCTCTCAACTTCAACCGGAATTTCCTTTCCCCCGTTTCCTGCAGCCTCATCCTGGACTCCTGCTTGCGTCAAAGGGTTTGCTGGTTGTGGATTACTAGGGCAGAAGTGGGTTGGAGTACTCTGACCACTGCTACTTTTATTGCACACACTAGAAGTTGGTCTCTGCATTTCATTTGGTCTATTGCTTAAAAAAAAAAAAAAAAAAAAAGCAGCTTAATATAAAGTGAAAGCCCTCTTTATACTCTACGTGAAATACTAAAAGGAAATGGTTTTTATCATTCTGTAGTCACACTTGCATTGTACATCTAAGCGAGTAAAATTAAGACCAATCACGGCATTATTTGAAGTTCACCGGTAATTTAGTTTAACCAAGAAACTAAAGACAAATAGAACGTTATAACATTATTACTTAGTATGGAAAGCCAGAATTCAAATGTGTTAGGCAAGTCATAATATATTAAGTTGCCCACTGCTGAGAAATTCTGTGTAGAAACCATGTATTTCTCTTAATGACAAAATCCTGACTTTGTGTTGGTTTGGTACTAACCATACATATGTTTTTAGAGGAAATTGGCTTCCTTGAGTGAGTTGTTTTAGTTCGTTTTTAATCTGGATTAATTTGGTCACAGAGTAACCACGAAAGTGATAGAAGATAGGTCTTGCCTCCAAGAAGTTTACAGTCTAGCTGAAGAAACAAATTCACACTTGGAGAACAAGTGAACCATTCAAGACAGTATTTAACGAAGTGTTTAAACAATTTCCCAGGCCTTCAGGGAGAGGGAAATACCTCTGGTAGACCTATTCACAGTTGCAGCAATCTAAAAAGACGTTCTTCTCAGTTTTCAAAAGCAAGGTTTACAAGTCTGGTTCACTTTAAATTCTGCTTTTGTTTCGTTTTTTTCCTTGCAGAAAAATGGCAGCCAGTGGACGTCAGTGCTGTGCTCGTGCTGTCTGGGGGGCCATCTGCCCATTAGCTGGATTTTTAGGTTCTCACAGAAAGCCCACTGCAAGTCTCAACGTTTTTAAAATATTAGTTTCAGTTTTTAACGTTTTTAACATTTTAAGCAGAGAGGAACTTGTCATTATGATACTCATTTATTTTTCTGAAAATATTCAAGTTTCTTTTTTAAAGGCCCAGTTAAGAACATGGACACTGTCTCAGTTAGTTTGATTTATCAAAGCCATATTCTCAATGGATCTTGGATTCCCTATGGTACAAATGCTGCTCCCCAGGTTTATTAATTTCTTCTACTTGTAAAAATAAAATAGCCATATCATCTTTAGTATGTCTAAGAAATCATGAAGGTGAAATATTGGAAAATAGGTTATTTTTCTTTGACTTTTGTTCCTCTCAGTGGTGAACCTCACTCCAGACCCCCGGCAACCTTATATTCTTTTTTTCTCTATCCCTATCAAGGCCTGGTCTGCATTAATATAGCAATATTAATACCTTGTAGGTTGTTGTCTGATCAGGTAACACTAGAAATCTTTGGTGGTTTGGTTTCATTTGAATTTCTAATGGGTGCTTTAAGACAAAAGGGTGGAGAAAAGATGCACAGACAGATGGACAGTCCTTCACAGAGAGATAGACAGTACTTTGTGACAACTGTGTACCACTGAGGCTCAGAGAAGTAAAACATGGAGACATCAAGGAGTATGGAGACATAGGTACCAACATACACTGTGCCTTGATTCCCCAAAGACTGCCCTGATACATCACTGCTTTTGGGGAGGTAACATTGCAAGAAATTCAGAGGCTGAGTTCACAGTTACCTGCATGCTAAGTTCCAGGGTGCTCTGGGAGCTTGTCACCGGGAGCTCAGCTGGTCTAGGGAGACAAGCATGTGTCCCTGAGGAAGAGAAAGAATCTGAAGAGTCAGAAGAGCTACTAGGAGAAGTGAGGAAGAATGGGCATTCCAGGCAGAGGAGAGAGCATGGGTGAGGACCGGAAGGGCCTGATGCAGAGAGCCCTGCAGGCAGAACTACGTGGCTGGAGCCAAGGGGTCAGAGGGCGGGGAGGGCCAGAGGATGCAAGGCATTACCTAAAGGCCTAGCCAAAAACGGCATGCTAAGAGCGATACAGAGCTTTTATGAAGAATGTAAACAAGAGAGAGAAAGATGATTAGATGCGAATTTTTGAGATTCCTCTGCTGCCGTGTGGGGATGGGTTTGCTAGCAAAGAATGGGTCACGCTCTCTCCTTTCAAAGCTTTCTGACCCTCCTTTCCTCATAGTCCTCTCTTGGTTTTACTACATAAAACAGGAACCAGCATAAACATTAAAGCTTTGCTGTGAAGACAGAATGTCCAATGATAGCTCTACTCTTACTTATTTAAATATACTACATCATCATTTTTCTTTAAAAAGTTGACTTTGATTCAGTCCTGCTTTTATAGAAATGAATTTTGAACTTGCATGTAATGTGAATACGCTCTGTTAATTAACACCCCACAGGCGTGTATGTTCACATTAAATGTACTTACTCTGCTGCACGGTATTTGCTGCAGATTGATTCAGCCAGAGTTTGGTGATTTCTGAGAGATTCAGATACTTCAGTTGATAAAGATGAGGAAAAGAAATTTATAAAAGATTTCCATGTGGGATGCAAAGAACCTTTTTTTCCTTTTGCATTGGGAAGTGGGTGGAAAGGAAAAATTCCATCTGGCATACAGCAGCACTAAATGTTGTTTTAAGATAGCAAAAATAGAAGATTGCTGAAAATATCATAACAGAACATAACAGACTGTGGGCAAATGTACAGTACATATTTTTCTAATAAATCATATTAAATACCCATATTTTACTTAAAACATGACCATGTTCTTATTTGTCGTTATATAAAAATTTGTCCTTAATTTTTAAAAAATCACCCACTCCATTACTGAAGCAAAAAAAGACTTGTTGTTTGGGTCTGTAGAAGTTAATGCTGTCACACTTAGGTTTACCTGGGATAGGTTTTTGTGGCTTTTTTTCTTTCTTTCTTTTTTTCTTTTCCAATCTTTCCCTCCTGTATTAAAAAAAAAAAGGAGAAATAAGATATGACATGTCTGTTCGTTTATTGTACATTCGTACATAACTAAGTGAACAAGGCTCAACAGTTTTAACAAAGCCTTGTAAGTGTCCTCTTTGTTCAGGTTCCAGGAATGGCTGGGCATGATTGAGGTGAGCTGAGTCAGAATAAAGGATCAGGGGCTCCTCAAGATCCAAGAAATAAAGAGAGGGCGTGAACAACAGTGATAATAAGACAATTAAGATGAGCAGGAAGTGGCTTGGGGGTAGGGATTTCTAAGGAAGGTCTGTTGAAAACTTAATGAGTCGCAGAAGCATATCTTAGTGACCTCCCAGGTGGGGGTGGGGTGGAAGGTGTCCACGTAAAATTTGACCTTGTGAGATCAAAATCACACGGATGACTCGTTAAACCTTGCTTGATCTTGCCTTGGGTAGGATCTATAGAGGCAAAACAAGCTTTATATTGATACTCTTGTGCATAAAGAATTCTAATGATCCCCAAATGGTACAATGCATAATAAAATCCCACACTGAATTTTATGGTTGATGGATGCTATCACTTTCTCCCTGCTCAGTGAACTTACTGTTACTACAAGTCGGGGGATTGTGATGATGTGTTATTTTTTGCAATCAATCTGAGTATCCTGGAGTTTTCCTCTGAGAATCATAGGCATTGGAAAGAACTTCTCTGATGTGATGCGTCTTCATTGGGTAAGAAAAAGTTTCACCCAGAAACTGGCACCTGCTAAATAGGATTATAAAGAGTATCCTCTGAAATGGGCAATAAGTACTTTGCACTCCATTAATTCTGTCGGAAGTTCATTAATCACAAGGAGATGTTGAAATATTTCCATTGATAATATTCTTCTAGTAAAATGTATACCTTTTAGCCTCTGTTATCAGAAGCAGAAGATCATTAATTAAAATAGTCATTATCGGAGATCCTTCAGGTTTGTTAGGGCAAGGTGTAATTCAGTCTTTGTGCTTTTAACTCTTTGTGTTTCTGAAGTTATATTTTGTGGGACTCTAATGGAGACTAACCTGACTGAAATGACCCTTGCTCCAGTAAAGCATTTCTGCTGAACTACTTCTCTCCTACTAATTAGCACTTATCCCGTCAGAAAATTAACACAGCAAGTCCTGAAAGCAGGCACAGTTTTGTCAACAAAAATAAATGGGAGCATTCAGTGCTTCTCATTAAACACTCATAGGGAAGCACAGATCTAAAAATGATCTCCGTGTTAAAACAATACTCAGATATCACTCTAAAATCATGGGAACCGAGAGGGTAATTGAAGCCATGGAGATAATACTGTCTCCTCTCGTAATTTGTATGACTGGAATCTTAAAAGATGTACGTGAATAGAACTACAGGATATAGAATGGCAGGGACAGAGCACGCATGGCCCAAGCTGGTGCTGATTTCTACCTACAGGTTTGAGGTTAAGGGATACACCGAGGTGGAGAAAGGAAGCTTTTGAGCTTAGATGAGACAGAATTCTAACTAACCCTTAAAATCCAAGAGAAGAAACTTTGGAATAAAGTAGAGAGCCAATTTTATTCTGATTGTCTTTTAAGGAATATACCTGAATGCCAGATGCTTGCGGGCAGACACCTTTCATGACTCGTTGAACTGTTAAATGCCATTTCCATTGTAATTTGTCAATCTAATCTGACTTGTATCCCAATTTTAAGTAGACCCCACATCTGTCCCAAGTCAGTAAATCTCAAATTCCTGTCCTTCAGTATTACTCATAATCTTGGCATATGGAGATGTGCAGAGACCTGAGAAAATTTCGCCACACCCTGGAAAAGTCCTTCTTAATAAAGATCTGACTGGCCCTAGGTGTAGTCAACATCTGCAGCTGCTTATTCCCCTGGCCCCAGCCTCTGTGGTTTGCCATTTTTGCATCTTAGCTCTGACTTCTATTTTCATGTACCACACCTGGCTATGCCAGAATCTCTGGGGAAGAGTGTAGTGACTTTTGTTGACCCCATTTTGGCCTAAACCTAAGTTTTGAGAGGGCTCCAATCCAGAAGAAAAGCCAAGAATGGTGTCTTTTCCTTCTGAATGATAGAGCGTGGCAACTGCAGACCTCCCAGTCTGGGGGACCCTAGAAAGAAAAGAAAAATTAGGTAGCACAGGCCTATGGAAGACTCAGAGAGAATTAACTGTGTATTCCTTAGCTGGATATGGTGACCCACCGACTCCGGGGAATTCAGTCACTTACCTAACTGCAGTGAGGTCTTCAGACAGACACCAGCATCCCTCATCAATCAGACACTTAGCTTCTCCATCATTAGAAGTTTATTTCAGATTCCGGTGTTTGAGCTCATAGAGATGATTAGAAAGAATCCTACTAGATGAAGATGGAGACAGCCAGATAGCTGTTTAGCTTGCTGCTACCAGTAGTGGGTATTCAGCCATGGCACATAAAGTTGACTTTGTCTAGGGCCTAAATAATTTTTAATTTCAGTAGAACTTTCTCCTTTTCATATATAGAGCAGATTTTTAAAGTACTTGGCTAAGATTTATTCTTGCCTATATTCATTGAGAAAAGCACTTGTTAAGCACTGATGAACACACACAGTAGAACAGAGACATAAGTGAGCAAGATCTGATTTGAGCACCCAAGCCACCCACTGTTAATGAGGGAGAAAGATGAGAAAACAAAGACATGAGAGTAAAGAAGGGCGGTATGCAGACAGAAGAAAGTAAGGGGTGTACTCTGAATAAGGTGTTTGTTTCTAGAAAATTGTTTCTTTGCCTTCTGGTGAGGCATTTGCTCAATTAAACATCATCTCTTTTACTTCGTGGGTTCTGACCACTTAAGGACACAAATCATAAATGGCAGATATCACAAATCTCATATCTAAAGAGAGTTACATATTGTTGGTGTTTACCATTTTCCTCTCTCCCCATTTTCTAGTTACAAAATGTATTTTAATTAGAATACTGTATATAGTTCTTGTCCTGTTTTACTGATTGAATTTGTTTTTGAAAACAAGCTTCATTCTTGAGGTTTATAGGTGTTTGACAGTCGAGAACAAGGCATCAGGCAACTTGCAGGAATTTATAGCACATTTCTGTTAAAGACTGTTTAAAATTGTTCTACTAATAGTAAAGTAATACATGCCTTTTGTAGAGAATTTAGAAATCATGGAAAGCTACAAGTAAGAAAAGAAAAATTTAGTGAGAACTAACTACGATTTCCTCTCACCTTCCCAATTATATCAGTGTATACATTATGAGGCTTTCCTTACGTTTCCATACCATACTTCACTTACTCTTCCCATTTGGGGGCATATAGGTTTTCAAATTTTTGCTGTTATAAGTGATCTGAGATGCACATCTCTAAAAAAATCTTTATCTAAATTTATATTTCTTAAGGATAAGTTCCTAGCTGAGCAATTACTACTCACAGGTATGAACTGTGTTAATCTCTTTTATGTTTTTCGCTCAGCTACGCTCCATAAAGCTTGTTCCAGTTTTCCCATATATTAGCACTACATTAAAGTCCTTATTTTGTAATACCCTCACCCACATTGATTATTATGATTCTTAGAAGGAGGAACTAAGTATTCTTGTCAGGCTGTTGGGAAGGACTAGTATTATCTTGTTCAAATTTACATTTCTTTTCTAGTGAGGTTGAATACTTGCAGTTTATATCAATCCAGTTATATTTCTTCTGTAAATAATCTATTCACCTCCTTTGCCCATTTTTCCATTGGGATTTTTCTTATTGATTTGAATAAGCTTTTTATATGTTAAGGGCATTAATCTTTGTAATATTTGTTATATGTAGTTTTGCCAAGTTTGTTTCTTTCTTATTATTTTTATACATATATGAGCAAAACTCTTGATTCATGTTTTTTAATTTTAAAAATCACCTTTACAATCAGAGAGTTCTTCCCAATTCTGTGGCTAGATACTCGATTTTATTTTCTTCTATTTCTTCTAGAGTTGCGCTTTTCACTCAGGTCTTTCATATAGCTGGGATTTATTTTTGTAATGTAAAAGTAAGGTTTCTTGATTAGTTATCACTTGCGAATTTTTTCATATTTTCAAACTTTTACTATTTTGTTACCAGCATAAAAAAATCCGTTTTATTCTTGATAAATTGAAATTCTGTTAACAAACTTCCTACAAATTAAATATATTGAGCACGAATTTAGTCAGTCATATTACCTGTCTGAGCTTCAGTTTTCTCATCTGTAAGGGTAGTAGATTAGACATCTCCGATTTCTTCTAGCTCTAAAATTCCTGTCTTAAATTGAAGACCCGCCCCCCCAAATTCAGCAGCATTCATACTTCTGAGTGTTGAACACTTTGGGGGGAAATGTTGCCATTTTAAAGTGGATACCAGTTTATTATTCAGGAGGTTTTGAGTAGCCATCTTTTACTCTGATTGACTATGCTTATCAATGCCAATAATCATTCTGTTCTTTTATGTTCTAGAAATACTCCTGTGACTAGAATTTCTAAAAATTTACTTTTTGAGAAATGCTGTTGGTATGGACAGATGGTGATCTAGCATCCTGCTAGAAGTATCCCTGCTGTCAGGGTGTTAAAACCATATTTCAAGTCATGTCATTAAATATTTGGAATTGTTTTTCTGAGTTCAGAATGTCCTGAGGAGGACTGAGATATAAAACTCCCAGACAATGACAAATTAAAAAAACCTCCAGATCTTACTGCCTTGAACTCCTAGAAATAAGAAGAAAGGGGTCTATTTATTTATACTGGCTAAATTCATTAACCACTATGCACAGCCTAGCTCCAAACCACTGTTTTTTAAATAATGCAAATTTATATCTCTCCCCTGTTTCTCCCTCATAAAGAATATTTCCTCTTTGAGGGTAATCTCCATGTTTTATTTGAACTTTTACCCCCAGTGTCTAGCGCTAGGCTTTCAATCAATATTTGCGGGCCTGAATTCGGTCAAGAGGACAATTGTGAGTGATTTGAAGTGTTTCCCAAGTTCAAGCACTCAAACCAAATCTGTGCAAATCCAAAGTTGTACCAGCTCCAGGATTCAGGTTCACTGAAGATTTAAAGTTTTAAATTGAAGGGTTTTGTACCATGGGGAGTTAACCTGGAAATGACAAGCAGAAAGAAACAGGGAGGTTCATCACAATAGTCAGTTTGTAACTACAGACAAGCTTTTGGGAGAATACATACTTGGTAAAGAGTAGACACAAACTTTCAAACTTCAGTGAGTCATAGTTTACAAAGCAAGGCTCTTACTGGGGCAGGTTTGTATGTGAGGATTTCAATCCTCTTTGGCACCCCAAGTGCACATTAATATTCAGGAAAATAGAAGATTGTTTTGCTGTTCTTTATTATCAAAGTACTTCCGTTTCTTTTCAATCCATTCCTCTCTTCCCGCACACCCATCCTTCCTTCACTCCAGAAAAAGAGGGAGAAACACCTACTCCATTGCAACCAAATTCATCTTTAACCTTCTCTCTTCCTTTTTACCTTCTAATTTTGTTTGTCTCTCAAATAATTGTACCAATATTTCATTGCAGTTTAAATTACCTTAACCTGTTTTAACACCAACTTTCTATGGCTGTGCAGTAAACCAAGAGTGACACGGTCCTACCTTTCTCCCAATCTTGTTTCAAACTGTGAAATAAGTTTCTGAGATGGTTACTGCCGAGACCTAAGGCGTGCCTCTCTAAAAGCTCCAAGGAATGTGCAAAACATGAAAATACAAGAGTGTTTACTTAAGATGCTTTGTATCTCCTGGCTTCCATGCCATGTGATCTTGCAGTTGCTACGGTAACTAGGAATTTTTCATTCCATAACGTGTATAAGGACTGAGGCTGCCCTTTTTATTACTGCTCTGCCCTCTCTAAAGTTACACATGCACTCACGTGCACACACACACACACACACACACACACACAAGCATATTCGCAAGCACGCACGTGTAAATGCACATTTATATACACACAAAAGAGATTTGGAAAGAGTTCCTTGACTTGAAGCATTCCCATTTTCGAAGTGTATTACTTTACACTTTACTTACTTTCAATTTAAAATTTTTTCCCAGCTTTATTGAGGTATGATTGACAAAAGTCATATATATTTAAGGTGTACAATGTGATGTTTTGATATATGCATACATTGTAAGATGATTACTGCAATCAAGCTAATTAACATATCCATACCTCACGTGATTGCGTTAGATTTTGTGTGTGTGTGTTTGTGTGTGGTGAGAACACTTAAGATGTACTCTCTTAGCAAATTTCATGGATCCAATACTTTTTAAATTTGAAGAATATTTCCACTGGGTCTGCTCACAGTTAAGAGCTAGCTTTCTCAAGTTATTTCAATTTATAAATTAGATCTTTACTTAATCAGGAGGCATTTCCAAACACAACTATGTTTCCTATAAGAGGAATTTGGGAGGAGAAGCCAACGCCGTAGGAACTAGTCAGGGGTGGCTATCAAGGGCTGCTGTAAAAATCCATACTGTCTTCTTTTTACTCAGATTTTAAAGGCTTCTGTAAAACTGCTGCTGTGAATTAGTCAAACCCTAGGTGACAAGTATGTCTGCAACTAGTATGTAGAAATTTTGTCCGAGTCATAATTTGCCATAGGTTTTCATCTCATCTTTAGGCTGCTTGAGGAAAGTGTCAGTATTGATATTTTCTCTTCAGAAAAACTTTACAAGTGTGTCACACACATATACACATACACAATGATGTAAGAATTCTTGGGAACTAGAAGGTATTTCTAAAATTTATATTTGTCATTTCTGTAAAATTTCCTAGGAAGCAAGATTTCAGATTTTTTGGTTGTTTTAAATCTCAAGTAACATATGTATTGTATTTTCAGGGCCATCAAGATACACCAATATGTATAGCTGATTCACTTTGTTATAAAGCAGAAACTAACACACCATTGTAAAACAATTATACTCCAATAAAGATGTTTAAAAAGAAAAAAAGGTATACCAATAATGAGAAGTGGAAATAAGTGCTGTTCCCAGCACTAAGTTATCTCAGTTTTTTGCACAGTGGCCGAATCTGTCGTGAACATATCGTGCAAACTGTCTGCATGAACGCTGTGGATTGATGGAATTCACAGGTTCAAAGTATTGATAGACAAAGTTTTTTTCCAGTGACCTCAGTCATGTTAGGAAATGCTTAATGATCTAATTTAGAATTTGAAGGCATCCTCATTTCTTCTGAATTACCTTCTAATAAGCCTCTGTCAGATCATATATGCACAAGGCAGTGCCCTCAGTTGCCCTTTGACCTAGGCTTTTTGAATCCAAGGGGTAGGTCTTAGTGACTTCCCAGCCCAGCCGAGCCTTTGCATATTCCCGTGGGCCCACTAACCAGGGAGAGTGTATGTAACTCTGAGACTTAGCAGAGTGAAATAACCACCATATCTGGGACCGAGGGGCTGCAGAAGTGATGGAGTGCCGCAGCCTCACCCCGTGACCATGGCTGACATCACGCCTTGCTTGTTGCTGCGGGTGTTTTATCTTGTTTATACTTTAGACTTGCTGATGCTGAAGGATGTTGACTGCTCCCTTGCAGATAATCAGGAACCCCACCACAAAACGAGGGCCTTGTAAGGCATTAACTAACTCTTGAAATTTCTCCTTTCTACCCTAGCCTACTCTCTGGACTGAGTCCCTTTGAACCTCTTCCTCCTTGCCTTTGCCGACCTCTCTATCCTTGATCTTGGACCATCCCAATGTCTACAATCTGTCTGCTCACCCACCATTCAGCAGGCCATTCATTCATTTAACAGACAGTGTTGTTCTGGATGGAGGGACGGCACAGAGAACAAGACAGACCAAGCCCCTGTTCCCATGCAGCAGATATCAGAGTGGAACTTGTCCTGCCATTTCGCCTTTCTCTTCTCCCCTCTGTCCCCACCCACAATCTTGTCATCAGCCAAGAGCTTCCATACTGGATCTAGAGGAATTTCTGGGAAAGATTTAATAAAATTTAAGATTTTATGATCAAAAAACAATAACACCTATGTGATTTAATAACTCTCAAGGGTCACATGGGGAGTGTCGAGTATGAAGCAAGTGTAGGATCTGAACTGTAGTAAACTGATGTAAATATTAGGCCAGAAAGAGTGTTAAGAAAATAAAACGTGCAGGAATTAGATTAAGTCAATTAGGGGGATGCTAATATAACCTACCCTAAAGCTATTAGGTTTTTGAGTTGTTTTCCTGACAGCAAGATGATGGATTCCATGACCTATATAGTGGCATCTAACTTAGTGATAAGCTGACATAAGCTTCTCTGGAAACTGGAAGGTCAGGTTTGCTAGATCATGTACATTTGCATCCCCTCCTGCATTCTCACCTCTGCTCTATGCTGGTTGGCAGTGAGACCTAACCCCCATGGACCTAACCCGCCTGGATCTCTTGCTTTCCATCTCCAAATGGGGCTTGGGCAATGGGAGGGGTCATAGGAGATCGGCGTGTAGAAGGAGACGGGATCAGGGTGTTTCTTCCTACCTTGTCCTGCTTTCTGCTGCAGTTATGGCAGTGACTGCACCCCTCTGGGACTGTAGCTTCTCCTTGCAAGCCTCTCAGTTACTTCTCCAGCTCCCTCCCAATGGGATCCAGTACTCACTCTGACTTCCTCTTGCCCCTTCAAGAGGGCAACTAACCCAGGGGTGGTTAGTATCTCCCTTTGCTGGTCCATGGTTACCTCACCATATTTTGGTTAATTTTATCAAACGTACCCTTGCTGAGTGTGCCTCTTTTCTACCAGTATCCAGAATAATCCATCAAGCTAATAGAGTATATCAAAATATACTTGTGATGGAAAAACAGTGCCTTTATTTCAAGATATTACATTCTATCCCCATCTCCTCTGCTCTCTTGTGCAATAAGTTTACTAGTTGAAGTTGGCTTCAGGATCAAATTCCTAGCCTTGCCCTAATTGTAGGGTTCTTAGAAAACTTCCTTTACATGATAATTATTAGAGGCAGTAAAATTTAATAAATACAGTTCTTTTCTAGCAGCCAGAACTTTCTATCCAGTCTTGTTTACTGATTTTCTGTGGGAGTTTAGTCACGTTCCATAACAACTTTGTGTTTGCTTTCACACTATGGAAGTCAGACTTGACCTAGATTTTGTAAGCTTGGGGATGATGAATTCTATTAGTCCTATTTAGGCTTTAGTTTGAGTTATTAATCACAATATGTGTAGGATTTTTAAAAAGAACTAATTATCATTATTTAAATACTCTCTTTCTGCCAGAATCACCTATACAAAGGATGTGTTTGCCGGGCCAGAACTTTGTGATATGGTAAATCTAAATCACTACTCACCTTGACACATATCTGCTTACTTTGTCTTTCCCTTAGCTGCTCTCTTAATCAGGTCTATCTTGCCAGCAATATCCTTTTGACTTTTTTTTTTTTTTAAAGATCTGTTTCCTTTTTTTTTTTTTTTTTCCATGAGGAAAGAGAGTCATGAGATACACTGTCAGCAAATTCTGTGAAGGTTGTTCTCAGACAAAATTGTTTTTGGCCAGAGGAGATTTTTTTTTTCAGATAAGTATTCCAGTTCTGCTGTACCCACATTTAACGGTACAAGAATAGATGCGGGCATTGGTGGTTTGGTTTGCTAAGCTGTGTGTGAATTTCCGTAGGACAAGATGAGGAGAGATCCCTAACCACTAAATCACGTGCCGCTTTCCTGTTTAGGAGAGGCAGCACTTTGGGCTTCTGTGAGAAAAGTGGTGTCAAGAAAACTGAATTCTGTAGGATCTAAGGATGGGAAAAAGATGCCGAGGTCGTCTTGTCCAGCCTCACTCACTGAAGAACCATCTTCACTTGTCAGTAATGTTATTGACAAGCTCTGCTCCAGTTTGAGACAGAGCTCATTCTGCCTCTGCCAACAGTACTTCCTTAAATTGAGCCTCAATCTGCTTTCTTGATCTAGCCACCCATTAACGGAAGGTAACTTTTCTAGAGCATCACAAGTAATCCTATGGCACCCTGTCCCACAAGGCAGGGTAGCTCAGAGAGTGAAAATTTCCTGCTATGGTTTCATTCTCCCGATCTTTTTCTTCTTAGACATTCCAACTACCTGAACAGTACCTCAGAGGGCGTGTTTCCCAGACCCCCTTGTAGCTCCTTGGTGCAGAGTCCCATGTATTTCGATCAACAAAGTCCTGTGCCCAGAGGCTCATCACAGCCCCGTTTTGTTTTGTTGGAGGTAAAATACGCATAGCATAAAATTAACTATTTTAAAGTGTACAATTCCATGCCTGCCCAGTGCTTGAGCCCATCAGGCCGAAGGCAGCTTATGCACTGGACGCCCTGCTGATCTTAGGCTGCATGTCTCTGGGTACCCAAGTTTTGTGGGCATCAGATCCCACTAATCCCTGCCATGTTTAACTCTGTTCCTGCCAGCACTTCATTTCCCCCTTGCCAGGGGTATTGAGCTGCGCCCTGGCTGAGCTGGTTTAGCTGTGGTCCTGAGACCACGTTCAGTCCTTGACAACCCTCTTCTCTTCTTGGAACTCAGCATGACGTAGACACACCTGTTGCCTCATCTGCCAAGCAGATTAGCCTGCTTTGGCTGCCAGCACCAGGGTAAACCAAGCCCCCTTCCATACTTGCAGTCTCTAACGTGTATTAGTAACCATCTTCTGGGGACGTCTGTGGTTCTGGTTAAGGGCTCTGTTGTTGGGTCTGCCTGGGTTCAATCTCAGCTTTACCACACCCTCACACAAGATCTTGCTTGGCCAAGTTACTTTATCAAAATGGGAGTTTTAACAGTATTTACCTCATAGAATTGTTGTAATGATTAGATAAGATAATGGATGTTCAACTCTTAGCTTTGCTGATAAATGGTAAACCCTCAATAAATGTGACAGATTTATCTGCCTGGTCATGGCTTGATCCCTCCCTTGTTGCCTGTTCCTAGTGGGTCTGTTAGTTGCATATGGCAGTGCTGTCTCCTTAGTTCTTGAGCTGTGGTTACCTCTACCACTATGAGATAAAATTATGTTAGCTTTTTTTTAATCGTCTAGTAGCTAATGATTGCATGATGCTTTACACGTCACAAAACACTTACCATGTGTCCTCTTAAATATTGGCCAAGTTTTGGGGCTGCCTTAGTGATTCTCACATTAACCACCCTCAGGCCGAGATCCTGAATTAGAGCAGGTCGTTTTGCTCTCATAACCCCTTGTCTGTCTATATCATTGTCCAGTGTGAAGAGCACGCAGCTCTTCTTTTCAGTTTACCCATATCTGTTTGAGTGTCCCAAACACTCAGGTTGATGATCGAGATGCAGAACAGCGCGAGCCATTGTTATCCACCACCCTAGTAGTTGGATTACCCTTCCTTAGGAAGAGCACCTCTCAGCAAACTGTCCCCTGTATTAGCACTGTCAGAGTTCACCACTTGAAATGTATCTTTTGAGAGTAAGCTGTTGTTCTCTAAACCTCTACTCAAAACTGCACATTTATCCATTCCTCTTTTTCTTTTTTTTTTATTAGCACCTTTAATTATTATTTATTTATGTATTTATTTATTTTTTTTGGCTGTGTTGGGTCTTCGTTTCTGTGCAAGGGCTTCCTCTAGTTGCGGCAAGCGGGGGCCACTCTTCATCGCGGTGCGCGGGCCTCTCACTATCGTGGCCTCTCTTGTTGCGGAGCACAGGCTCCAGATGCACAGGCTCAGTAGTTGTGGCTCACGGGCCTAATGGCTCCGCGGCATGTGGGATCTTCCCGGACCAGGGCTCGAACCCGTGTCCCCTGCATTAGCAGGCAGATTCTCAACCACTGCGCCACCAGGGAAGCCCCATTCCTCTTTTTGTTCGTTCATTGATTCATTTGGGTAAGGTTCTTCAAGTATCTATGGAGTGCCAAGACCTGGCTGTTTGTTGGCAATTCAAAGTTGAAGGAGATATGGTGCCTGCCCACACGTGAGCTTATGCTTTAGAAGGGAGACAGAAAAGGTCATCAGTGTGTGCTTCTCGGAATGCTGAGGCCGAAGGATTCGTGTGGCGCTGTGGGGTTGCAGAGGAGGGCCAGCCACGTCAGACTGCAGGCGGAGGGAGCAGGTTTCCTGGAGGAGGTGATTCTTGAAGAGAACTTCGTAGGAGGAATGAAAGTTCGACCAAGGAGGTTGGGAAATGAAAGGAGTCATAATAAGCTATTGGCTCTAAATGCCATCTCAGTCCGTTCGGGCTGCTGTAACGAAACACCACAGACTGCGTGGCTTATAAACAGCAGAAACTTATTTCCTACAGTTCTGATGCCTGAGAAATCCAAGATCAAGGTGCCAGCAGAGTCAATATATGATGAGAGCCCACTTTCTCGTTCATAGATAGCTGTCATTTTGCTGTGTCCTCACGTGGCAGAAGAGGCAAGGGGTCTCTCTGGGGCCTCTTTTATAAGGGCACTAATCCCATTCATGAGGGCTCCAAAGGCCCCACCTCCAGACACCATCACTTTGGGGGTTAGGTTTCAACATAGGAATTTGGGGTGGGGGGAGACACCAACATTCAGTCCATAGCAAATGCCTTCCTACCACTAAGTTAGCATCTTCAGTTATGGTGTTCACAAACTTGAGGGAAAGCAGCTTTGCACCTTGTGCTACTTGTATGACTTCTTGAGTGCCGTGGCATCAAGCTAGATGATTCTGTGCATTCTCCATCTGAACGTTTCTCTGGTGCTGCCTGCTTCACACAGGTTTGATGATGGAACACTGGGTCACGTGAGGAGTGTTGAGGATCCTGGTTGGAACCGAAGTGGGCAGGAGGGGGACTTTAGAGGGCACAAAATTCACATCTTGCCCAGTTCACACTTCAACCCACAGGGTGACCTGTTCATGCCCACACCCTTTTTTCCATGTGCCCTAGACTCAGGGACAGTACCATTTAGCGAATGCCTTCCCAGCGTTGTGTTCGTTATGTGGTCTCTTATATGTCAGTTGCACGGGAGCTTAGTTTGATAGAATTCTGACAGATGGAGCAAGTATAACGCTCAAGTACAAAACACAGTTATCTCATGTGATGAGCATTATAATAGAACAGTGACTAAGTAGAGAGGGTAAAGGCAACCTCAGAGGAGAGTGACCATTGAACCACGTGAGATCGAATTCTGTCTTTTAAAGGTAATCCACTCGCTCAGTCGCTCTCTTGCTTGCTCATGAACTTGGCACGCTCAGTAAACCGTTATCAAGTTAATATCACGTGCCAGGCCCTGAGCTGTATGTTAGGAAGAGAAATAGAAGTCACAGCCCCTGCCCTCAAGATGTCATCATGTCGTGGAGAGCACAGAGGGAGCAGGTAATCAGAGGTCAGTGTGATGGATGTCATGACAGGGTTCTTTGGGCATCTTATCTGGATAGGCAGTGTTACCGGCAGGAGATTGTCAAAGAAGGTTCCTTAGATGCAGTGATAAATACGAGTTTCATCATATGGAACGATTTGTACCTTTTGGGGTTCGTAGACTCCAGTGAGACCTAGAACTCTGGACTCTACCTGGGAAAATGTGCCTGCACGTAAAAATTTTATATACTTTCAGAAGCTTCTCTGAGTCACTAAAGCCCATCCATGAACCCCGAGCTAAGCCCTCTTGTAAGAGTTGATACTCACAGAGCATCAGGGACACAATGCCATGGAGAATACCAGTGGCTGCTTTATATGAGTACTTGGGAGAGGAATATTTTCAATTATCAGAGATAATGGAAAATCAGGCAAGTCGTTGTGACAATTCCAGCAGGCCTGAGAAATCCCTTAGTAATGACTTTTTCTTGCTAGTGCTGGTGATAAGTGAAAATATAAATGCAGTCAGAAATTTGGTTCAGGACAGCGTAGACTTGCTGAACTGTCAACATCAGTTCTTCACCTTACATTTTTAAAAAATCAGTATTTTTTTTTACCCTATATGTCTTTTCATCTTAAAAATAAATGTCTCTCATGTGAATAAATGAAAAAAGAAAAGTTGGATTTAGAAGTATAAAAGCTGATCTTGGTCAAGGAAGTTAATCTAAAGTAAGTCAAAGGTACGGGTTCTATCATTCATTCAGAATTTGCAGGCAGGGGAGCAGTGTAGCCATAAAAAGAAAAGAAATCAGAGCTAGTCACCAAAGAATGGAACAAAGATGAGGAGCAGAGAAAACCTGAAAACCCTCCTCTGTTTTCATATTTTTCATGGCCACTGTTCAAAAGGTCCTGTGAGTCTGTGATCAAACAGCTTTCCCTCCCCCACTGCCCCCTCCCCCCCACTTTCAGCTGAGGACACCTGTTTATTTTTACACTTCCTCTCCTCCCCCATCTCCCAGCTCATCCCAGACTGCATCCCATAGGCAAAGCTGTGAAGAATCCGTCTGGCCTGGTCCTTAGAGTTTCTTGTTCTTCCTACCATCCCTTCAAGAGAGTAGGGGAAAGACCTGGTTTGTGCAGATCTAGGAGCTAAAGTGTGTGTCAGGGAGCGGGGAGAATTCTCACTGAGCCTGTACCAACCAGAGCTGAGAACCACCAGCCAAGGCATGTGGGTGGGGCGGGGGGTGGGAAGCATGGTGCCTTCTGGGAATACACCCCACTCCCCACTGCACCTTCCTCTTCAGTGTTCCACCTACAGAAGTCCCTTCTCCTAAAGTCTGCACTGGCATTCTTTTTTTTTTTTAATTTTAATTTTTTGGCTGCGCTGCGCAGGATCCTAGTTCCCCGACCAGGCATCGAACCCACGCCCCCTGCCTTGGCAGCACAGAACCCTAACTGCTGGACCTCCAGGGAAGTCCTGGGGTATTCGTTCCTCACCCATCCTCTGATCACTTTCAGGAACATCCCTGGGTATGACTCTCTCATCCCCCTGACAAGGAAATGCATTTTATCTTTGACTCCAATAACCATCCTCTCCACACGGCACTGTGCCAGCGGCAGGGCAGCATCTTATGACCCTTGTCCATGGTCACCGTCCTCTAGCTGGAGACCACCAGGAACACGCCTGTAGTTGAGTAAGTTGGGTTTATTGCTTTGGTGTAGTGGTGGAGCCCTCGCACCTTGGGGAGCCTCGCAGCAGCTCAGTGCAAGAAGGTGTTAGAAGAAAGGACATACCGGGCTTGGGTTTGTGTTTGGTGACTTTGGGGAGGATTTCAAGTAGCAGGGCTTTGCTCTAGATCAGGAAACTGGGCAACTCTGTGACGATATCTTAAATCTTATCTATAGGGAGGGCAGCAAAGCCAAAGCTGTCACTGGGAAAGAAGCAGCAGTCACTACTCACTTCCTGGGCTTTCTGGTATTTTCTGCCGTGATCAATGTTTATGCTTTGTCTGTGTTCAGATACAACTTCTGAGTGGCCGTGTTTTTGTGTTGTCCCACCACAGTCACAGAGTGGCCTTATCTGATGTTGATTTTTCGCAGAATCAGTGACATTTAACAGGAGAACATGAGGCCCAGCCTGAGTGCCAGGCCGGCTCCCAGGTGTCAGGGGCGGCTTCTCCCTTGCTCCGTCTTCACTGCTCTGAACTGCCCCACTTCAGAGATCAGCCTCCTTGATCAAAGCCTCCACGGGCTTCCTCCTCGACCTCCTGCCTGCTCCCTTCACCCCTGTGAAGGCTTGTCCTCAGCCCCTCCGTGTTGCCCGCTTATCAGCTCCTGTCTTGGCGCACTCCTTTCCCTAACCAGACAGACGCCCTGTGGAGAAGGGCTGTTTGCATGTGTGCTGACGGCAGCCCGGAACATCTCTCCTCCCTCCCTCCTGGTGTCTCCTATGCTGATCTCTTCCCCTGGTGGGTGGAGGGGGCGTCATTCACTGCTCCCCTCTCAGGTTTCTCTTCTTTTAATTAAAAAAAAATTTTTTTTTAATTTACGTTTTTTTTTGTTTTTTTTTTAAATTTAATTTAATTTAATTTATTTATTTTTGTCTGTATTGGGTCCTCGTTTCTGTGCGAGGGCTTTCTCTAGTTGCGGCAAGCGGGGGCCACTCTTCATCGCGGTGCACGGGCCTCTCACTATCGTGGCCTCTCTTGTTGCGGAGCACAGGCTCCAGACGCGCAGGCTCAGTAATTGTGGCTCACGGGCCTAGTTGCTCCGTGGCATGTGGGATCTTCCCAGACCAGGGCTCAAACCCGTGTCCCCCGCATTAGCAGGCAGATTCTCAACCACTGCGCCACCAGGGAAGCCCTAAATTTATGTTTTTAATTTAAAAATTAAAAAAAAATTTTTTTGGCCACACTACGCAGCATGTGGGGATCCCAGTTCCCCGACCAGGGATCTAACCCGCGGGCCTCACCGCACCACCCTCCCACCTCCCCACGGTGGCAGCGCGGAGTCCCAACCACCGGACCGCCAGGGAAGTGTGCACCCTCCCCCGCCCCACTCTCAGATTTCTGAGCACGTTGGCAGGAAGGCCTAAAACCATAAACTTATGTTTTTCTACCCTCAGCAGCACAAAGCTGCCTGGCAATTCCTCTTTTCATAACTTGTTTATTACCTGTTGCAACCCCTAAAGCCATTTTTCCAACAGTTTTCTCTTCAGTCCGCCAAGGAACCTCCCCTTCCAGAAGATGGTCTAAATCCCCACTCTACAGAGATGATAGGAACCATCTCATTTTGTCTACCTCAGCTACCTTATTCTCTGTGCTCTAATTTTTTTCTAAATCTCCACCCATCTTCTTTCCCGTGATCCTCTCTGGAAGGAGGAAGTCTCGGTCCTGTTGTCGCCTAAACCCTCCATGCACGTTCCTGATCTCTCGCCCCTTCTCCATAGCCCCTCACCTTGCCGACTTCCCCAGCCAGGCAGCCTCTTCAGCCTGACTCCTTCCCTTCGTGGTGAAATTCCAAGGAGGCGGTCTTGCCTCTTTGTGCATGTCCTTCACGTCCGCTCACACCTCAACACTCGCCTTCCCATCGTGGTCTCCTCATCACTTCCTCGTAGACTCTTCATCTTCGTGAATTTGACAACGTCAGACAGCCTTTGTCCTTGACTCTCCTGAGTCAGTGCCCTCCACCTTCTCCTGGCTTGTCTTGGTTTCACTGCTTAGTCATCTCTTTGGTAGGTTTCCTCATGACTCTGATCCCCTCCCTCTTCCTCCTACTTTCTATGTTTTCTCTTCCTAGTTCCCTTTCTGTCCTGCTTCCCTTCAACAATCTCATCCACTCCCAAACTTGAGTAGTTCACACATTTATCTCTGTCCTTGGCCTTTGTCCAGAGCCCTAGTTCTTTATTTCTAACTGCTTGCTAAACATCTACAGCATGATGTATTAGCAGTACTGAAACATCAGTTGTCTGAAAGCAGGTTCATCAGTCTCAGCAGAACCAGTTTTTTGTCCCATTTAATGGCATTTCCATTCTCTTTCACCCACAGATCTGGGATTTGATCTGTCATCTTTGACAGTCAAATCGCATGGGTTCTACCTTTGCTTTCTCTCTTGCATGTGGCCTCATCTTGGGGGAGCTCACCACGTTAGACTTATGCTATTATGGAGCTATCACCTTGTCATTTAAGGGCAGGGCATCGGTCTTACTCACCACTGCTTGCCCCTTAGTGTCTGCCACAGTGCCTTACCCAAAGCAGACCCTCACTATTTGTTGAGTGGTTGTCTATAAATTAAGCATTTTAATGCTTTACTTGCATTTCATGAACTATTTGTCATTGAACATATTTCTTGTCATTAGTTCTTTAAATACTTTTATTCTTAACCAAGCAAGCACCAGAATAAAGTTTCATACCCAGAACTTCAACTCTGGTACTTATGCTGTTTTTCAGGAAGAGCAGTTAGGTAAGGGTACAGGGGTTGGTCAGGAGGCATTGATTTCTCCTTCCTTCTTGAGAGCCAGGTGTAATACATACGGTTATTACGTTTTCACAGCAATTTTAGATAACTTCCATCTCCTTTTATACATTGATTTCTCTGCTTTTTTGCTTCTTTATTTTTTAACAGCTTTTCAAAATGGAAACTATCACTGTGACATAAGATGCTATTGATAGTACATCAATATGGTTCAGCTATTCCCCTGCCCAGCGGAGTGTAGCTGCTCTGTGCACAGCCCTGTAATACATATTAGTTACACAGACATTAGAGAAGCCCTTCCCATCCATATGTATGTGCATGGCCCGCGGAAGTTAATAATGCCGTATATCACATGCACGTAGAATGTAAAATGTGCTTCAGAATGACAGCAGGCTCATATAACATGAGTATTGGCTTACGACGAGAGGAAAGCTAGGGAAAGATTTTTGTCCTTTCACACCTACTCTTTACTGAATTATTTGTTTCTGTGTCTCAGTATCCCAGACTCACGTTCTGCCCTTTTTCTTTTTTTTTGTCAATATTATGCTCCTCTCGCCAGCCACCTTGTTTCACTTCAGCCACATGGATAACAAAAGAACCCCTTTGGAGAAATGAAAGAGAGCAATTATACATTGGTATTCATGTTACAGGAGTCACACTGCCATCCTCAGGGAGTTTAACAATGAATATCCAGCATTAATTGCCACAGTAACTGCGTGTCTGACCTTGCTGAAGTGTAATACATCAGTTTTACACAGTAAAAGTATTTGCCACTAAGAGGTTTAAAAAGAATGATCATAAAATTATATTGCTGTTTAGAATGACTAGTATTTTTTGTTTTTAAGAAGATCTTGGAAGACTCAAATGACTAGGTCACTACATTTTCTTAGGAATCAGCACACCAGGAATTGAAATCATCATTTTCCCACTGATTTGGTTGGCAATTATGACAAGAATAGTGCCTTCCTATTCTTATGGGAGGTGAATAAATACATCGGCGTCTCTGATAAATCTATGGAACTGATAATAAGGCACGAGGACGTAGTACTTTTTATCCATCGGAGGCGGGAAAATGTTCTTTTTGTGTGTTTGTACCTAATTTAGGTAGGGTTTTCTGCCAGGAGCAGAAACACAGAAGCATGCTAGGAACCCAGGACGTGTTTCCCTTTTTAAAGAGGCAACATCATTTTTAAGGTGAAGCCTCTTTGCTGTCAACTTTTCTTGCTTCAATCTTTTGCTCAGATCCTCAGAAATACAGAAGGTAAATTTTTTTACATGTGTTTCTCCCTACCCCCTCCGCCCCTACCTTCCCCTGGTTGGGTGCCGCCCATCAGGAGAATTTCACACTCCACACTCTGGAAGTGTTCGTCACTCGGGTCGGCTCCACACTGCTGGGTCAGCAGTGAGCCCGACTCGGACAGAGCCGCGTCAGCGGGCCATGTTGGGCTCTGGGCTGTGGAAGCTGTGTGTGCAGAAATGAATGATTGTTTAGCCTTCTCTCCGTGTTAAAAAGGACCGCGGTGAAGAAAGTCAGTGCATTCACCCGTGACATCCGAATTTCAGCCTAGATGAGATTCTAACTAGAGATCCGTTTTTGCTTGTATTCTGGCAAAACAAGTCCATGATGAATGTGAAGGCCATCTCAAGTTTGGGAGTAAAACATGAACTGAATGATAGAATGAGTAGTTTTTTTCCCACCTTTTAAAGTAAGGCTGTGATGTAAATGAATATGATATGTATCTGCTACATCTGCTTAATATGGCTTGTTTTAGTGTTTAAATGATGTTTTATATGATTTTCTAATTTTAATATAGTGGCAGTTTAAGAAGTATTAACCAGGTAAAAGAGAGTATAGCACACATGCAATTAGTATATTGTGTTTTTGAGACTTTGAACTTTGGATTTCTTAATTCAGATCATTCAGGTAGTTTTAAAAATGAACTCTGAATCCCATCCCCAGTTTATTTTTTTTCCAGTTTCCTTTAAAGTATTTATGTCTTTCTAATGCTTTATGTATCCATACAACTTGAGCCTGGACCCTGTACCATTAGAGGGAGATTCCTGACCAGATTCCTAATTTGTTCTGAATCTGTAAAGATAATAGGTGGGAAAGCAACTTGAGAAAGTGCAGCTTTAGTTAGCTCTTTTTTATTTTTTATTTTTTTGCCTTTTTAATTTTCTCTCTGTTCTTCCTTCTTCCATCCATCACTCCCATCGGCAACTAAAGCAGGATGATGAAGTGACAACCGTTCAGGTTAAAGAGCAGGACCGGGACGTCCTGGTGCTGAAGAAAGTGCAGAGCTGCGGCCCAGCCCCCCAAGCGGGGAGCGCGGAGAGCGATTGGAGGTCAGAGTTTCCACCCAGCCCCGTGCTCCCGTTTCCTTTCCCCTGCCTTCCTCCCCTTCTCCCGCTCCATCTCACTCGCTCTCTCTGCCTCCTCTTCCCCCCCACCTCCCTCCCTCCCTTTTTTCTCCGCCGCCTCTCGGAGCGGAGCGTGCTAGCTGACTGCAGAGCTCTTAGCAGCCAGATGGACTCAGTTCCCAGTGAAAGGACAGAGATGGCAAGATCTTTGAGCCTTTAGGGGATGCCTTTGTTAGTGGCCGTGCACAATGGGCAGCTCCCGGCTGAGAGTCTTTGACCCTCACTTAGAGAGGAAGGATTCTGCCGCGCTTTCAGGCCGAGAGCTGCCCTTGCCTACCTTCGATGTGCCTTATTTCAAATACATTGATGAGGAGGGTGAGGACGAGGAATGGAGCAGCTGTTCACAGTCCCCCGCTGAGGATGACTCCGTGGGCTCTCTGCTCTCTGACAGATACGTGGTCGTGTCCGGGACCCCGGAGAAGATCTTGGAGCACCTTCTGAATGACTTGCACCTGGAAGAAGTCCAGGACAAAGAAACAGGTAAGGCAGTGGGGGGTGTCTCCTGCTTCCAGACTCACAGCCAGCTGCGGCTGCCCTTGTCAGTTTCCGGAGGGGCAAGACGCCCTCTGTAGCTGAAACCAGAGTGGGCTGAACCAGCATATGCTTCTTGGGCCTCCCCCTTCGCCTCCTGCTGTTTTGTTTAAATCCAGTAAATGGACGCACGTAGATCCAAGCAGCCGCCTGGGAAGTAGCTGTACAAAGAAAATGACACGAAGGCAGATGTTCTTGTTTCATTGGCAGTTTTTACCGAATCTCACCTAAAGGCAGCTGGCAAGAGGCCAGCATTTAAGAGCCAGTGTTCAGTGGGAAGGAATATGAGGGATGGGGTTGCCAGCTAGCGTTTACCTGGCTTGTGGGAAGCACTGAGCTGGGGGGAGTCGCCTCCCTGCCGAAAAGTCAACAATTAATGCAACTACTCAGCAACTATAAGCTTAGCAGCAACTTCTGCCTTTTTCCGTGTGGTTTACAAACTGCTCAGAGCAAGCCCTGCTGTGCAGAATATGATACTCATAGCTTCTCAGACCAGAAACTGTAATTCACTGAAGTCTTATTGATCAGGCTTCTTGTCCTTTCTGTTTAATCTGGGAGCAAAATACCCACTTAGCTTTTTCACCCTTGCACTTCTGGAAACACTACCATTGCATGATCTACCCAAACTTCCTTTATCACACAAGGGCAGTACTTGCTTCTCTTAACCAAAATTTGTAATTTGTTCCAGCCTGGAGCAGTTATTCCAATGAATAGGCCTCTGGCTGTAGCCTGAATTCTGTAACTTGATGCCCTGACTAAAATGCACTTTTTGCTGCCACCATAGCACCTGTGATGCCCGCAGTTTGCAATATATCGATTGCATCAATAAAAGGCATTTTTTGGTTGTATTAGTACAAGTAACTCCGTAGGTTTTTTCCCATGCAGGAAGGGTTGTGAAATGACAACTTAGGTGGGAACAAGAGTTTCCTTGGGTCCCAGTAGTTTTGTCTGAACTTAATTGAGGTCTGGCTGTATACTGCATTATAAAGGACATTAAGAGAAACAAAGATGTGTGAAATATGTAATAGTGTTTTTAAAAAAAAGGCAAAAATGGCTCAATCACGCATTCTACATTAATGTTATTATTTGATCTTGAAATTCAAATAAAAATTTTATTTTGCATATCTATGGGGAAAAATAGTAATAGTTGTCATTTATACACGAACAAGCTGAAAGAGAAACGTATTCTCGTGGCATTTGCTGGGTGGTTTTTGTATGTCTATTAATATTTTGTGCATTTGAGCACTATTTCCGTGTTCTGCTTCATCAGAGATAGTCATCACGGAACTGGC
Source organism: Balaenoptera musculus (assembly GCF_009873245.2). Lineage (NCBI taxonomy): Eukaryota > Metazoa > Chordata > Mammalia > Artiodactyla > Balaenopteridae > Balaenoptera > Balaenoptera musculus. The sequence goes on along the minus strand of NC_045793.1, from coordinate 75,960,187 downwards.
CATAATTTTCCGCGTACTGATTAGCAGACTGCTTTACACAGGTGGTTTGGACTAGATTACAGGCAAGTTATCTGCCACGAAGAGGACACCTTTGAACATGCGTAGCAGTTTGGGGGACTGAATGTGTTCTTCTTAGTAGCACTGCAGTTCTATAACACAGGACTTTGTGTCTAAGTCATATTAATAAGAGTAGAAATTACTGAAGCCAGTACTAGGCCTACTTGATTTCTTTTTTCTTTCGTTCTCACTGTCATTAATTTTTTGTGAAAGATGGCCTAGGTGCCCACTGACAAGTTAACACCGGGAATGAGAAATCACCCTAATTCCTGTTACTAATGCCAGGAGTTGCCTCCTGTTGGGAAACAGTGTTGTACCTGGTGTCTAATGACTGGTATTCCCAGTTTCTTCTCGATTATACCAACACTGGGATCAGATGTGTCCCTCTTGCCAGGTGCCGAGCAAAGCTAAAAGGACCACGACTCGGTGTGGCCAAAGCCGGGCAGGTAGAGCCCCGCAGGGGTCAGTCTTTCCTCACTCCTTCTCATTTCTTTAGCATTTGCAGAGGACACATGTAAAACTTCAGATGTTTGCAGGGACACCTGAGGGGGAAAACAGTAACAACTTTTCCTCTGATCAAAGGAGAGTTTTATGAAAATGAAAAAGTCAACTTTGGATAGAGATTGATGTGTAATATGATAGGGACACCTAAGTGGAAGTCACATGCAGTTCTTCCACACTTCACGAACAGCGCTTGGAGAAAATACAACAGAAGAGCCACTGTGTGGCTTTTGTTGGTAACATTTTAAAAAATATAAATATAAAATCAGTTTCATGTACAAATTGAAGAAAAGTGGTTATGGGTTCGTTCTAGTTTGAGTACTAAATGAATAACATATTTAAAGTAATTGAGGCCCCTTGTCACTGACAGCGGTGAATGTTAGTTCTTTATCTTGGTCAGGCCGGCGACCCGCACTATAAAAGGTCTACGTGTGCAGGAGTCTGAGTCGTGTAAACATATGGAAAACAGATGGAGGAAAATGAGAAGGGGCTGCAATAAAAGTATACAGCAGCGTTTTTATGTTCTCGAGCGCCCCTTTTAGGGAGATGGAACCATATGGAGCTGGGTGGAGCCATATGCTGGTGGTCCACATGGCCCCAATGGCAGTGAGGAAGAAAGCATACATGGGAAGAAATAAATGGTCCTGGAGGCTGGGGTGAGCCTCTTCTGGATTCTTACATTCCTGTACCCACCAGAGGCTGGGGAAGTTAACCAAGCAAGGGATGCAAGTTATTTCCATCTCTTCCCCACAAAAGTCACTTCATTGTGAAAATGTAGGTGCAAGGCCCAATAGGCTAAGAGACCTATACTCACAAAGGACAGGTTCAGGGGGTTACTAACTGATGTTAATATGCAAGTGGAAAAAAAGTTTACTTAATTGAATGGAATAGAAATAAGAGTTACTGTATTTTTGTTATTACCCAAATCTAGAATAGAATAGAAAACAACAATTCATACAGTATTCTATCACCATATCAAACTGAGTTTTAAAAGCAAAAAAACATTGTTAGAGATGCTTACAAGCAACCAACTAATGATTTTCCTAAACGATTTGATCCACACAACACTTAGCCTGCTTATTTTCATAATCCCCTACGTGCCTACCTTTCCTCCCTGGTACTACCAGGCACAAACAGTCATCCTGGGAATATCTGTGGGATGAATGGATGGATGGATGGATGGATGAATGAATGAACGAATGAATGAATAATTCTTCATTGTTTAAAATGGAAAAACTGTTTGAGTCTGGTAACTGGATACCTATTTGTGAACGTCGAAGGATTGAAGCTGTTTTCAAAAATTACCTTTTCTTTCGAGGTTCAGGGTCTGACTTGAAGCATTTGGAATGTTAGGGAAAAATCAAGCAGCTCTATCTTTCATCTTCCCAGAAATAGGGCAGACATCACTGGGCATTCCTAGCCCAGGAGAATTACAAGGAAGGCAAGAAGCAAGAAAATGTGTTGTGAGTGGAGGAGCTGGAGGGGTGGAGGAGCGAGTCCCCAGCACCAGCCCTGGTCTGTAGGGTCTACAGTGCTTGCTGCTCCTATTTAACCCTTTCCCCTCTCTGGAAAGGATCAAATGTGTTTTGTCTAGAGATGCTTCTATTAGGAATAACGATTTCTGTTCTAAGGGGGGTGGCCGGGGACAACGCTATGATCAGATGAATTACACAGAGAAAATCCTTCTTATTGACTTTTCTTTCTACATCTGCATTACGATGAGTCTACCTTAGGGGAAACACAAGAGGAAATACCGTTATTTGCTCCCCCTTTTTTTTCCCACGTCTTAGGTTTTTATTCATCTTTTTGAAGCAAATTGCTTATGATTACAGGTTTTCAAGAAAAAACAAGCAGAGAATAAGATAGTGGGAACAGGTAGTGCCTATTAGCCGATTCTTATTAGGCTTGACCTGCTTTCTTCCAGGTATGGCTGTTTTTTACTTCATGAGGTTATCGTTCAGTATATTGTACAGTCAGTGTGGAAATGTCTGCTCATCCTGCTTTGACCACGGGGGGCATGGATGCCTCCGTGTGGGTGGTGTACTTTCAACAGCACCTAGTAGACTGATTACATCATGGAGAAAGTGAGTCCCTTTACCTTTTCACGAGGCAACCACCTCCGTGAAAGTACCTGGTTTATAGCATAGGGTGTCTCACTTAATTGATAGGGTCCCAAAGCTATTCTCCATTGCCAGCTTAATGGCTTTTTTTGGAGCATTGCACTGATGGAAGCTTGAGTGAAGCTAGGGCAGGCAAGCCATTTTTCATTTTCTTTTATCTTCTTTCCCTTTCCAGCATCAAGCGTATCCTAAATACTTGATACCTATTTCTTGTGAAGGAAAATTAAGAATGCCTTTTTTCCTGATCATTGGAAATATGGAAGACAATTTAGGTGAACTTCTTCCTTAATTTCCTTACCTTTTACGATTTCTGGAAAGATGTTTGGTGCTTCTCTTCTAGGCTTTCTTTTGCAGGTGGCAAGACCTTTATAACCCTGTGGCTGCATGGCTTTTGCAGGACTAAAAAACTTTTGGCAGGTAGACACGGAAGTTTTTAGATGGTGGTAAGCCTCTCCATGATTTTGTGCAATTAACATGCATGTAAAATTATCTTGGATTTATCTTTTTATTTTTGTGGTATCATGTAACACATAATAGACCAGTGGATCTTATCTGTGGCTGTATCATTAGCAGCACATGGGGCATTTTTCAAAATATCAATGTCTGGGTCCCACCCCAGAGATCCTGGTTCAGTTGACCCGAGTCGGGGCCTAAGAGTTAGGGGCTTTGAAGGCTCCCCAGATGATGCTATACGTAGCCAGGTGTGAGAGCCACAGAACTAGGACAATGACTTTGTCTCTCCACTTTTTTCAGAGACATATTCAAAGTGTCTAATAGTTATAAATTTACCCCTGAGAGCTAGGGGCATCATTTCTCCTTTCCTCCACCTCCCCTCCCCACTCCCTCTCCTGATCTCTGTGTCCAGCCTCATATCCACTGGTCCCTGCCCTAGAGCCTCTGCAGCCTGAGTTCAGAATTCACAAACCTGCATTGCTGGTCCATCCACTGAAATGGTTTTGAAGAAAAGGAAATAATCAGAGCAGACAGAGGTACTGGCCACACAGCTGTTAGCTCTCAGTTCTTGGAATGAGGAGGTGACGGAATAGTGAACAAAACCCATTTGGATTTTTGCCAGGGTTCTGTCACACTCCAGGGATCTCTGGGTGGTCCTTCAGTCTCACAGCCAAGAATGCTTACTTCTGTAAGAAATGATGTTCTAAGGAAGGAGAATATGCACGCAGCAGAGTAGAAAGGGTACTAAAATGAGATTCTGAAGCCTTGGGTCCCAGATCTGGGCTCCATTAATAGACCAGCCTGAGACCTTGAGCAAGTTATACATGAGATGAGTTCTGACATATCTTTCATCACTGAAATGCTTTGATCTAAAGAGATTTATATCAACCCCTTTCCTTTCAAAGTATGTCACAGAACCGTAGAATTCTAGATCTGGAGGAGACCTTAACCCTGCGGTCGTTTTATGCTGACCTCACCATCACTTAGGCTTTGCACAAGGACTTAGGCGGTTTGGCCTGACTTCATGTTGCCCTGTCTTACTGCTGTGTTTCTTCAGCCTTGCTCAGAGAGCAGTTAGAATGTTGATGGGGTAGCAGGCTTGGAATTCAAGGCTCAGTGGCCATACCTGGTGATGATTTAAGTGTGTTTGTATATAACCTTGTCCAATGGGAAACTTTTTAAGTTCCTTTGGGAAATTATGCTATAACATTTACAAAGAATCGCTTTGATTTATCACCTACCAGTAATATCCATTTGCAGAGAGTTTTACTACCAGGCCATTTTGGGATATTCAGAAACAGTCCGTTGCTAGAGAAAAGCAGCGGTTTTCCCCCAGTGATGAAATACTCTGCATCCTGGCTCTTATACTAGCCCTCCCCCTGTAATTCCTTTACTTTTAACTTTACACACTGCTTCTGTAATAAAATACAGCAGTGCATATTTGAGTGTTCAGTTTCTATATGCGGGTGAATGAATACCATAGAAAAATTTAGTTCCTTCCTTCCACAGATATCTTCCACCTCTTATGTAGGCACTGTTCTAGCTGTGGGGCATATAGCTGTAAACAAAATACACACAAACTCCTTACCTTCGTGGGACTTACATTTTAGTGGAGGGAGTCAGACAGAAAACAAATAGGGAAAGAGTGGGGGATGTTAGTGGTGCTAAATAACCAATCTCATTATAGACACAAATTTGGGAGAACTATATCCACATGTCTTTAAAAGTGAAGAAGCTAGAGGATATTTTAATGTATTTAAAGTAGTATAGAGAATGAATGTGAAATGTCTGGTCCTATTCAGCAAAGTTCAGAACCAAAGGAAATAGACTTAGTTGAAAAAATAAATAAAAGATGTAAAAGGAGTTGGAAGTAGGTATAAGTATCCCCGGATGGTACTGGCGCCAGCTAGGAGCCATAGACTCTGCATCCGTGGAAATGGTTGATGTCAGCCTTTTACCTTCTTGACCTGTGAAAGTAGCTTTCTCAGGGACAAATAACTGGACTAGGTTGCCACTTGAGGTCTTTTTCAGCTTTATGAAACTGTCAGTGTTAAATATTAGGTTAATTTTGTTTGCATACATGCTAATGAATAAATCAACGAAAGACTAAATAAATTCATGAGCACCAACTCCAGGTGCCCTGGGTGTTCCTCAGATGCAGATGAGAACCCCACTGTCCAGAGAAGGCTTGTTTTTTCAGATAAAGGGAAGGCTTGAAACAGCGATCCACGGTGACAATGAAAATCCCCAAAGTACCATCGAGAGAGAACTAGGAGTAAAAGTGCTCATATTAGAATATGGTTTCTGTTCTGCTTTATAATCTTTGTGCTTTTGGTTTGGTTTGGTTTGGGTTTTTGGCAGTTCCCTTAGCTTCTCTCCTAACTGCTAATGTGGAGATGTAATGTTTTTTGCTGATTGTAATTGAAGCATTGGAAGACTTTATAAATTAATACAAGTGATGAGATAATTAGAATTGTGTAGAAATTTCTTTCTCATTTGCCTCATTATGAAATCAAAGAGTTTTAGACCACATGACATCTGAGGCCCTTCCAAATTTGAGAGCCAGGATTTGACACCACTCTGTTTATCCAAACATCCTCTCCATTAGATGGATGCTTGTACAGGATGATTATCTCCATCTAATGGACATAGATGCTAAAGCAGAAGTTAACTAAGCTGCTTCAGAGATAGAGTGGTCATTTGAATCTGGAAGTGAACCCAGATATATTCCTAGCTTTGTCCTAGACATCATTTTTGTCTAGTGGCTAAAATCTTGGATGAAAGGCAGAACTGAAATAAAAAACCTACCATTCGACTCTAGCTATAAACCCCAAATCAGGCGCTTCAGTTGCCACTTAAGAGGGAGCTAATCTCCAGCACAAAGACCTGCTTCTTGGTTTCCACCTGTGAGCAAGGTGGCCACTGGGTGGCCTAACTGCTTCAAGAAGGTTACACAAGAAAGGGGGTGTGGGGGAAGAGGTCCTAGTTGCAGCTGATGCTGTATCAGACCACTCACATGAGATAATATTAAAAATCAGATTACGACTGTGAATTTCATTTGAGGTGTTCATCTTCTGAACTAATCTATTCACACCACCTTTCAACATGTGATACTATATATGATAACAAGGGAATTGATGCTTTTACATTGCCAGTAGATTGTGGGTTAATTAATACTCTTGTTGGTAATGAAGTGAGACATAGATGAAGCATAAGGTCATTAATGTACACTGATTAATAATGAAAATGTGGAAGTTTTCATTACAGCATAACCAATGGGCAAAAGAAGATGTTTAATGGATAAAGATGTAAGGAGGAGTACAGCCTACTTTTCAGGGAAACAATCCCCATTTAGAATGAGACTGGATCATTGGAGTGCATTTATTAAATCGCATCATTTTCATGTTTACTCCACATGATCTCTTCCAATACTTAAAGTTCAACTATAAGTCTAGAGCACCCTAGAAACAAACTGAAATATTGTAGGGCTGTGAGAAATTAATTTCAGGAGGATCTGAAGATAGGAAATGGAAAATGAAATACACAAGGGGCAAGAATTACCTCAGAAATTAGATCTTTAGTCTCCTGACTATAAGGATTTTGAAAAACTTGTGCATCTTAAGAAGAGTTTTTAGACTTTCTTCTTTGAATACTTTTAAGGAAAATATCAACAACTTTCTGATGGGCTAGAGGGAAGGCTGTGTCCTAGAGCTGGGAAGTGAGATAGAGGATCTTTGAAAGTTTCCTTCACACATTATGTTCTAGATGAAATACACATGTGACTTCTTGTTTCTGTGAAGTCTGTCCTGGTGGTGATGTCCTCAACCCCCCAAACCATGAGGGTTTTCCTATGTAAACTGTAGCCAGAGCAGAAGACTTAGAAATGAATGGACTTTCTCCTTTATTCACCTTTGCACATTTTATTTGCTTTATTCCCCTTATTTACATTTTCTTTGCTTCCCCTAAAATGCTTTTCCTCCAACTCAGGTGCTCAATTTGGTACTCATCTTTTTAGATAGACAACTGTGGGGAACCTTAGGTATTTCTTTCTTTGTAGTTCAGTAAATTTCTTTTTTTTTTTTTTTTTTTAAATACAATTTAATTCTATTTTAATTGATAGGAAATCACCTCCAAGTTTATGTAAATCTTCAGTAAATTTCTAATTTCCTAGAATGGCTGGTGGATAAATTATTACAAATAATAAAATACTCTGGTACACTGAGAGTTGCCATAAATATGTACATAAATTGTCAATTTTCAAAGAATCATAAGAGAGAAAATTAGTCTGTTTTTCAATGTAAAATATGAAGGCCCTTTCTAATAAGTCACAAAGTTCATGTAGAATAGTCTTTGGTTTTATAATTACATGAATAAGATATTGGCTTAAATCCGTATAGTCTCTTTGACATAGGGTGAAGGTTCCCCTTTTTTTTTTGTAATTTTAGAAAATATTTTATTTATTTATTTATTTTGGTTGCTCTGGGTCTCAGTTGCGGCAGGCGGGTTCCTCAGTTGCGGCATGCATGTGGGATCTAGTTCCCCAACCAGGGACAGAATCCAGGCCCCCTGCACTGGGAGCACGGAGTCCTATCCACTGCGCCACCAGTGAAGTCCCTAAAGGTTGTTTTTTAAACACAAATCCGGTATAACTTGTAGTTTTTCTCATAAAGATGCATTTGAGAAAGATAATAGCTTTGTTTAGTTTTCCCTTTATATTTTGTCTCCCTAATATATACCCTTTAAGAACAAAGGCTGCTGCTTCTATTTTTCTATCTATAGTTCTATAATCTATAATTTCTATAGCACAGTTTCTCAGTTTGGTGCTGATTTTTGTTCTTATAAATTTCTTCTTTTTTCTTTTTAAAAGGAAAATAGATTTTTGTTTCTTTAAAAAGAAAATGCTGTTCTCAAGTCTTAAAGTTTTTAAAATGGCCATATTTTCTCAGTGCATTTGGGGTCCACTGGCATATTTGATATTGTACTTTAGTAGAAACACTTGTGATTTTGCCAGCGTCCCGCTGTATTTCCAGAAACTTGTTTAAATGTGTGATGTGAGTCAGGTATTTTTGGAGCAGCAAATTGAAAGAAGCAACACATTCTGAAATTTCTGGAGACAAGATACTATGTCAAAAGTGAGTTTGACAATCGAGTAATTTTAGCAGAATCATAGTTTTAAAGTAACATCAGCACATGAAATTACTCGAGACTGTGTTTAAGACAATTCAAAGGATGAAAAAACTCTCTTTTCTCTCTCCCTCTGTTTCTCTCCCTCAGAGATCTTGTGTGTCATCTCTCCAGTTGATGGATTTAAAGTGAGATTATCAGATGTTCTTGTCTGTATTTTTTAATGCTGTGACATCGTCCTCAGTCAAAAATTTAGCATCCTATCAGAAAATGGGGGAAAAAAGTGATTTTTCTATATAAGAGTGTGTATTTTAGGTAGTCTTATAAGTGTGAGGAAGGAATGCTAGTAAATGGCAATTTGTTGATTATAATCCCTGTATGTTAATCTCTCACAGCATGTTTCAATCAAATTATGGCTTCATGTAAAGGGTGCAATGCCACAGAATTGCTCTAATTGACAAGCACATGTCTAAAAGGAATGTTCTTCAAGTGGGAGAATTTTTGCCTTTAACATACCTATAATTGAGCTTTTCCTCATTTCTTTTTGCAGTCTTTCTCATTATAACCTTCCCCTCCCATTTCCCATTATCCTCATTTTTTGCCCTTGGGGCTTTCTTGCTCTACAGTTGAAACCATTCTTTTCATTCTGTTTGCAGCTTTTTGCCTTGTGCTTAAGGCTGCTATTTGGCTGGCAGTCCTTCCCCCAAATCTCAGAAATAAATATGAAATTAGACAGAATTGGTAGGTATGTGTGAACGGAAAGTGTGGAAAACTAATATATCATGTTGTAATCCCCAGAATATCTTGCTGTAATCTAAATAGTGACAGAAAATTACTTTCAGAGCCATCCTGTATCCTTTTCTGCTTCAGACTTATCCTTCTTTTCAGCATTCAGGATACTTGGTCAGACTTCTAATTTTTAAATCTTTTAATCCTGTAAATGAGCTTCACTTAGTGTGAAGATGAAAAGCATCAGTTAAAATTGCCCATCTCATGCCTGGTTGGATATTTCTACTTAAATTCTCAGTCTAAAAATGAACAGGGTTTTAGGTGAGTGGCTGTATATATCAGGGCTCATGATAGAAGTTCTAATATTAAAGCATCTGGTGTTTTCCGTCTTGCTACATCCCTTTGAATGTGCCTTAAATAGACTTGTTATGAAGAAAGATTTACATAGTACATAGAGCAAGTTAGGTTTTCCCCCCAAATTTTCTTCCTGTCTTGCTTGATATCACATAGTTTGTTTTTGTGTAGCAGGCTTATAGATATTGTAAATCCAGTGTCATGATTTTGTTAAGAAAAGAAAGAAGAACAGGGTGAAGATATTTTCATCCTAATTTTGGATCTTTTCCCAAGAATTGAACATACGAAATGTGACTTCTTTTTTTTTTTTTTAAAGAATCTTTCTTTTTTATTTATTTATGTATTTATTTATTTTTGGCTGCGTTGGATCGTTGTTGCTGCGCTCGGGCTTTCTCTAGTTGCGGCAAGCGGGGGCTACTCTTCCTTGCGGTGCGTGGGCTTCTCATTGCGGTGGCTTCTCTTGTTGCGGAGCACGGGCTCTAGGCACGCAGGCTTCAGTAGTTGTGGCACGTGGGCTCAGCAGTTGTGGCTCGCGGGCTCTAGAGCGCAGGCTCAGTAGTTGTGGCGCACGGGCTTAGCTGCTCCGCGGCATGTGGGATCTTCCCGGGCCAGGGCTTGAACCCGTGTCCCCTGCATTGGCAGGCGGATTCTTAACCACTGCGCCACCAGGGAAGCCCTGACTTCTTGTGTCTTAGTTCAGTTTGATCTGAATTTGAAGGCATTGCAAAGTCATTTTCATTTTACCACTGATGACTTTTGTAGAAAGATTTTAGTAAGTTCAGGTTCTGCCAGTGCTGATTGGCATATTGTGAGTGCATCTCTCAGAATTATTATGACAGTTTACACTGTTTGACAGTCTTCTGGGGAGGTTGTTTGTTCTTTTAAAAAATAATCAAAAACATAAAAGGCAAATGTGTCTGCATCAGCACATTCTACAAATCCACAGTAATGAGATCAGGATAGATTCACAACACTCCTCTCTCCTTAAATGTACTTTTCCTGCTTATGATAGCTGAGAAACTTGAGCACAAGACCACATTACTGATCATGTGTTTGAGTTCCTGAAAATATTCTGTGTATGTATTATTTGTGATTAGGCATGGCTGCATATAACAGAAAATCTCGAACAGGTATACGTATACTTCTGTCTCATGTGAAAATAAAAATAAAGAAATGCAGTCCAGAGCTGGTAAGTCCCCTCTGAAATCAGCCGGGAGTGAGGTTCCTTCCAGCTCTTCGCTCCAGTGTCCCTAGAGTCTGACCTGCATCCCACGAACCAAAGTGAATATAGCACCACGGTCCAGGTAGCAGGATGGAGCTAGTTAAGAACATACCTGTTCATCACACCTGGCTTCTGCTTTTCTCTCATGGACCAAAACTTAGTTGTGGCCACATCTAGCTACAAGTGAGACTGGGAAATGTCTCGTTTGGTTTGGTTTTAAGCTATCTGGGGAGCAGTATGCCCAAGAAAAGTCAAAGTTTGGTTCCTAAAGAAGAGGAAAATGGCATGAAATTTTATGAATGGAAGCTTATGTTCATTTGTTTTGATACTTTAGACCCGAGGCCATAATTATATATTTCTGTCCCTTCAAAGTAATATAAACACATTGTAATTTAAAGTGCTGTATAATCACTTTTTAAAAGCCTCTCAACAAGTGACTATTGACACTAATCTCATGTATTCTTTTTTTTTTTAATTGATGTATAGTTGATTTACAATGTTATGCCAATCTCTGCTGCACAGCACAGTGACTCAGTTATATCTACATTCTTTTTTAATATTCTTTTCCATTATGGTTTATCACAGGATATTTAATATAGTTCCCTGTGCTATACATTAGGTAATCTCATGTATTCTTAATTCTCAAGGTTTACTTACCGGTAAGTACCTTTCTTGTGTGATTTGAGCCCCTGAATTCATGCTAGAGAATTATGCATTTTTCACTCCAAAATTCTCCCTTCCAGTTGTTAGAAATATTTTTCATAAAATAAATTTAACATATACCAAGAAATAGTTCATGTCATATGGCTTTGAAGAAGTTTTTTTAACAATATCACAAATTAAATTTATTCTTTTAAGAGTAGGTTATAGTATACAATTTTATATAATTATATTATTGTACTCTTGGTGATATTTCAGAACTCATATGTACCCATTACATACCTGTGTGAGTCAAATCACCGTGAATCATGCTAACAGAAAGGCTTAAGGATGTTTGTAGGCTTGTAAGTAGTATATTTAATTTAAAACAAAACTGACTTCTTAGAACCATTTGAGACAAGGGATATGTATGAGTGCCTTTAGCCAAAAGGCAAAAATATCTTGGCCAGTGACAGTTGATACGTGTTTAATGGTCTGTTGATCCAGATGTTGGGCTGACAGGTGATAACTGAGGTGAGGGATAGCCAAGACTTTGACATGCAAGTCACTTCATTTGATTTGGGAAAGAGTGAACAAAATGTAATGTGACTAATGGTTTTCAGTATCTATAATGTCTAATACGGAGAAGTTTATGTAGAAGAAAAGGAAGAGTGTTATGGTTTGACCTTTTTAAATAATTGTTTCCCTTTCTGCCTTCACATTTCAATTTTTAAAAATATAAATATGTATAATTGGTCGTTAAAATATCTTAAAAACATTATGAATCTGTGGACTGTCTTAATCCTTCCATGTGATTGTCATTTCCATCTTTAGAGAAGTAAATTGGCTGATCTCTTATAGCTATTTGCTATTACCAGGTGTTTGCTAGAAAATAAAAACAAAATAACAAAATTTCAGTAGGAATAAAGGAACTGTAGCATGCGCATAGGTGGAAAAAGACGTCATAGGGCCATCTTTGGCAATTCAAGGCCAATAAAAAGACCGAGCTCCTGTATCTGTGATGCTTTTCCCTGTCCAAACCCAGGATTCCATGACTTTCCTGTACTTCCTTTCCCCTCACTCCTGACATGGACGGTTTGTATCCACACCCTCAGGAGAACATTGTGCAGTGAGAGCCACTGCTGTGGCTCAGCACGCCTTGGGACCTAGGCCCCTTCCGACATTAACTCGGTGGTTATTCTCTGTACTTATCTCAGTCTCAGTGTCATCATCTCGCTAAAGATAAGACCTACCTTCTAAGGTGGTTATGAGGAACACAGATCATGTGGGTGACGCTTGTGGTACAGCCCACAATATGTGGTCCATAAAGGATGGCTGGTATGGTTATTTTCATACAGACTAGCTACTGTCTTCCCTCCCACCAGCCGACATTTCCCCATCACCTACTGAAGCCACCGCTGGCTTCCTGGGGCACGGTAAGGAATAGGTGTGGTTCAAAGCATGGTTTGAGGCTCTCTGGGGCTAAAACATGTGTGCTGGGTGGCAGTGGTGGGCAGGGGTGGGGTATGGAGGTTCGCTCAGACATTCACATGGATGGGATTTCATCAAGCTGGAGCTTGTAGACTGCCCGTTGTGGTCCTTTAACGATCTCACCAGTCAAATTCCAAATCCTTGCAAAAGCTGAGACTTTATCTTAAACTTTGTCTTCACCAGAGCAGATAGCCCTGTGCTCAGCCCTAAGTAATAGGTGTTTGGTCATCTATTTTGACCAAACCTTTCTTTGTGACCCTAAACCACAAGTCTCCCTTTCACCTGTGTGAGAAAGATAGCAGCCATGTGATACTGGAAAGAAAGAATTCTAATGACTGTTCTGGAAACCAGACACAGAGGCATGTCTGCTGTCAGTCACTGGTTGAAATACTTTTCCTAGAAATGTTTTCAAACACAGGCAATACATTAAAGTAAATTTTCTTATACTGGAAGTGTTCAGTTTGTATAAGATCTTGTGCCACATTGCTTAGAAAGAGCCTTAGTTGTGTTTCCTTTAAATGAGTAAGTTTGCAGAATAGATTTTTAATTTTTAGGTTTAAAATAGGCAATTGACTATCCATTGCTAAACTTTATTTAAAATAACTTCTCTCTAGTGTCCATAAAATTTCTTTTAACCAGAAACAAAAGTAAATTAGTAAATAAATAAAATTTTACTTGTCTGAAATTCAGCACTAATGGTTCACAATGACCAAGGGAAAAAAAGTTAACACTCAGAATGGTGATATATTTCAAGTTTTGAAAGAAAGCTGACAATAGAGATTCTTCTTAGTGCTCAGGAGATAAAAATATCATACCTTGTTTTAAGTTGAGTCAAGAATTAGAGTTATTGCTTGGAATAACCATGCCTGAGACTTCTGATTTAAGATTTTTTTGTTAAACATCTTTATTGGAGTATAATTGCTTTACAATGTTGCATTAATTTCTGCTGTGTAACAAAGTGAATCAGCTGTATGTGTACATATACCCCATATTCCCTCCCTCTTGCGTCTCCCTCACACCCTCCCTCTCCCACTCTAGGTGGTCACAAAAGCACCGAGCTGATCTCCCTGTGTGATGCAGCTGCTTCCCACTATCTATTTTACATTCTGTAATGTATATATGTCAATGCTACTCTCTCACTTCGTCACAGCTTACCCTTCCCCCTCCCCGTGTCCTCAAGTCCATTCTCTATGTCTGTGTCTTTATTCCTGTCCTGCCCCTAGGTTCATCAGAACCAATTTTTTTTTTTTTTTTTTTTTAGATTCCATATATGTGTGTTAGCATACGGTATTTGTTTTTCTCTTTCTGACTTACTTCACTCTGTATGACAGACTCTAGGTCCATCCACCTCACTACAAATAACTCAGTTTCATTTCTTTTTATGGCTGAGTAATATTCCATTGTATATATGTGCCACATCTTCTTTATCCATTCATCTGTTGATGGACACTTAGGTTGCTTCCATGTCCTGGCTATTGTAAATAGAGCTGCAATGAACATTTTGGTACATGACTCTTTTTGAATTATGGTTTTCTCGGGGTATATGCCCAGGAGTGGGATTGCTGGGTCATATGGTCATTCTATTTTTAGTTTCTTAAGGACCCTCCGTACTGTTCTCCATAGTGGCTGTATCAGTTTACATTCCCACCAACAGTGCAAGAGGGTTCCCTTTTCTCCACACCCTCTCCAGCATTTATTGTTTGTAGATTTTTTGATGATGGCCATTCTGACTGGTGTGAGGTGATACCTCATTGTAGTTTTGATTTGTATTTCTCTAATGATTAGTGATGTTGAGCATCCTTTCATGTGTTTGTTGGCAATCTGTATATCTTCTTTGGAGAAATGTCTATTTAGATCTTCTGCCCATTTTTGGATTGGGTGATTTAAGATTTAATGTTTAAATTAATTTTTCTTTGTTTCATGACATTTTAGAATATTTAATTGACAGGCACTTAGGAGCACAGTTTGTAGCTTAAGAATGCATATGTGATGTTAATCATACAAGGTACAGCAACTCAGGTCGATTATGTTAAACTGAGCGAATCTTCGAACCGGATATTAATTTTTATTGGTAGATGCTGGCAGATTGGTATTGAAAGCTTCATACCCATGACAATTCCCATGTTCTCATCTATACTGTTAAGTAAAATGATACTTGCATTGATCATGAAGAAATTCGTCTTCCTGGCTCATTTGTGAGAGCCCCTGCTGTTACTGATCAATGAGCTACACAACCACAAGAAGAGTCTTTGGGGAGAAACAGCGTGCTAGATGGCATGAGAGCTGAGTGTCAAGAATATCCTTAGTTCTCTCCAGTCTATCTAGAGTATGCCTCTACCACTTAAGGGGCACCTCTCTAAAGCCAGCACACCAGGGACCTTCACACACCACATCCAGTGACCTTTGAATGCTCTGTCTCATGGACCTCCTTCCAGCAACTTTTGACTCTTATGATCTGCTCTCTTTTCCAGTCCTTCTTTCTTGTTGGCTTCTATCACATTTATGTCTCCCAATTCTCCAATTTCTTCTCTTTTTAAACTCATCTTTCTCCCACCATTGCCCAAATGTGAACATCCACCCTAGCTCAACCCTCAACCTCCTGCTTACATCTTCCTAGGATTGTCACTGAGAATTCATGTTGTTCCCAAGCACTCTCTTTATACAGTTGCTCCCATCTTCATCCAGCCTTCTTTAGCAAACTCTGATCTTGGATAATTTTGCTCAATAGTTCCATTTAAAGTAACCTAGGCAACCCAAGCTCAATGCATTTAAAAGTAAACTCATCCTCCCTCCCCTTATTCTTCCTGTATCCCGTTGGACTTCCGGGATGCAGCAAGTGTAATCTGCATCTCTTGTCACTTCTCACCTTGAAAGTCTTCATTCACTTCCTTTTTCCTATAGAACGAGCCCCAGGCTCCTTAGTCTAGAGCTCCAAAACACTCCAGGAATTGGCTCCAACCTACTTTTCTACTTTCAGTTACACCATGTGACCTCTTCCATTACTGTTTCACAACTGTACCATAGACTAAGACTTACATGCTCGCGTGTTCCCAGACAGTTCATGTGAACGAATGAAGTCAACCAGAGCAGAACTGTGCTAAACTGGGGAGGGCACCCTGCGTAAAGAGCGCAACTCAGATCTAAACCACGGTTGCCATCTGATGTATGGACGTGGTGTTTCCAGATCTCTGATTTTTAAATATTGTCATCTAACAGAAAACATCTTTAAGGGCAAAACAAGGCTCAAAGGCCACAGGTTTGTGACTCAGCCACAGACACACACCCATACCCACTCCTTTGCTCACATCCTTCACCTCTTTCTCCACCAATTCTGCTCAGAAGGTCGGAGGTCATCTCACACGCCACCTGTTTGGTGAAACCTTCCCTGGCATATGGAGTCTCTCCTTCATCCCCTGTACCATCTATGTTTGGTGTTGCTCAGTTGCCGTGTTACCTTACTTGCTTCATCCCATGGGGATGCACATCTCAGCTCCCTTTCTCATTATGAGCCTGAAGCCATGGACCAGCGTTGTGCTTCCCTGTATCAACCCCCAGTGCCTCAGCAAATGCCTTATGTGTAGTCATTCCTCGATACACAGTTTTGGTTGGTTGCCTGGTAGCACTTGGAGAACTGGGACCGGACAGACATAAATAATTTTATTTTAGGAAAATAAAGAACAGGTAGTATTTATTGCGTGCTTGATATATGCCAGATTCTTTGCCAGATGCATTAGCTGTCCTATTCTATTTAACTCAGCTACAACTCTGCTAGGTGTGGATGTGACATCCACTTCACGGTGGATGATTTAACTAAGGCCCAGAGAGATTAGGTACTCTGCTCAAGGCTACCCAGGTAGGAATCCAGCTCTCTGACTCCCTTTGCATGCTTTACACTGTGTTCTGAGCTTCCCAGCAGACTTGGCAGATACAGGAGTTGCGCCTGGACACTGAGAGCAGCTGATTGGGGCTGGGACAGCAGGAGCTCATGGGGCCCGTCCACTCTGTAACAACAGAGTGACCTGCAAACGTGACCCTTTCTCTGTGTGGAGAAGATAAAAGTGCTGCTGTTAATACTCCATGGTGCTTCTAGTGCCATTTTTAAAAGGCAGCATGTGCAATTACACGTAGCCAAGAACATAAACCCTGCTGTATTCAAATCACTCTTTCCTAAAGAAATGTGGTGGGATTCCAAAACCATATTTTTTTTTTACAAGTTAAAATGAAAACGGATTTCATTATTGGAAGAGTGCCACGCAGTCCGTATCATAAGTTCCTGTCATTAAAGGGATGACTTTCCAGGTTTGATGTAGAAACAGCATTAAATGAATAAGCCTTTCTTGTGCAACCAATATCTAAAAATAAAACTAGATCAAGATTTGACAGTTTTAGAATGGCTAAGCAAGACTCTGGTGAAATTGTAAAAGTCTGCAGGAGTTGAGTGAATTTAAAAGCTGTGGTAAACAGCTGCATTTGAGGTCATGAATACTGCTTTTTGAAATGTAAAATACACTGAGCAAGAAGCAGAGCTTGTATTGGTGGCATAGCACTTTAACCTATGATTCATACATGAACATTAAGTTGTTTTTGTTGTGCTTAATCAAATTACATGGACATTTTGACACTGCTTCTCAAAAAATAATGGTAAGTTGTAACATTCCAGGGCCAGAAATGGGCGCTTTCATGTACAAAGCTTTTCTTGGCTCCTTGGAATAGAGGTTAAGTAGAGCATGTTTTAGAGCACCTTAAATTTCATTGCATCTCAAGTAGAAATGTGGGTGAAGCAAAACTACTAACAGTACTTTAGGGGATATGAGTTAGTACAGAAATGCTGAATATTCACATTACCTTACTTAGATTAAATGGCTTCTATGGGCAGTTGTCTGTCAAAACTCTTTTCATTTGCTTTCTTGGTAATTCACTTTAACGGGTGAGTGGTTTCATTATGGCAGTGCATTTTGCTGGCGAGTGTTGAAAAATAACTGAGGTAGATTTCTCTAATTGTTTCTAAGTCACCCTATACGCATTATGATTTCTAGACTTCAGGGTTCGTTCTTATGTTTTTGTTTTTTTCTTTTCTTACCCCCCCCCCCAAAAAAGGCATTAAGCTTAGACCTTTTGGAAACATTTAGACCATTTTCTTTAATTTGATTAAATTTATATAACAGAAACCTATAAAAAGAGTCCGTACCAAACCAATTACCGTTCCACCTTGACACAACTCTGGGATATTCTAGAAACACTTGTATTTTGCAGAAATAAAATGGAAATTTTTAGTGCTTGATACACTTAAAGTGATAGTGAGAAAATTTTTAGATTTATGCATATAAGAAGAATACATTCAAGTAAAATCAAATAAAAATAGATCATTCTTTTCTTATGTCTTAAAGTTAAAACAGTAGCAAATGATAGGGGAAAGTTCTGTATTAATTAACATTATGGCTAATTATAGACCTGAATTTTAGAGCCATTTCTATCAAGTCTTTAGATTTTGACAGCATTTTGATATATTTTATTTCAGGTTACATTGTTCTTAAAACTGTAATAGTATTTGCCCTCCAGTTTTGATAGTTATTAGCATGTTACTTTTATACTGCAAAGAGTAATGCCTGTATTTTAAAAAGCGACTACAAAATGTTTTGTTATTTGGGGGAAGAAGAGGGGTATTCCCAAAAGGATGGCTGAGTATTTTTGTCAGTAATAAGCCAAGAATTTGGGATTAGATTTAGTGATTGATTTAAAGAATAGAATTTCAAAGAAAAGTTTTTTGTACACTAATACCTAGGTATTCATTAACCTAGAAATCAAAATGAATGCATCTTTTTATTCAGAGTGTTAGTCTGTATGGCAATTATGAATGTGTTTAAATGAAAGATGTTTTTATACACAAAGGTGCTTTTCTACCTAGTCTTAAATTACTATTAATTAAGCAGTATATAATATAATAGATAATTATAGTGTTTTAATGTGGATGCCAGTGGATTTGCTCGTCTTTCTAAATGGCCATTGTTGGTTAATAGTCTTCAGGGGATCGTTTATATAGCCATTGTGGTTCTAAAAATATCTCTAAACACCAGTGGGACAGCCTTTTTTGAAGCATGGATATTATAAAATGCACTTTTATTTGAAGTGTGTTGTTTTGATTATATCACTCAATTACTTTCATATGCGGCAAAAAAAAAAATTACCAATGTTGAAAAGGAATAAAGGAAAGCTCTTTGTGTACAGAAAAATTTCAGAACAATATGGTAGTTAGAGAAAGATTTGAGTTAGGAGTATTGGGACTCTGTTCTATTCATTGGATTTTTAGCTATTCTATTCATTAGGTTTTCAACTGGAGATGTTTTTATGTAGCATCATTGTTTTTATTTTAATTAATATTTCTATGGCAGAGAGATAATTAGATAAATGCTGTTGAATATTAAATATGGTAGTAGCTTAGGGGAAATAAGCATTTCTGGGTCAAAGCCCTCAACAAAATATTATCTTATGTGAGCTGATTAATTGAATTGAATGCCAAATGGTTTTGCCACCATCCAGCCAAACTCTCACAGCCACTCAGTTCATTATCTAAGGCTCTTCCAGAATGAAATGAATGCTTTTATCAAAGTTAATGGTGCTCTTTTTAATCTGAGCTATTCATGGAGGAAATCTTGATTAGAGAATACTTCCCACCTCACTAAATTAGCTACGTGTAAGAACATCCCAAAGAGTCTGAACCTGAGTGTCACACCAAGAGTTTTACATGCTGAATTGTCTGAGGTTCTCAGTGCTGTCACCCAGTGGTTTCTGTATATTGTGGGTTCCAATCTGTAAGGGCCCATTGGAAAGCCTGAAGTCGATTCTAGGTTCTAGGCTGCTCTATGGTCCTTGCTGCCTGTATCTAACATTGAATGCAAAAAAAGACTTAATTTCCAGTCAGACCAGAGAAGCTAAGGATTCTCATCAACCATGTTTAGTACAAAGATATGTTATAATTTGTGAACATAACTGTGTAGTAGCATCCCAGAGTGATAGTTTTCAAGTTGGATTCCAAAATATCCTAGGGGTTCAGACATTATGCCATTGTTGGATCTTAATTTCAACTATTTAAAACACCGTAATGAGGGAATTCCTGGTGGTCCAGTGGTTAGGACTCTGCATTTCCACTGCAGGGGGCATGGGTTCGATCCCTGGCCAGGGAATTAAGATCCCACAAGCCTGGAGGTGTGGCCAAAAAAAAATTAAATGAAAAATAAAACACTGTAATGAAAGAGACACAAAATTTCACATACACATTCCAATTTTTCACTAGGATGCCAGTGATTAACTTGTGCTGCCAGGTTAACTAGTTTGGGGGTAGATTTTACAATAAAGCTTCTTCTGCCTTTTTGTGCATAGATTGGAAACTTTTGTGAACAGGGACTCCAGTAGAGAGCTCCTAGCTCTGCTATGCATATCCACTCACATTCAGTTGTGCAACCAGCCACCTTCCCAGTTTTCCTATACTGGGCTTAATATATGCCCAGCAAGGCCCAGGCACATCTGTTTGAGAACTTGCTTTTCCACAGA
Source organism: Balaenoptera musculus (assembly GCF_009873245.2). Lineage (NCBI taxonomy): Eukaryota > Metazoa > Chordata > Mammalia > Artiodactyla > Balaenopteridae > Balaenoptera > Balaenoptera musculus. Next base: position 75,939,949 of record NC_045793.1, on the reverse strand, counting down.
GTAATAGTGGGTTAGACCAGTGACTGTTCACATACTACGGTGTGATACAACATTATAAGTTTAGGCTTAATTTACATTTTAGGTGCCATTTGTCAAATTAATTTTTTTAGTGAGGAATACTGTTACTTATCTATTATAAAAAAAATAAATACCTTTGAAAAAAATTACCTAATACTCTTCATTAACACCTCTGGTTCACTTTAATTAAGGGCCTCTTGCAACTAGAAAGCAAGCTTTTTTGGTCAACCTTTACCATTTGCAGCCACTTACATGTATGGATCAGGACTATCTTGATATTTTGCAGCATAAACAAACCATGGAAATAAATTAACCCCTGCAGTTGATATAGGACTGTAGGTGTCATTCACAACCTCTTTTTATCAGAATTTTGTGTTCTTCAACACGGCCTTTTGTTTTACATTGATAACTTTTAAAGAAACATTGCTGGTTATTTCTAAAATTCTGGAATTTTTCTAATCTTCAGCATAGAGCTATAGCATTCTGTATTGGACAGTTCTTTCTATTTCCACATTTGTAGTGTAAGAGAGCATCAATGCTATTTAGTGTACAAGCTCACTATTCTTACAATTTTCTACTATTTCAAATAGCTAAAAATTTGATATCCAGAATGTAAATGATATGAGACTTAAAGAATGTATTAAAATGAATTTCAAGGTAAGGAGATTGGATAAAGGCTACTATGGCAAAAGGTCTACTTTGCATTCTGAGTGTAAATCTTTTCTATCATTTTTGAAATTTTATTGGAGGTCACTTCGCCTGTTTAGCAGTTCCATATTATGTGTAAGCTGGACTTTTCGAAGAACACTCAGGCAAAGAGGCAATAACAGTGGAACCTGTTTTTGTTGGTTGAAGAGGTAGAAAAGGAATTAGGAGGGAGTATGTCATGATCCATTTTACCTGCTCTCTCTTTCCATTTTTAACTGGACTTAGTTCTGCCTCTCTTCACAACAATAAGAAAGTCACTCACCACTTTCCCAGCTTCTTACAGATGCTTTCGAGAGATACAGGTGAATGGCCTTGGAACCTGACGTGTGTACTCTGGGTTTTATTATCCATTGTTCTTGTCCTAGACTTAGGTAAATGGATTTAGAAAGCCTTTATTTATTAGAACATATAAGCGTCATTCCCTGTAGGTCTGGAGTACATACTTCAGAAATCTTACAAAATTTATTTTTCAAAGCACTTTTTTTTTATGCATTGGTTTTCCGTAACATCTATACCCAAAAATATAGGTGATGTTTTAGGGAAGGAAAAAATGGTGACAAAATTGTATGTTTAGAGAGCCTTGTAATAAAAAAAAAAAATCTCATTGCTTGAGGCGTTCTATATAAAGAGTTTTAAAAAATAACTTTGCTAAATAACGTATTCTGTGGCTAAAATTCTCCTAACCTCAGCCCTCCCACTGCCACCACCATTTGTCACATTTCTTCTGTGCACACTGTTCCAGGGCCTGGCTAAGCGGCTGCCCCTCTTATCACCGATTTGCTCACCTTGTGTTTGTTTTCCTTTCTTTGCAGAGACCCTGCTTGATGACTTCCTTCTCACGTACACGGTCTTCATGACAACTGACGACTTGTGCCAGGCGCTGTTGAGGCAATATCCTTCATTAACTTCAGGATGCTGTGTCGGCTTCCTCTCAGACAGATGTCTCACATTAGGAATTAACTGCCTTTCTTCATTTACTCAACCCCTCGGTAGAGTGTGGCTATGTTAAATATTCATGTCTTGATAGCCAAGGTGAAAGATGAAATGAGACAGACTAGGCAGGGGGAACTGGAAATGAATGCAGAGCTGCTGTTTTCACATTCTACGTCGTGGGTAAATTGTGCTGTCGATATTATGTTTTCTTCAAACCTACATCTCAAGACTTCAGAATCTGGAGATGAATTTGGCCTGCTGGGTAAACACCAGAGTCAAGAGGTTGAGTGGATTGGCAATAACTGAACTTAGAAGACAATCAGTCAGTTAGTGCCAGACCATGTGATGGGAAAACATACATATGTGATAGTGTGTTTCTGGGCAAGTATCCCGGGGGAGACAAGGATTCCCCACTTGGGAGGTCTTACCCCCGTAATCAACTGTCATCGTTTCAGAGCTTTGTCAGGGCACGCTGTCTTAGGATGATGGATGTGATTTGAAGGTTGATGACCAGTTAAGGAGGCTTTAGGATTGCATACACTAACTAGAAGAGATGCAACAGATCAAAGGCTGGAAAGCCACGCCAAGGAAAGGCACTCAGAATTTCCGAACGAGTGTCTTGCCTCACAACGTTTAAGGAAGAGTTTTTTCTTTATCATTAGTCAAGCCATGATAGTTACAGGAAAAGAGGAAAAGAACATTTGCATAAGTGGAAATAATGTAAGATAAATCTTTATATTATGCCTTTCAAGAGAAAAACTAGAAGAAATGATACGTCAGTAGATTCTTTTTGTGTTTGCTTGAGTTTGTTTCACAGGCAGAAATCAAAGAAATCAGATGTCCTTGATGTACTTTTTTTTTTTTTTCCTGAGTTAGTTGCTTTAATTTCATGGTGACATAACAAGGATTATAAGTATTTTTTCTCCAGATATAGCCATTCTGAAATGTTCAGGGTTAGCTATTACTTTTCTCCTCTATTTTATTTTTTTATTGAAGTATATTTGATTTACAGTGTTGTGTTAATTTCTGCTGTACAGCAAAGTGATTCAGTTTTTTATATATATATAGTAGTATTCCATTGTATATATACGTACCACATCTTTTTTATCCATTCAGTCCTTGATGTCCTTTTGCAGGTTGGGGAAACAGTGACTGAATTATGTTTTAAAATAGTTACAAAGCCTGATACAGAATTGATTCCTATTTTGCAATTATATATCAGCATTAAAGAATATAGAATCCTGTCCAGTAACCCCAAAACCTACCTGTGTTTGGTATCATAGCATTTTCTATTTCTAGTTAACTTTTCAGTGTGTCCAAGATACTCAGAATGATAATTTGGGGGGCAAAAATGCTAGGTTGTTTTGGAAAGCGCCAAGCTTCTGTCTCATTCCTAAGGCTTTAAGCATGTTGCCTTTGAGGTTGTTATTTTTATATAATTTTAACAGCATAGTTAACACATAGTCATTGTATACAAATTGGGAAATGCTTATAAGTACAATAAAAATAATTCATGTTCTCTGAAATCTCATTACCTTAAGAAGCCACTGTTAACTATCAGTATATATCTTTCCAGGTAATGAATATATAAATAAGCATAGTTAATAGAAATGGATGATCCTAACGTATACTTTTCTTACTTGCTTTCCTACTTAACAGTATACTGTGAATGTCTTGTGTCAGTAAATATAGTGCTGGACCATCAGTTTTATGGCTATAGGAAAGCCCGTTAAATGGATATGCAGTAATTTATTTAACTGTCCTCAGTGGTTGAAGCATTTAGGTTATTCCTATTCAATATTTTTTTTATTCCAGTGAAAATGAAAATTAGCAGCCCTTTTTTACTTACATTTGCACATTTATCCATTTTTTTTTTCACATAAATTCCTAGGGTGAGCTTTTGAATCATATCACAAATTATACTCCAGAAATCCGTGCTCATTTGGCGCTACTTTAGAACGTGAATTTCTGATGATCAAAGTATATCTGGCCTAGTTCTGATCTAACTTTTATGGAAACAGTGTCCACCTATGTAGTGAGGCCAGATCTCTTGGAGCCCATTAATCTCTTGTGATTAGTGGGCCACCTAGGGTGTCTTGGAGGTGGCATTAACCCATGCTGCCTGTGGAGCTATGTCAGCAGCTGTCAGTTCTATGGTCCAGTCCTTATCCTCACGGCCTGCCACCATGTTATGTAAATCGTTTTCCTGGGCTTACCCTCTTCAGTGCACACCTTTTACTCTCCCTACACATATTCTTTTCTTCCTGCATATTCAGGTACTTGTAGATTTTTTTGGAAAATGTGCTTTAGCATATTTTGTGAAAGCAAGAATAAACGGATCTCTTCATATTTTTCACTTGCAACAACGTAATTTTCTTAACCATTTGCACCTATTCTGCTAAGAAGTATCAAGGCAAAGAAGAAAACTCAGATGTTCCTTGTCGGAAACGGAAGGTCTTGCATCTTGTTTCCCAGTGGATTGCTCTGTACAAAGACTGGCTACATGAAGATGAACATTCAAAAATGTTTTTAAAGGTAATGTAAAACATCCAGTTACTGAGTAATTCTTTTATGCCAAATGACTGATTTCAAAAATCTCATTCGTAGGTTACAGTCATTTAACTTG